>NC_134712.1:156503875-156815807 GCF_049634645.1 Pelodiscus sinensis
TTTCATGAAAAGCTTGCACATAACAAGTCAATTAGTGATTCTTTGGGTTACACTGGTTAGTTTATGAAGATCCCCAAATCTACTTCTGAGAAAAACAAAGCATTTGCAGACCCACCAAAACACTTAATCCATTAGTTTTTAAACTAAGTTCACTGTGTTTTGAGCTCTTCATCCTCTTTTACGATTTTCTTAAATTGTTGGAAGTATGAAACAAATTAGTTAGCATTGGTGTAAATTCATCTGTCATTAATTTATTTAGAGCCCCAAAAGTACAAGGATAGAAAATGCAGGCCATCTCTACATTAGAAGCTTTTGCCAGTGTAATGCTAATTATGCATATGTGTTTTTTTAAGATATTTTTGCACCTGCAAAAGCCCTGGGGTAGATGGAGTTATACTGTAAAAATGCTTTTGCTGGTGATAATTATAATGCTTACCTCATGTATAGCATTTTTAGTATAGCTTATTTTGCTTGGGAAACTGGTATATGCTCTACTGGCAAAAAAGTGCATTTGACTGGATCAGCAGCTATGGGTCTGCCAGCATCACAAATCTTTTCTAGGGTGGAACTGGCCACACAGTGGAGCAAAGACAAAAAAACCAAAGCAATGGGAACTTCAGGAAATGAGGAATGATTGGGTAATGATAAATATATAACCCTGGTTCCCAAGGAAAGGAAATTAAGAGTACCAATTGAAAACTAGTCAGAGGGAGAAAAGCAATGTAATGGTGATCTTGTACTAGGTTTATTTTTACCATGTCCCTTTTAGTGTTCTTATTACTTAATATAACCAAGCACTATAGTTGCTACTGTGAAAGTGTAGGTTGCAGGGTGAGGTGTTCATGAAGTTATCCTTCATAATATAAAGCCACTAAACTGGTGTGTGTTAAAGTACTTTCAATTTCTAAATCTCCGTTCAAAAAGAATTCTTCACAGAACAATGGTGTGGTCTGTTATCTGTTCCTTTGCATTGTAAAGCACTGAATGTTCAGCCAATCTGATGCTCCAATTGGCTGAACATTCTTATCCTTGATTTTGAATGGAAGGTACCTTGTGCTGCTGACATAACTGAGGCCTTTTTGTAAGTCATTGTTACATGCCCTTGACTGTTGCATTTTACTCTGGTAAGGATGGGGGGGAGGGGAGAGATTCAAAGTTTTGTTTAAAACTCATTTTCTGGACCTCTGGTAAGTGTATCTGTCACTTCTCATGGTTAGAACGAGAGTGCTTTATTCACAGAAATAAATTATTTTACCTTTAGTTAGGGTACTAGTGTGGTATGAGCTGTGCTCATGAGGCACCCTCTAATTTTTAGCAGAAATAGGATTGAGTGGGTGGAGCACTTACAAGTTTCTATTAGTAGATTATGCCATTGTGTTATAGTAATTTAAAAAAAAAATCATCAAAACTAGCTGTCGAATTGACCACTCCTGGCTCATGTAACCGTAGGCCTTTGTGGTGTAGAGGGAATGTATCGGCCTTGACCATGCTCTCTTTTTATCATTGAAAGAAACAATGACAAAATTAATAAAACTGCTGTAGCAGCCAAGCCTCCTTCCTCAAATATTACATTTTATCTGAATATACAGTATTCTTATGGGTGCCACCATGAAATTTAATTTAAAGGCCAATTTTCCCTCCACAGAAATCTGTTGTGTAATACTACAATTCCTCAGCCACCCCTAGAGATGCTGGGCTTTACCTTGTTGTGCTCACTGTTATTTCTACAATATCTGGTTAACTTGGTCAACAAGAATGATTAAAGGTCTAGAGAACATGACCTATGAAGGAAGGCTGAAAGAATTGGGTTTGTTTAGTTTAGAAAAGAGAAGACTAAGGGGGGACATGATAGCCGTTTTCAGGTATCTAAAAGAGTGTCATGAGGAGGGAGAAAACTTGTTCATCTTGGCCTCTGAGGATAGAACAAGAAGCAATGGGCTTAAACTGCAGCAAGGGAGATTTAGGTTGGACATTAGGAAAAAGTTCCTAACTTTCAGGGTAGTCAAACACTGGAATAAATTGCCCAGGGAGACTGTGGATTCCCCATCTCTGGAGATATTTAAGAGTAGGTTAGATACATGTCTATCAGGGATGGTCTAGACAGTACTTGGTCTTGCCATGAAGGCAGGGGTCTGGACTCTATGACCTCTTGAGGTCCCTTCCAGTCCTAGTATTCTATGAACTTGTGCTGTCTCTATTTCTAGTAGGGTTACTTTCAGACCCACTCTTGGTATGGTCTTTCATGTCCTCGGTTTCAGTCATGGCTTGTGACCCCTTGGTGTTCTCTCTCTTGCTTATGCTGATTTATCAACAGTGAAATGTGACTTGTTCTCTTCCATCCACCCTCTACTTTCCAAATCCCCAATATATCAAAGTTGTTTTTTTGTTTTTTAAATCCTGCTTTATCTAACGGAGCCTTGCTGATCATATACGGAAGGGAATACCTGGATTCTCTCAACAATAGATAGCTATAGGGAAAAAAAGGACTGTGGAAATATCAGAGGTGAATCTGAGGCCTGATCTACACTAGGACCTTGTATACACTAGGGCTGTGTCTCGATTGGCCAGTTTTTCCGGATAATCAGCCGCTTTTCCGGAAAAACTTGCCAGCTGTCTACACTGGCCGCTTGAATTTCTGCAAAAGCACTGACTTCCTACTGTAAGAAATCAGTGCTTTTTGCAGAAATACTGTGCTGCTCCTGTTCGGGCAAAAGTCCCTTTGGAGCAAAACTTTTGCTCAAAAGGGCCAGTGTAGACAGCTGAGATTTGTTTTGCGTAAAAAATCCCCGATCACGAAAATGGCAATGGGCTTTTTTGCGCAAAAGCGCATCTAGTTTGGCCACAGACACTTTTCCGCAAAAAGCGCTTTTGCGGAAAAGCGTCCGTGCCAATCTAGACGCTCTTTTCCGAAAATGCTTTTAACGGAACACTTTTCCGTTAAAAGCATTTCCGGAAAATCATGCCAGTCTAGATGTAGCCTAGGAGTGACTACATTGGTGTCACTATGTTGTTCAGAGCTAGCAGTTACATTGACCTGTCCCCAATGTAACAGCTCTATGGCAATAAGAGAATTCTTCCTTTGACATGGCTACCACTACTTGGAGATGTGGAATACCTATTCCAGTGAGAGGCCCTCCCCTCAGCATAGGAAGTGTTATCACTAAAGTGCTGTGGCAGCATAGCTGCAGCATTTTAAGTGTAGATCTGCCCTGAAGATGAAAATACTTAAGCAAATTTCCTATCTCAAAAGAGCTTTTTGGTGTAACACAATCAAAAGCAATAGATCGTGAGCTGAAGTTGTGAGGTGGGGGAAGGAAATGAGACTAGCCCAGAAGCACGGTGGTTAGTATTTCAGTACATATCAGGTGCTAGAAACACAGGTGAAAGAGGCTGCTTTCTCCTTCTGGCCCTACTGCAGCAGGCATCCCTGAGCTGGTAATAAAAAAAAAACTAGAGGGTTATGAGGGATGTAAGCAACTAGTCAACTATCCAATAAGCAGTCCCAGATGCTGTGCCTATGCTTTTTAAATGTCTTAAAAGCCTGTTGGCTCTTAATACATTTAAAATGCAGAGCCACAGCAGGGTTAGCTCCTGGGCCAGGAGCTAATCCCACTGCAACTCCTCCGCTTATCAACTAGTCAATGAAAAATCCATCAATTAGTCAATTAGCTGATTGAACTAAATTTAACATCCCTAGGGGTGATTCAAGGCTTTTCTCCCTATCCTGCACATGGGCGTATTAGAAATTCCTAGTAAAATAACTGTATACCTCTCTTGGGTCTCGGGCCTCACATGGGGTGGGCAGGTGCTTTTCTGCCAGGTGCTTCCTGGGCTTGTGCAGGTCTCCAGGCTGTGAGAATATCTTTTCTCATCCTCTGCCAGGCTCCTGGTAATTCCCCTCCCCTTGTGCTCCTGATTCTGATACAACAGCTGTTGTTCTGGTAAGTTACTTGTAAAACACCCCTTTGCAAAGTCTGAGAGAGTGCATGAGCACTCCCCTCCACAGCGCAAGAGTGATGTCAGCAGGCTAGTTCATGAGACAGGAAGTTCAATTCAATGGTTTTATTCTACTACAGAAAGTGGAGTCAGCTACACAAAGCCAACTGAAAGTAGATATTTTTCCTCCCTCGCTCCACCTCCCAGCTATACTGCTCTTGTGTGTTACTTGTAGCAATAATAGGGATTTCAAATTGATATGGGATTCTTTTTCCCATGCCCCCATTTCCCTCCTCCCCCTACCAGCGCAAAGGAAAAAAGATGATTATCTCTCTGAGATCAGATCCAGACTGTAAACATGGAAGCCCACTATGTTCCCATATTGTGGAATGATGTATATTTGTTCGGTATCTCATCCCTTTCCTCTATGTGAAGCAAACTTTGTTGTGGCAGAATGGTTTTGTAACTTTGCTAGTATTTCTCCAATTGGATCACTGTGGGGATAATACCTTTCTACTGTAAAATGGGTGCTAATTACAGAAAATAGACTTGGTTAGGGACACAGAACAGAGGGGGGAAAACCCATCGAATGTCTTCTGGCTAGAATTTCTATGACTTGGTTAAGTGTTACCAGGAGTCTGAGTGCAGCTGTAACATTGTACAGAGTGCATACCTTCCAGAGAGCTACAGCAACCGGGATTCCCCCCTCCTCCTCTTCAGAGCCTGCTTCTGAAAGAGCTGGCTCATCCCTGCTGTCAGATGAAGCAGTTTCCTGAATGCATGGGTTTGAGTCACTTTAGCTAGATTAAACTTTAACTCCTCCCTAGCTGGGCTTTCCTTTGTACATAGCTCTGGGAAAGGAAAGGGGGAGGGGAGTAGTGAGGGAGGTGGTGGGTAACTCTCAGACCTTAGGTTCATGGAAATACTGTACTGAAATCAATAATCTGTGCCAGAGCTAACCTGGAGCACAAGCATGAGCTGTTAAGATGAGCTGCTCATATTCCATTTGCTAAATCAACAGTCTGTGGTAATGAGAACTCAAATCACTAAGCAAGCATTTATAGTTAAAGGAGTAGGGGGAGGGGGTAAGCCGGCTAAGAAGAAGGAAGAGGTAGCAGTAGCGAGCAGACTAGAAGTTCAAGTGCTTAAGTTGCATGTAGATGACATCAGCCTCTGTGAGGCTGGGCTATTGAGAGATTTGGCAAAGAAATCAGAATTCAGGGAACATGCATGCTGATGGCTCTGAGATTTCTGTGTTCTTTTCCTTTGAACTTCTTAATATTAGAGGGGTTTTAAACATTTGTGGGTGGTCATAAAAAGGTTTCCTTTAATTTTTTTCTTACTGGGGGGGAATAATTTGGAAGTCTGATAGTGTGTGGGAAATGATTACATCAGTCACAGGGAGGGCTAGGATTGGTCTACACAGTGTGGTTTGATTCACTACCTAAAAGATTGTGTGTAACCCTTTGAGTGGAGCTCTGGAAGAGTTGTCTGCTTCCCCAGAAACCATACCCACAACAGGGGCTACGTGACAGGTACAGTACAGTAATCCACTGACACTAAAGAACAGCCCGAGTGTGCATCTTAGTCTGCAGAGGGTTGGAAGAGGCAGAGAACAAACTCTTTCAAGAGGCAATCTATATTTAAAATGCCATCTTGTTCTTCTGACTGCTGCCTTTTACGTGCTGTTGAGGTAAGATTTTCCATATCAAATTACCCACAAGGTTTCTGCTTGATCAGTGTCCTCTAGGATGCAGAATTTTTTAATTTGGGATTAAAATAAATTTCGGTACTCTAAATTTGATTATATGGGCAAACAATTTTGCAGTAAGTGTATTGTTTGAGCAGAACAATGCTAACAGGAAAGCATCTGTATAATTCGGAGCTTGGGGGGAGGTTTCTGACATGTTCTCTTTATCTCCATTAATGTTTCGAATGTACATTGCATGCACTTTTGAATCCAAACTCCTTCAATCTAAGATTAAAGAGTATTCAGGGGGAACAGAAAAATGTGGGGTCATGCTAGTTAATTCGTATGTGGATGAACTGCAAGTGGAACTTCTAAAGGCGAAACAATCAAAAGTTAGTCCTGAGCAAGGGAGCCATTTTTAATTTTTAGAATTCATCATCATTTGATGTAAATGTTTAAATTCAATAGACCCTAAACTAGATTTTTTTTCTATTAGATTTTTACCAAACATTCATTGGTATTGTCTCATTTATGCTTGTTATATACTGCTTCAGAAGGAATCTCTGTTTGCTCTCTGCTCTTTTTCCCTTTTATAAGCGTTCATATTAATGCTGCCTGGACTTCGTTTAGGGCCGGGTGGGATTGGGAACTAAAGAGGATGAGAAGAAAGTAATATAAAGTAAATTATGTGTGTCATGTGTGCTGTCTGCAAAGATTTCTGGAGTTATAACAATGAGGCAAGCTATGTGCGGTGACTGGTTTGCATATTTTCAGAACACAAGGCCGTTGATCTGTAAGTGTATCTTTTATGTTGCAGGATGTAAAAGTCTTTAGTGAAGATGGAACAAGCAAAGTGATCGAGATACTAGCAGACATGACAGCCAGGGACCTCTGCCAGCTGCTGGTTTACAAAAGTCATTGTGTGGATGATAACAGCTGGACCCTAGTGGAGCATCACCCTCATCTAGGATTAGGTAGGGGATCATCAATGATAACTATGAGTATACAATGTGTAGTGTAATAATATGGGTGTCTTTACAATTGCTTCATTGCAGATAAAGGTTTTTAATCTTTTAAGTGAGCTGGAATCAGTTGTGTGCCTTACACTAATGTGTGTTAAGCACTTGAACCATTTTTAACACTCTCACTCTCTCTCTATATATGTATATATATTTTTTGTCTTCACACTATTCTTACTTTGCTGTGTTCTGAGGCTGTAGCAAATGAACAGCTTAGTCAAATTAAGCTTGATCCCTAAAGAGTACTAGCCCTGTGAAACAGCTCAGCTCATCACCAGCTGGGAGACTTGAATGAAAAAAACTCAACCTTGCATACCTACAGTATGGTTATGAAAGCTAGACACACTGTGGGGGAAGGGAGGGGACTAACATGCTTCACTTGGGAGGGGAGAGAGAGAGGGAACATTGGTACTGCCACTCACAGGGGATTGGCAATTCCTGGACCAGCATTGGCATCTGCTCTCTCCAGGCAGCAGCTACTCCAACTGATTGAAATTAAGGTGCCATGGTTACAGTTGGCAAGAAGACAGAAAGAGGAAGAACTGCAGGGAATTAAATAACATTAAGAATTGGTTTAATTACAGTACCTGAAAGAATCTCATGCTACTTAATCTGGCTTCAGCTCTTATTTTGTGGAACTGATTTAGTAGAAGCACTATGATGTGCACCTTGTGCATGCACTATGTGAGTGGTGTGCTGAAACAATACAGAATTGTATATGATTCAGAATATGGCATTTTAAATGTTAACCAAGTATAATTTGAGGTGAATTGCTGTCATTTTAAAAAAAAAAGTCAGTGGAGATTATGATCAAGCAGAAATAAGCAAGCCGTTAACTGTAATTATGAGCACTATCAGTGGTTTATACAAGTGTTTTAAAAATCCGAAATTTAATTCACAGCCTTTACAAATAAAGAAGTTCCAGCAAATCATTATAATACCTAAATGAATGCTATTAAATATTGATTACTGTTATGCAAGTTAACTAGCCAAAATATCTTGTAGTTAAACTCATTTACCAAATTCTTCCAGTTCTATTTTTACATCAAAAAATGAATCCAGCTATTCCATAAATATGGAAACCTGCTTCATGTAAAATGACAGCTTCCCATTTTGTTCATAGAGTAAAATTGACAGCGTACGTAAGAGAATCTACATTTTTATCATGCTAAAGCACCACATCCACACGTGGAAAAAACTTACAAAATTTGATCAATGTGCAGTAAACCACTAGGCCCTCTTTCTATATTCCTTTTCCCATCACTGCTGATTACCAAGGTATTGTGTAAACAGAAGCTTTCTCCTTTGTAGTCAACATCCTTCTCCTGCCAGATTCATTCAGTGATGCCACAATTCAGTGTTTGTGACATCACAATAGCTTCCATGGTGACTAATTGTGCTGTCAAACTCTGGTGTGTGACATCTCTGAATGAATCAGGCAGGAGACTGATTAGGAAATCAAAAGCTTCTGTTTACATACAAATAACTTGGTAATTAACAATGATGGGAAAAGAGCAAGATACTTATCAGTCTGCATTTATATACACTAGAATCCACATATAGTGGAACTCCATTTTATAGTGAAGCACAAAGCAAACCTTAGATTGTTTCATTTAAGGGCAGTGTATAAACTGCAACTTGAGTTATAATGAAACTTTTTTCCGTGAGGGGGAATTAACTGCTAAAAGAGTATTCCAGGGTTAGCAATCCAGTATATCCATGTTACTGGTCTTAAAATACACTTTATGATTTGAAGAAGTTGAAAAAGCATCCAAACTTAAAAAAAATGCAGTTTTCCGTATGAAAGAAACTTGATATGAATTCTCGATCCTATAAAGTGGAAATTCATATGTACAAAATACATGCAGGTTGGACCTCCTGGTCCGGTGTACTCAAGACCTGAGCTGTCCCAAACCAGGGAGTTTGCTGGCCCAAGGGAGATTGGTGCTCCACTGCTGGCTGCACCGCTCATGGACTCTGGCGCAGGCTCCCCTCCCTTCTGCCTCAGGGTCTCCAGGGGTTCCTGGCAGGACCCTAGGCCACTGCTGGCCCCACTGCCACAGAGCATTCCCTGGGGTTCCTGGCTGGGGCCACCTGGCCACCACTAGCCCTGCTGCACCAGAGGCTGCAAAGCCACACTGCTGGTGCTGCGGATTCCAGCCGCCCATCTTCGCCAGCCCTCCTTCAGCCGGTAGTTCCCCGGTAGAGGCTACCCAGTCACCCCAGCCCTGCTGCTAGTGGGGAATTCCTGGCTGGGGCTGCCTGGCCGCCGACAGCCCCGCTGCAACCCTCCCTGGTCACATGGCTCAGCTGATGCTGGCGGTTCCCCGGCCAGGGTGGGAGCTCCCAGCCACTGCCTGGCCCCACTAATGCCCGGATGGGTCTCCCCAGACAGCTTGCTCTGCTAATGCCAGGGGTCCCCAACCAGGGTGGGGAGGGTTCTCCAGATGCCACCTATCCCAGCCAGTGCTCCCCAGCCCCAGCATTGCTCCCACCTCCAGGGTTCTTTGGTCCAGCAGCATCCATGGCCCTGCCAGACCACAGATGTTGCTGGACTAGAGAGTCCCGGATTTGGAAGGGTCAACCAAAATTGAAAATCATATTCAGGAAAATTCAATTACTACCCATCCTCCAAAATCACCAGCACAATTGTGATTAAAACTTGATTAGCACATTTGCTAAGCCACCAAATTTCGCTGGCCCTTAGGTGGCTGCTCTTACAGGCTTTTTTGCATGGATTTCAGATGGTGCCAGATAATGAAAGTGTTCTCATCCTCATCTTCTCTCATTATCCCACTGCTCAGGCTTCAGTGAAGTGTTTCATACTCTAAAACCTTCCCTTTACAGGCAAAGTTTCTTGTAGTATGTCTAGATACACTTGAGATGTGGAACAGCCATTCTAGCTGTTTTTGGGGCGAGTAGAATGAAAATGTAAGTGATTTTCATGGCTCTGTGGAGGTGTTCAACAAAACTATCTGAGCCAAGCAGCAGAAGTAATGCTTAGTTTAGAAGGTGGCTCTGAAGCCATCCAAGAACATGGTGGTGCCCTAATACTTGAATTTTTCCACCTAACTTACTCTACTGCATAGGATCTCTGTTTGCAGAATCAGTTCAGTCACCTCTTTAAAAAGTGATAGAGATGCAGCTGTGTTAGTCTGGTGTGGCTGAAACAAAAGACAGAACTATGTAGCACTTTAAAGAGTAACCATCTTGTTAGTCTTTAAAGTGCTACATAGTTCTGTCTTTCTCTTTGAAAACGGCAGGGATCACATAATGGTGGCAAGCATAGACAGCGACTCTGGGTGTTTTGGGGCTGGAGGACCCAAGTGGAAATATTAGCGGGTGCCCAGCACTCACTGGCAGCCAAGCTTCCCCCTATCTTCCTCACCCTACCACCGCTTGCATGCTGACAGCCCTGCTGCCTACCTCCTCCTTATCCCTTCCAAAACAGCTGTTTCCTGTCTGCCCCAAAACAGCTGTTTTGTGATGTTTAGGAGGCTCTGGGGGAGAGAGGGGAAGAGCTGGGATGTGGCACTCTTGGGGGAGGAAATAGGATGAGGGCTTGTGGAAAGGGGTTTAATCAAGGCAGAACAGGAAGGGACAGGGTCAGGAGATAGGAGGGGGTGGAGTGGGGATAAGACTGGAGTGGAGTGGGATGATGAGCATCCCACAACTAGAGGGGAAGCCAGCACAGATGGTGGCATGATTTAATTTTTGGTGTGGAGTTCATTGATGTTAGTGTGGTGATACTTTAGGACTCCCAGCTACCAAAGGGGTTTAACCAAACTCTTCACTTTCCACACACTCATTTGTATCTCCCAACTAATACTTCCATGTGCAAATTGCAGAAAACTATGTGAACGTGCAAATTAATTTCTGTATTCAAAACTATGTATATAGAAGCAGTGTTTCTGATACAGCCTCCAGACCCGTATAGATTCCCGGCATCTAATGTTTCCCTTCCTTAAAATCTGACATAAATTTATAAAATTTGAATTAATCCAACCTTTTTATTTGTAGCTTTGAAAATCTTACACGTTCTTAGAAATTAGTGTCTTCCTTGCATGCTATTTCGTTCGTGCATCAGTTCTGTAGCAGGTTGGTCGAGTAATTGTGTTTTGCAAAAGTGAGGCCTTCTACTTGGATTTTGTATAAACAAAGATTTGAACTTACATTTCTGTGTTTGCCCCGGAGAGAACCATTACTCTTGAGATTATCACTTGAGTTGATTTTTAGACTGTGAGATTTGTGAGACCATCAGTCTGTGTTCACTAACATGTGAGACCATCAGTCTGTGTTTCACTAACATGTTGATGGTTTTGGTTATGCCAAAGCCCTTAAAGGGAGGACATGTATGTTGCTGTCCTTTTGCTTCACTATTACCTAACTATTTTTGAAAGGGGAGGGAATTGAATTATTTCAGCTTCTTACTGATGTCTGATAAAGACGATGAGATAACATGTTTGTGAAAATAGGTTTCTGAATCATGTAAAAATCTCTGCCTGTAAACCTCATTTTCTAACTGGAAAGGTTTATTTAATATTGGTAAGTGAAAACAAAATTGTACATACCTAGGACTGTGATAGAGCTCTAAAGTGTAGAGCTGGTGTAGGAAATATGAATAGGAAAGTAATGGCATTGTGTGGTTCTGGATTCACATAGCCTCATTTATTTCCACATAAAATTTATTTAATTTTACGAGTAAAAATATGACTTTCCTAGGAGCCACTTCAGTAACTGAAAAAATGAAAATCAAGCTGTTTGTTACATCTGACTGCTGCACAATGCCTTTAGTAATGTTTCTGTAATCAGAACTTTCTGGGTACTATACCCCTGGGGAAATGAGATGGATCCTATGCTGAACTCGGCTGCATTTATTCTGCAGTTTTAAACAGTAATAAAAAGCAGTTTTAAAAAATGGTTGTCATTGTGAAGTAACTCCACAGAGAATTTTGAACAAATATAAGGAATAGATCAGATTGGTTAAAAAATGCCATTTTTAGTAACTTTGTCAAATCAGCCTTCTTCAAATGTTACAGTTAGAGTTCTCCAGAGTGTTATGTGGTTCTTTGTGGATTATTATTGTCTGGTACATGGACATGCTTTACTCATCGTGAAAAATCTGTTACAGATGTGCACAATTGTAGTATTCCCATGTATAATGGCAATGTGGAATTAAATCCTGGTATGAGATTTGATTAAAACTGGGAGACAGTTCATGTGAACAGCAAGAAGTAGAGTAGCATGTTTAACTTCTTAAAGATAAGCATAAAGAAACCAGAAAAAATATATAACTCTCAATAATTATGTAAATTTACATTTTAAAACTCTTGATGATTATAATTTTCTAGCCAAACGTTCAGTGTATCTCTAAAATTGTTGTGTTTGGTTCTAGGGCTGTTAGGTATCATGTAATTGAATAGTCGTGTAACCACAAGAAATATTAGCGGTTATGCAACTATTTGATAGTCCTCAGGAGTGGGGCTGGCAGCCATTGTGCTCCCCCATTGCAAGAGAACCCCCTGCGCTCCTGCCTCTGAATCAGGGGCAGCAGCATGGGGTGGCAGGTGGAGCCGGTCCACAAGGGGAGCCAGTTTAAAAACCAGCTCCCCTTGCGGACTGGCTACCTGCTGCCCTGCGCTGCTGCCTCTGATACGGGGGCTGCTGCCGTGAAGTAGCCTCTGCCCATAGTGGGCCCGGGCTCACTGCAGACAGAGGTTGGTTCGTGGAATGCGGAGCAGCCTTTGTCTGCATGGAGCTCAGACTGAGGCTGCTTTGGGGCACCTCTCCTTCCCTCCCACTCAGCTGCTGCCTCTGATAGAGGTAGCAGAGCAGAGGTAGGGGCAGGCAGCACTGCAGATCCAGTGCTGGAGGGAACTTGCTTTTAAGCTGGCTCCCACCAGCACAGGCTCTTGCCTGCCCTCCTCCCCGCCTCTATAGGAGGTAGTATGGGGGAGCAGGCTGGTCTTCAGAGCCGATACACATGGGGAGCTGGCTTGAAAGCTGGTTCTAGGCTACCCTCCGCACTGCTGTCTCTCTATCAGAGGCAAACAGCTCTTCATGGGCACAGGCTCTCGCTGCCCTCCCTCCCCCACCCACACACACACTTTGCTGCAAGGCAGGGGAAGAAATGCATGTAGTCAACAAGATTAACCAATAAGCCTTGGCTTATTGGTTACTCGTATAGTCGACTACATGTTGACATCCCTTGTTTGTACAACCGTAGACAAATAGCTATGTAGAAAGCCTCATCAATAAAAGTAGAAATGTCCTGTGTTGTGTAATAAGGATGTTGACGTGTAGTCAACTACACAATTAACTGGTAAGCCTAGAGAGCAGCAGCGTGGCAGAGCAGCCTCTGAGATCCTGCAGAGCAGCCATTGTCCGTGGGGAGCACGGACCTCCCATAGACAGGAACTGCTGCCCCGCACCCATGACTATCGAATAGTCATGTAACCTATAATATTTTGTGCGGTTACATGACTATTCAGTTGCACTATATCTAACATCCCTATTGTGTAAAGATGTCGCACACTGACAGCTCTGGGTTTTCTTCTCCTCCACATCTAAATTGGCTAAAATGCTCAAATTCTGATTGGCTTGTCTCATCAACATGAAGTAACATATTCTGGATTTTGAGCAGAAATGCCACCACAAAATTTCAGACCTAGATTGATATTTAGAACTCTTTATTCATCTTTATGCAATACCTCTCTCAAACATTCATGGGGTGTATTTAGACAGACTAAACAGCAAAGTACAAACTGCATTGACACATGTTGGCCTAAATTACACTTTTTTAGGATAAGCAAGACATACTCTGAAGGTGACTTTAAAATCGGTGTGAGCCTTATACTGTATTGTGAAAGATAAAAGACTTTAAGCTCTGTAAGATGAACCAGAACAGTCAGTGTCTGAACCCATGGACCTTTATAGGGTACACTCTACTAAGGAGTTGCTAATCTTTAAATCAAAACATTACTGGGTGGAAGGGGGACACCCAACTGTTTTGTTACCTGTTGGAGAAAGAGATGGTCTAAGGTGGCCAGGACCCAAATAAAGTAGGGTATGTCTACACTACCCTCCTAGTTCGAACTACGAGGGTAATGTAGGCATACTGCACTTTCAAATGAAGCCCGGGATTTGAATTTCCCGGGCTTCATTTGCATAAGCGGGGCGCCGCCATTTTTAAAACCCCGCTCGTTCGAACCCCGTGCAGCTTGTACATGGGGCACAAACTAGGTAGTTCGAAGTAGGCTTCCTAGTTCGAACTACCTAGTTCGTGCCCAGTGTAGCCGCGCTGCACGGGGTTCGAACGAGCGGGGTTTTAAAAATGGCGGCGCCCCGCTTATGCAAATGAAGCCCGGGAAATTCAAATCCTGGGCTTCATTTGCAAGTGCGGTATGCCTACATTACCCCGCTAGTTCGAACTGGCGGGGTAGTGTAGACATACCCGTAGAGATTTATGGATTAAAATCAGTATCTCAAGTTACATTCAGAAGTCAATGGAAAATTTGGAGACTTGAGGGGAGGGGAAGATCCTAAGCTGATGTAAGGTGTCACAGTCTCATTTAATTCAGTGAAGCTATGGCAAGTTATACTACAGGTTGAACCTCTCCAGTCTGGCACCCTCGGGACCTGACAGGTGCCGAACCAGAGAATTTACCAAACCACAGGAGGGGTCAATACTGCCTAGCAGCATTACCAATGCTTCACTGCTTACTGGGCTCTTAAAAGACATTTAGGGATAAACTAGAGCTATATAACAGCACAGAACACTGAGAGCCAAGACTGGTGGCTGTAAACAAACTTTATAGGACTGAGGGAAACTTGGTCACACCCACGATAAGTGGATATCTGGTAAATAAAACCATGCCAAACCACAGATATTGCCAGACCAGAGAGTGCCAGATTAGAGAGGTTCAACCTGTAGCTGAGGGTCTGCCCTGAGGTAGAATGCTGTCTAAAAAGGAGGCTGCTGGAAGCCCTGGCTGTCTGTATCTTCCAAATGATCTTCAGGGTTAGGCCAAGAAAAAGTTCAGTAGTACAATTAGGGATGTAAAATCCTGTTTAATCAGGTAACTGGTTAAACACTTAAATGGAGGTGGTTGCGAGGCTGCTTCGTCTGGGTTGGAGTGCTCCTCCCCTACAGAGTGGCACAGCGGGCCTGCTCCCCCCACCATGGGTGGGGGCTGCTCCAGTTCAGCCGGGTTACTAGGATTTTTACTGGTTAACCATTCACATCCCTAAATTCAATCTGATGGCCTCAAAGACTTGGAAATCTCAAATCCACAATGACATATCACAGTTGAGCCAAGTGCAGGTGGGGAAAAGATTATTGGCCTGCCAGTGGATCATTACTAAAGAAATGTAAATCTTAACTTGAGTTTGCTAAATTAAACTGAATGTCAAGCAAGAATATGCTTGCTTTTGTGATTTCAATCATTTTTTGCTTTTCACTAGCCTTGAAAAAAAATCACGAGAAGCTTTTTCCCATGGTAACTTGATAATGCTGGTCCTGACTGAAATGTAAAAGTGAAGTGAGAGAGGAATTACCTAAACTCCTGTGAACCACAAGAGGCTTGCATTTTAAGCAGTGTTTTAGGATAGTTGCGGTTTTATTTGAATTGGTTTGCCAATTCCTAGTTGTATACTAGAAACTTTGAAAATTAACCGTCTGAACAATCTGGAAAACATTGTATGCAGTGGTGTTGCAGCTGTGTTGGTTCCACACTATTAAGGAGACAACAAGGTAGGTGAAGTACTATCTTCTATTGGGCCATTTTCCGTTGGTGAGAGAGGCAAGCTTTCGAGCTTACACAGAACTCTTCTTTAAGTCTGGGAAAAATTCAGAGTGTCACAACTAAATATTAATTGGAATAGATAGTTTAGCATAAATAGGTAACATATTCTGCAAGGGACTATTCAACATAAAGTGGCCTGTTAACACCTCTCCAGTTGTGCGGGGCATTAGGAGAGGGGGAATAATGGCTTTATCTGACCAATCTGTTCTACCTTATATTTAGCTGTGACACTGAGTACATTTCCCCAAAGGAAAGAAGAGCTCTGTGTAAGCTTGAAAGCTTGTCTCTCTGATCAACAGAAGTTGATCCCATAAAAGATATTACCTCACCCAGATGGTCTCTCTAATATCCTAGGACCAACATGGCTAGAGCAATGCTGCATAGAACAGAAGTTGGTCCATTAAGAGAGATGACCTCATCCACTTTATCTCTGAAAAATACTGAGACGTTTTCCTAGAAACATTCAGTAGGCCTTGCCAGGACACTGACATCATTGTCCCAGAGTAGAGTTGCACCATTTGCCCTCTAGAAGCTGTTTTGAGCTACTTGTTTCAGTGGAATAATTCCCATTAAGCCAGCCAGTCCATTCTTTGACATGTATTGTACTTCTTGACTGAATTATTAGAAGCCATAGTGGTAGAATTTTTCATTAGTACTGATTACGGATTCTAGTGGCAGAAAATTGCCCTGTGATAAGTACAAAACCTCTGTCTCTGTCTGTCTGTTGGCACTCCTCTTAACTTCTTCTAAAATAAACCCAGCATCTGATAAATCTGTCCTGAAGTTCATTTGAGGATCATACTAGATTTTGAAATGTGTGGCTAAATAGGATGGTTTTTTTCCCCCTCCATCTCAATTACGTTGCAAGCCTGAATAGTGGCCCCATCCCTCTTGTTTCTTAAAGCTGTCCCCACTCCTTTATTGCATTACAATAAACCAACTACCAAAAGCATTCAGTTTGTGTTACTCAGGGTTCTTCCAAACACTGAGTTACACAAACCGTCCTATGATCTCTTCCTTCCCAAATGTCCTTATCTATAGTGAAACCCCACCATGTTAAATTTATACCATTTTTAAAGATGAATTGCTTTATCGATGGTTTAGGGCCCCTCTGTCCAGTTTTGGCCACAGAGGCTTTTGTTAACTTCATAAAGGATATCTGAGCTAGGAATGTAAGCAAGTAGTCAAGTCAACTACTTGCATTTCCTCCTCTTCTCCCCTCCCCTCCCCTCCCGCCCCGCTTGCTGCCTTTGTATCAGAGGCAGCAGCGCGGAGGAGAGGGCAGAGAAAGCTGCTGTAAAGCAGCCTCTGTCCATGGCGGATCCAGACTTGTTGTGAACAGAAGCTGCTCTCCATCCTGCGGAGCAGCCCCTCTCCACGGGGGTGGGCGGTCCCAGCCATGGTCAGGGGCTGCTGCTGGAGCAGCCTCTGTTTGCGGCAGCCCAGTCTGGCTGTGTGTGTGTGTGTGTGTGTGTGTGTGTGTGTGTGTGTGTGCGCGTGTGTGTGTGTGTCATGTCCCAACTCTCTGCTGGGACCTCCTGTGGATACGGGCTGCTGGACACAGTGCAAGTCATGATTGAGCAAGCCTGGCTCAGTTTCAGCTTGCGCTGGGTCCAGGTGCAACCCCTGCTGCAGCTCTGCATTTTAAACATAGTAAGAGCCAGGCTAGCTCTTACTACATTTAAAATGCAAAGCCACAGCGGTCCGGACTGAGCTGGGTTGCTAAGTCCAGGCTCACACCGGGTGTGGGACTTATTCCCATTGCAGAGCCACGATAGGAGTAGCTCTGGGACCCGGCATGAGCCAGGACTGAGTGCCTTCCCTTATCAACTCATCATGTAGTGGATGCAAATTGTATCAAGTACATGATTAGCCAGTTACCTGCCTCTGAACATCCTTAATCTGTACATCACTTATTTAGACCAGTTTGACTAGTACTATTTGGAACATGTTTCTTTTTTTTTTTCCTGACTGATTTAGACATTAATCGTGCATTTTTTCCTCCACAGAAAGGTGTTTGGAAGACCATGAGCTCGTTGTCCAAGTTGAGTCAACTATGGGAAGTGAAAGTAAATTTTTGTTCAGGAAGAATTATGCAAAATATGAATTTTTTAAAAATCCAATGGTGAGTCTCATTATCCAGAATGACTGTAAAGCTGTCTGGGGAGCAGAAGCTGTTGCTTATTGTATCTTTGTATAGTGGTTGCTTATTGTGTCATTGTACAGGTGGTCCCCGAGTTACGAACGCATCGACTTACGACCGTTTGTACTTACGACCAACCTCCCATTAAGCACATTACAGCTGGTCCCCGAGTTACAAATGCGCAATCCGTGCTTATGAATAGCGTGGTCACATTTAAATGAATGGAGTCCGACTTTTACGAACAGATTGAGTTACGGCCAAGTGTTTGTTATGTAACTCGTTCGTAAGTCGGGGACTATCTGTATAGTGCTTCACACATCGAGGATCCCACAGTATATTATATATGTTAATCATGATCATGATAAGGACTTCATTGTACCAAACAGCTTTCTAGACTGTCGTCTAGAGAGGCTTAATTTATTTTGTGCCCCAAAATGACAATCTTGATGGTTATCAGACTGCACAATCTAATTGTCTCAAGGTGGCTTTTGCTATGTCTAATAATGACCAAAAAAAGGGAAAGCCTAGCTTGCTTTTTCTAAGCAGCAGTAGCTTAACTTGGTCATCGTCCTGAAAGTTATTGATATGAAGCCAGTTGTCCTAATAATATGACTATCTAGACCTGTAGCTTTTGCCAGTAATGAAGAAAGCTGTGGGTAACCTCTAAGGTACTTCTCATACCTGATTATTTTCCCTGTGTATCAGTATGTATGTTGAATGGGGGTTAATTATAGGTAGGCATATTACTGTTTTCTAGTGGGTTGCTATCTCCTGTCCTGATGAAAATAACTCTGCCTCTGCTTTTCATCCCCTCCCTTCTGCCTATGAAACTTCCGTTCATTTTGTATTATATCACCGAAACTAATGCTAGCACTGTAAGAACCTAAAAGCTGTTGTGATTTTGAACAGTACAGCAATCATGTTAAGCTTATTTGGAACCAGATTTTCATACTTGTACAGACATGGTTCAATGGGTGCGAACCTTAGTTGTGTGCACTAGCAGTTGGATCTGCAAATGGTTGGGGCAGTTTGCCAAACATGATACCTTGAAATATCTGGGTGGAACATACATGATTTATAACCTTTGTATTTCAGTAGTACTTTTTACCTGATAATCTCAGAGAGCTTTAACCTTACGTCTTGCCACACCATGTGTTACAGAAACATTACCTCAGTTCACCAACTGTTTAGCTAACACATTTATTTAAGTGATTTACTTAAGTTGGTAGCAAAGCTAAGAACAGAACCCATGAAGTTTGGCTTCTAATCCCATGTTCAAATGATGCTTCATTCTTTTTTTTTGTACAAGATCAGGTCACTAGTCCCGGGTTTTCAAAATCCGGGTCGCAGTTTGTAAGGGCAAGCCGCTAGTTGGCCTCAAGATGCTTCCCTCAGCTCCCACTGTCTGAACAGCAATCTGGGACCAATGGGAGCTGCGATCACCTGTACCCGCAGAGATGCAGGTAAACAAAGCATCTTGAGGCCAGCTAGCAGCTTGCCTATATAAGCTGCAACCCAAAGTTTAAAAACCTCTGCAGTAGTCCATTCAGTCAAATATAAGCATCTGGTGTTAGCCAGTACTTTTGGAAGACAGAACATTTAATTGTCATAATTCACCTGGTTAATTATATGATGGTGAGGGTGATTCCTCTTTCACCTTCAATCTATTAGTGCCTTGAAGAATGAGACTTTTATTAGCTAAAGTAGAATGAATAGAATACCTAAATTCAATAGATTTTATTGCCATTTAGCTTGTTGGCAAATTCTTAATTTTGTTTTATAGCTACCATGCATTCAGTGTTTTAACAATGATTAATAGTGCAAAGAGTAACATAATGTAATTAATGTCTACCGCAAGTATATCATACAGTACACCAAGGCACTTAGGTGCAAGACATTTTAAAATGTGGTACAAAAATTTGGATAGGAAGAGGAAGTCTGGAATAAGATAATCATTTGAATTAGGAATGTAATAGTGTGGTCAATTAACCGACAAGCAAAAGTATATATGTTAGTGCTATAGACTACATGCATTCTCTCCCTGCCCCCAGTACATTTTTTAGCAGGCTGACCAGCAGCCTGGCAGTCCAGGGTTGTGATGGGTCCGGGAACTACCACCACTGTGGCTCTACATTTAAAGTGTATTAGGAGCCAGGTGGGCAGGTAGCCCAGTTCAGTTCTGACTAGTGCTGTGTACAGGAGCTCAGATCCACCCTCTTCCCCTCCCAGACAAGGGCTGCTGCCACCCCACGCTGCTGCCTCTTTATCAGAGGCAGCACTACAGGGTGACAGGCAGCTGGTACATGAGGGGAGCTGGTTTTAAAACTGGCTCCCCTCACAGACCAGCTCCTGCCTGGCACTCCGAGGCAGAGGCAGCAGCGGGGTGTCAAAGGGCTCCTCGAGAGTGAGGCTGGAGCACACTGGCTACTGGCCCTACCCGCAGGGGCTATATAATAGTCGACTAACCAATAATAATTAACGAGGTTATTCAACTACTCAATTAACTGATATTTAACATCCCTAATTTGAATATTAAGTTGTTTTGACTTTGATGCATAATTCGTGGTAAATAATGAGATCATAATATTGAGCATCTGTACAGTGCTCAGAGGATCTGGAAACACCATGTTACTGTGACACAAGATACTTGGTTTTAAAATGAATAATTGTGGTGCAATGACAATTATGTAAGAGGAACGGGTGTTTACTTAGAACTTGTTAATATCTAGTGTGTGCATCAGGGAACGCTGTAGCAAATTTGCAGGTCTTGTGTTATGTGTGTGTGCTCAAAATTCGTATTCATTTTCCTGGAAGACTTTTTAGCTAACTGTTCGTTATGAGAAGTACATTAACATTGCCCTGAGCACAGTCAATGTATTGGAAAAGATTTTAAAAGGGGTTTTGTCTTGATAGATTGAAAAGTGTCAAGATTTGAAGCAGAGTTGCTAAGCAAATGGTGGGGGAAAAAGCCCTGACAGTTACACATCAATGCTTTTTCATAATTAAAGTTTGGGTAATTAATATGATTGATTCTGCTGAAACTGAACAATTCACGACTCCAACCTAATACAACATAGAATAGTACTTCGGTTATAGAGAGAAAACAACTATTTTAAAGTATTTAAGAGCACACAGTCACAAACCCATTTCTGTAGTACCTGAGCATCTCACGTTCCTTAATATAGTTTTCCTCATTACACCCTCTGAAGGAGGTACTATTGTCCCCATTTTACCCGTTGGGAGCTACAGCACAGAGAAGCTAAGTGACTTGCCCATAGCCTCACAGAAAGTCTCTGGTGCAGTAGGGTCAATAATTTAGGTCTCCAAGCTCCTCAGCTAGATCCCTAACCACAGTACCATCCTTTCCCTCCATTGCTCCAAACAAAAGTCTCTTAATTCCTAATTTGATGGGAGACCTGTAGCCCATGGGTTGCACACAGCTCATCAGGGTAAACCACTGGCAGTCCACCAGGCAGATTGTTTACTTGACATCCGCAGGTTCTGCCACCTGCAGCTTCCACTGGCTGTTTCACCATTCCTGGCCAATAGAGCTGCGGGAAGTGCTACTGGGTGCAAGGACTTGCTGGCTTCTGCTTCCTATAGCTCCTATTGGCTGGGAACACTGAACTGTGGCCAGTGGAAGCTGCGGGTGGCCACACCTGTTGAGCGCAAGGTAAACAACCTATCTGTCAGCCCACCAGTGACTTAGCCTGATGAGCTGCTTGCAGCCCATGGACCGGAGGTTTCCCACCACTGTCCAAACTCCTGACCCTACTTCAAAAGCGATCTTAGATTGAGTTTTCTGTTGTAGAGAAAGGAGAAGAATGTTCTTTATAGAAGATAAAAATTTATCCTTAATTTCACACATGGAGAAATGTACTTATAAAATATTTCAAAATTTCATTTTTTTAAAAAAAGCCACATCAGTGTAGTTGGGGTATTTTGTAGGAGGGAAGAAAGGAAGTAAATTAGACTTGAAAGCTTAGCATCACACATAACATAAGGAAGTCTTTAATTCAATTAGAATTAATAATCATAGATGGTGGAGATTGGAAAAGATCCTTCTGATCTAGTCCATCTATGCACTAACTAACCAGAAGTATGTAAATGCATTCTGACTCCAACATGTCTTTTTTTCCCCCCCTTGTAGAATTTCTTTCCAGAGCAGATGGTTGCTTGGTGTCAGCAATCAAATGGCAGCATCCCACAATCACAACTTTTGCAGGTATTCTAAGACATTGTGCTAAAGTAGTCTTTATAAAGGACAAGGGAAGAAGATGAGAGGACTGGAAATGTGACCAGGAAAAGAGTGCATGTTCATAATGTTCAATTTTTTGGCAGATTTTAACCAGCTTAATTTAGATTTTAAATAACTATAAACACTAACTGTTAGTTTTCATATGCCCACTAAATTGCCATCTGGCATTACCAAGGGCTGCTGCTCTTGGTAGTGCCAATGATGGCTAAGCTGTTGCAGTGTTCTGTGGGAATGTGATAAATGTCAGTTTGCTGACCACACATGTCACAACTGCAGAGCAGCTAAAGGTATACTTCCCAGATCAGGAAATCTAAAAATAGCAGTGTAATTGTTGCAGCCTGGTTGGTAGGACAGGATACCTACCTAAGTACAGTCTTAGCTGAGACCCTGTGTATGTAGACAGACATCTAGCCTATGCCACTCCCCCCAGATGTGGGAGTTAATTATCTCATCATCTTAGGTACTTTGCAAATGTCCCACTGGTTAACTTTCTACATCTTTCAGTACCTGAATACCTTTAGAAATCTGAACCATGGCGACCGGAAACAATCATCTGTTCAGTAACTGTTAATATTTCCCTTGTTTCACAAAAT
Organism: Pelodiscus sinensis; assembly: GCF_049634645.1. Classification (NCBI taxonomy): domain Eukaryota; kingdom Metazoa; phylum Chordata; order Testudines; family Trionychidae; genus Pelodiscus; species Pelodiscus sinensis. The sequence goes on from NC_134712.1 coordinate 156,526,319, forward strand.
AATTTTAAATGCAAAACTCGTTTATGATAAACTTCTTTACCTTCTTATATAGTCAGCAAATTTATGGTAGTTTTATTTAACTAAATCAATTTTCAAATGTTGGTTTTGTAAATTTTTAATTACATGACAATTTCTGTCCAAACATGGTCTGAAAGAAATCCCAAATAAAAAACATCAGTGTCTAGTAAATGAGAAAGGAGTGGATCACCATTTGCTAACATAATAAAACATAAAAATTAAGATTGTGAATAAATGTGTTAAGCTATATAACTGCTTTAATAAATGTGTGTAAAAATAGTGTCTCCTAATGATTACACCAAATTTAGTGTAAACTTTATTTGCTTTCACATAAACGTATGTCAGTGATTATATTAGAAAGAATAAATCTTTCTTATAAAAATAACTAAAAATATACATACAAAACAAGATTAAAACCAATTGTTTAATATTCTGAATGGCACTAAGGCAGATAGGAGAAAAGAAATGAATGATAGATGCTTTCCTAAAGTTTTGTATTATTATTTATTATTATTCTACACACACATATACACCTTTTAGAACAATGCTGCATAAATATAATGCACTTTATTCAGTTCAAAATAATTCTAGGTTTTTATTCAGTTCAAAATAGTCCTATGCTTTTATAAAGGAGTATGTTATAGCAATATTAACAGAGCACGTGCTGAGCATACTGAAAGAAGCAGTTATTGACCTACAAGATATTTTATCTCATAATATGGCTTATTTTTGCCAAGCAAATAAAAACCAAGAGAAAACAATATTTTTAAAAATTGTCATCTATGTAATATTCAAAGGCCATGAAACGTTAAGTCCTAACTGACTGGCTTCTTCCAATGGCTGTCTCTGGATTAGACAGATTTTCATGTCTAATCTGCACTCTACTTACACATGTATTTCTAAATTGACTAGTATTTTCAAACTATGTAACCTAAAAGTTAGGCACTTACATAAGTGACCTGTCTTCTAAAGTGCTGAATGCTTAACAACTCCCGCTAACTTCACTGGGTTTACTCTTGATTTATATGATATTGCACAAAGTGAGAAGAGAACATAGAAATAGCTTCCAGGAGAAACACTTCAGGTGGAAGACTGAGAATTTGAGGCCAAAAAGGTCCTGAGCTCAGTAGCCCTGGTCTTACCCAACTGGTAATCAGTAGTTTTAAATGGAAGACCTGTATCAACAAAATTCAAACGTGTTCAGAGAAAATTCCTACCAAATGATGGCATTGCAGCAAATGAATGTACTTGAAGGTGCTTTAAATTAAAAGATCGGATAACGGTACTACATTACTACCTCAGCCAGTCCTAGGTTTCTGTGATTTATGTGCCTGAATGCACATTAAACTGTTCCCATTAGTTCCTATTCTAGCGTCTCTAGATAAGTTAGGAATAGCATATCAACCTAATTTTTCAAAATATTTCTGGGTAAGAATCTGTTAAATGTGGTATATTTGAGTTACTGAGTATGAAATGTTCTGCTGCCTGTCCGTATCACCAGGCGGAGCAGAGGGGGGTACGTAGGATATGAATTTGAAGTGGATAATCCATAAATTGGCTGTTCATTACCTAAATTTGCTGGATGAAGTTTTGCATTCCAGTCAGTTTCCAAGCTACACTTGCTGGTGCATTTTCTTATGGCTTTTGGGTTTCTTAGAATTAATAAGCTGCTTGCATAGGTGCCAAGTTCTCCTCTAGCTGAGGGTACTAGACACTCCCTCCCTGCACCCCAAATCCTCATCCCACTCCATTCTACCCCTTCTTCCAAGCTCCTGGCTCACCTTTTTCTCTGAGTGTGCCGTACCCCACTTCCTCCTCCCTCCACCTGCCCCTAGTTGACCAGAATACGATGAAACAGCTGTTTGTAGCTGGCAGAAGGCCCTGGAAGGGAAGTGGAGGAGATGAGTAGCAGAGCGATCAGTGGACAAGAAGCACTGGGGGAGAGGGAGGTGCTTGCCTGCCAGTGGGTGTTTGACCACCCATTACATTTTTCCCTGTAGCTGCTCTAGCCCCAGAGCACCCACAGAGTCAGTGCCTGTGGCTGCCTATGACTGTGCTAGGTAAATGTTGCTTTGAAACATCAGTTTGTATTCATCAGTGCAAGAGGAACAGAAATATGGAAGAATGGTTAGCCCTTTGGAGGCCTCAGTCTTTGTTGCCTGGTAAACAAGATACAACAGCATAGATTTTGTGGACACTAATTGTCCACATGAACCCAGTTGCCATGCACCAAAAGTTTCCTGGTGCATGTTGATTAACTTTGCTTTAAAATAAGATAGCAGCTCTTAGTAGAGATGTTAAAATTAGATTAATCAACTAATCGAATAGTTGATGGAATTCAGTTAGTCGATAAGGGTGCTTCCACTTTAAAATGTAGCAAGAGCTCACTGGGCTGTTGCTATATTTCAAAGTCAGAAGGCGGTGTTGTGCCTTTGAAATGTACAAGAGCCCCAGCAGGTGCACCTTTGCCCCCTCCCACGGAGTTGGAGTGGTGGGAACTAGTTTATAAGCCAGCTCCCCCCAGCACCTCCTCTTCTCCCCCATTCCTCTTGCTGCCTCTTTTTGATAGAGGCAGCAAGGGGGAGGGGAAGTGATTTGTCAACTAGTGTGTCGACTAGTCACTTACATTCCTAGCTCTTACTCAGGGACATTAAGTCTAAGTCAGTGAGTGTGATTGACTTCTTCTTGCTCCAGGGCTGCTGTTAGATTTGTCAGTGTTTATGGTACATAATCATAAAACTTTTAATTTTCCTCTCCAACAGAACTTTTTAAACTCCAGTAGCTGCCCTGAAATTCAAGGTTTTTTGCATGTGAAAGAGTTGGGTAGGAAATCATGGAAGAAATTATATGCATGTTTGAGAAGATCAGGACTTTATTGCTCCACAAAAGGAACTTCAAAGGTAATTTAAATATATTTTTAAGAATTCACCTATTAAAATTGTTGGTATTGAAAATGAATTTCTATGTGCAGTAGATTTTTTTTAATATAAAAGTTTTCACAGAGTTTTCTCTTAACAAAACAATACATTAAATTATGGGCAAGTAGCAAACCAGATAGGTTAGTTCATACCTTCAAATTTACATATCTGATTTTTTTTTATTATAATAATAATATACTCATAAAGACGTATGTTTTTAATATATAAAAAGATATAAGTGGCTACCAAAGTTGCATTAAATGAGAGATTAGGGATGAGGAAGAAGACACTTGCTTCATAAGTGACCTTCTTATGGGTTTATTTAGATGGTAACTAAAGGCTTAATTTAGTTACAAATTAATTATTACATTTGAAAAACAAATTAACATTAATCAGAACGAATTTAAGCATCATTTATTATCGTAGCGGGATGTAACTGTCAACTTTCAGTATAAACCTCCTCTTTTCTCCTACTGTTGTGTGGCTTTGGGTGGTTAATACTTTTTGGTTTTTGTTTTTGGTTTCATGGCATTTCCCTTGCAAGCAAATATCTTAGACATACAGATCAATTTGTCAGTATGTATCCTGAGAACAATATTGGCTTTGTTTATAAATTCATAACCAGTTTGAAGAGGGCAAATGGTTAATTTTTATTGTATATTAAATAAAACTTCACGTGCTTAGAGAGAGGCAGTTTAAATGTGCGTACACTGCCCTCTGATGGATGTTATTCTTCAGAGATGGTATGGCACTGAAATGTTTCAGTGAGTTAAACCAACCATTTAAAAGGTACATTATTTCCGCAGGAGCCAAGACACTTGCAGTTGTTAGCTGACCTAGAAGACAGCAATATCTTCTCATTGATAGCAGGCAAGAAATTGTATAATGCTCCCACAGACTATGGATTTTGTGTAAAGGTAATTCTTCTCATTAACTTGATCCCAAGGTGGAACTGACATCATCAGACATTTTTTTTAGCAAATTTGTGAGATGCCCTTATTCACTAGGATTGGACGTTTTCTCACCAAGTAATCCTGTTGACTTCAGAAAGACTTTTGGAGTCTGTTACTATGCAGGGGGAGTCAGGCAGTGGGAAAGTGAGGGTAGGAGGGCAGCATAGTCTGACCATAAGGAATACAACTTGCGCAGCAGCAAATCAAGTAAGAATGACAGTTGTTCCAGGTTGTGCATATACTAATATATGATTTTTTTGTTTAAATGATGCTGTCAACTTTAAATTTATTTAAATGTAAAAGTCAATGGCATTTTCAAATAGTTGAGCAGACAAGACCTCATGTTCCACAATGGGAAACCTAGAATTGTACACGTGGGTCTTACTCTGGGGTTTCAGAAGCTCTGATGTTAAAGTGACGTGAGAGGGCCCTCAAACTTTAAAAATATAATCCGAGGTACATGGATGTTCAATTTCTGTGTGGGATTATTGTAAATATCAGTGCTTCTATGTTTTGAAAACCCAGAACATCTTTTGGACTGGCAGGTTTGAGTATAATATCATCTAACTCCTGTCAAGTAGTGAGCCTCTTAAAGGGTGTTGGTGTTCACAACCTTGCTCCAGACTTTAACATATAATCTCTGCTTTTCATATCTTAATCATGGTGAAAAGGAAAGCTGCTTATGAGAGCGAGTGCCCAAATTACATAGCAGAGGCTCATATACTAAACAGAAGTAATTTCAGCAATAGGACAAATAGCTTCTTTGCTTTAAAGGAGAAAGTCAGTTTGAAAAATGAAGAGTAAAGTCTTCAGAAGTCTGTTTTTAACTCTTAAGTCTGGCATGCCTGCAGTTTTTGTACTGGTATGTCTGTGCCAGTTAGGGAGACAATTAATTTTTTTAACCAATAAAGTTTTATTTTATAAACCACCGGAGTCATTGCAGTTATACCAGGAAAAAGATACTCATATTTGTGTAGCTTATTCAGGAAGCGGAATGAGATATACTTATAAGAAGGATTCTAATTCCTTCTAGGCTGGGGATTGTACTGTTATTAACTAAACCAGGCTAGCTTTTGTGTTTAGACAAAAGTCAGTGTGCATCCCTCTTTTTCATTGTTGTTACCAACATATCTGGTAAGATTTTTACAGCACCTAAGCCCTCATCCAAGGGTTCTAAAAGAACTCAGATGGGAAATTGCTGAACTATTATCTGTGGTTTGTAACCTATCCTTTAAATCGGCTTCCGTGCCTAGTGACTGGAAGGTAGCCAATGTGACACCAATATTTAAAAAGGGCTCTAGAGGCGATCCTGGCAATTACAGACCGGTAAGTCTAACTTCAGTACCGGGCAAATTAGTCGAAACAATAGTAAAGAATACCATTGTGAAGCATGTAGAAGAACATAATTTGTTGGACAAAAGTCAACATGGTTTCTGTAAAGGGAAATCCTGTCTTACTAATCTGTTAGAGTTCTTTGAAGGGGTTAACAAGCATGCGGATAAGGGGTATCCAGTAAATATAGTTACTTGGATTTTCAGAAAGCCTTTGACAAGGTCCCTCACCAAAGGCTCTTGTGTAAATTACATGGCCATGGGATAAGAGGGAAGGTCCTTTCTTGGATTGCAAACTGGTTAAAAGACAGGAAACAATGGGTAGGAATAAATGGTAAATTTTCAGATTGGAGAGGGGTAACTAGTGGTGTACCCCAAGGGTCAGTCCTGGGACCAATCCTTTTCAACTTATTCATAAGTGATCTCGAGAAAGGGGAAAGCAGTGAGGTAGTAAAGTTTGCGGATGATACCAAACTGTTTCAGATAGTCAAGACAGAAGCAGACTGTGAGGGACTCCCAAGAAGATCTCACCAAACTCAGTGATTGGGCAGCAAAATGGCAAATGAAATTTAATGTGGATAAGTGTAAAGTAATGCACATTGGGAAAAATAACCCCAACTATATGTACAGTATGATGGGGGCTAATTTGGCTATGACAAATCAGGAAAGGGATCTTGGAGTTATCGTGGACAGTTCTCTGAAAACTTCCACGCAGTGTGCAGTGGCGGTCAAAAAGGCAAATAGGTTGATAGGAATTATTAGGAAAGGGATAGAAAATAAGACACAGAATATCTTACTGCCCCTGTAAAAACTATGGTACGCCCACATCTTGAATACTGTGTACAGATGTGGTCTCCTCACCTCAAAAAAGATATTTTGGCCTTGGAAAGGGTTCAGAAAAGGGCAACTAAAATGATTAAGGGTTTGGAGTGGGTCCCATATCAGGAGAGGTTAAAGCGACTGGGACTTTTCAGTTTAGAAAAGAGGAGACTGAGGGGGGATATGATAGAGGTATATAAAATCACGAGTGGTGTGGAGAGGGCCGATAAAGAAAAGTTATTTATTAGTTCCCTAAATAGAAGAACTAGAGGACACCAAATGAAATTAATGGGTAGCAGGTTTAAAACGAATAAAAGAAAGTTCTTCTTCACACAGAGCGTAGTCAACCTGTGGAACTCCTTGCCAGAGGAGGCTGTGAAGGCTAGGACTATAATAGAGTTTAAAGAGAAGCTAGATAATTTCATGGAGGTTAGGTCCATAAAAGGCTATTAGCCAGGGGATAACACGGTGTCCTTGGCCTCTGTTTTTCAGAGGCTGGAGAGAGATGGCAGGAGACAAATCGCTCGATCATTGTCTTCGGTCCACCCTCTCTGGGGCACCTGGTGCTGGCCACTGTCGGTAGACAGGATACTGGGCTAGAAGGACCTTTGGTCTGACCCAGTACGGCCGTTTTTATGTTCTTATGTTCATTGTCTATGTGTTGAAAACAAGGCGGCCTATAGTATGCCTCCATGTAATAGGACCCATGAGAAAATCTGAGTGGAGGATGAGCAGGGGCGGGGGACAGGCCTGAGAGCTGCTTTTGTTTGTGTTGTGATGGGTTGTAGTGGAGCAGTACTGTTTAGCTAGAGATAAACGCTCTCCCTGGGTAAGGCAGGATGGCTAATGGAGCCAATACTGAATTAACTAGGAAAAGCCATTTGTAAAGGCATTGAGGAGATGGGATGGAGCTCTCCTCCCCTCTGCTGTGGGTATCTATAACACAATGTCTGCAGTTCCTCACATGGCACGCCTGATGTTCTCTGGCCTCTTGTCTGCAGAGGTATGTGTAACTCCCAGTGTTCCATCTAAGCGGCAGGGCAGCACAGTTTCACAGGTGATTAATCATCCCCGCCCAGTCAGTTCCGTTCATGCAGCTTAGAGGGAACACCGGTAGCACCAGCAGTAGTATTTCTGCCTTCATGTCATCTGCAGAGGGGATAGCAGGAGCTATTGGAATGGATATTTGTCAGTTAAATTTACCTATCAAAAATATAAACTCCAACTTTTTTTTTCCATTACCCACAGTCTTCCTCATTTCCTGTGGTCAGAGCCAAACGTCAAAATAATGTATTAATCTTAACAGTAAGAATACAGAAAAAACACTCAACAAATAAGATAATAGTATCTGAGAGTGGTGATGTTAAGGGGGATCTGGTACCCACGTCCATTTCTGCTGTAGACTCCATGTCTGACTTTGGATGAGTCAGTTTGTCACCAATTTCCCATCTTTAAAATGGGGCTGACTTTTTTATTTTAGGGATTATTTTGAGGATTAGTTTTCTTAAATTGTAAAGTGTCTTTATAACCTGAGCCACAATATGTTAGAGTGGCAGAATGTTGTAAGACGGCAAAGGTTACAAACTGACCACTCCTTTTCTACTGGGGACTCGTCAGGGAAGTTGGTTCTAGACTTTTCTTTTCCGATATATTTTAGCCTCTACTAGACACAAGTTCAATGTGAAATGAGTATTTTCTTGACAAATGCTTCCAGTTTTCTTACTCTCTGTGACTGCCTTTTTTTTATCAAGCGCTGTTGCTTTCCTCTTAAATGTAACTGAATTCCCTCTTACATTTTGTAGCCCAACAGAGTGAGAAATGAAACTAAGGAATTGAGGTTGCTGTGTGCGGAAGATGAGCAGAGTAGAACATGTTGGATGACTGCATTTAGACTTCTCAAGGTACCATATTTCTCATAATCTAAATTAGGCTAGGTCTGCAGCTGTCTTCAAATTCTTGAGAGATTTCAGTTTTCCCATACTATTGTGCACTGAATAAACAAGGCAATATTTTTATGAAGAAATCTCTAACTACTCTGATTGAACTACTTATATACCCTAAGTTCAACTGTGTTCTGCAGCAGATACTTCAATTTTGGACAGTAAAATACTGCATACAGCTTTTACTCAGAAGCTTGTAACCACTGGTTTAGATTGTTTTCATTGGAGGCAAATATATACGTCATATTTTGCCATGCCAGGATTGTGTTTTATTTATATGTGCAATGAAAACAGTCACTGATTTTAAACTCATTATGCCAGAGTAGAACCTCTCAAAAATAGTTTTTAGGCTCATTAATACCAGTGATTTTAACTAGTATTAGATACTGTCAAGTGTCCTGTTCTTGATTTTTTGTTTGCTGTTTCCGGAGACAAACTGACTTTTAAAACAGTGGTGGTCTTTTGCAGTCTTTTTGGCGTGGCTTCTAATAAAACATAATTCAACATCTGGCCTAGTCAAAATCACTTGTTGTAAACTGTTAAAATGTATGCCCGACATCAGTGGTGGACAACATACCACATGGCCAATGGGAAATGCAGAAAGTGGTGGCCATCAAGTCTCTCGATCCTGTACCACTTCCTGTAGCTGTCATCGGCCAGGAACGGTGAACCACAGCCAGTGAGCATTGTGGGTGGCCATACCTGTGTACACAAACTCTCTGGCGGTTCTGATGAGCTGCATGCTGGCTATAGGTTGTCCATCACTGCCCTAGATTTTAGTTAATGCATTTATAGCATCCCCAAACGCAATGTCAAGTCACAGCCAAAAGGGTGATTTGATGCTGGGGTGAATCACTGTTGTATACTCCTGAGGCTAAACAGGAAATACAGTATTTAACAACTGCAGTGCTCCGGTAGCATCAGTTTACCTGCAGGATTATTCTGCAACATCTGAGGTTAATATTATAATCAGTTGTAATCAGTTATTAGTGGCAAAACTGTCCCTCACACATGATATTTGCCAGAAAGTATTGCAGAGTACACAGAAGGACATAGTCATATATTTACCTTATTCTGCTACACTGTTATTCCCAGACCTACCTCTCAGTTTCAAACGTTTGTGTGGCCAGTCTTTAGGCCTGGCTCATTTCCTGACAAGAAGGGTAGAAAGTGATATTTTTAAATTTTTGTGTTGAGTACCACATAATTTTATCCTCTCAATATTTAGTCTTGAGAAACAAGATTTGGTGGCCAATTCAAGGATGTGGCTTCCACTGTTTAGTCACAGAGGTTCTTCTACATACTTTAGGGACACCATTGTTATAGCCAAACAAAATAATCACAATTATTAACCTTGCCTATTTTATTATTTTGAAAAGGAGAAGAAAACCAAAGACAGAACACTAATAATAAACTGGCTACTTCCATTACAATCTCTTCTGAATGCCATTCTTGTAGGAGAGCAGATATTACACCCTTGAGAATTGTTTTTTTTTTGCTGGAGCCACTTTTCTCTTGGTAAATTGAGACCATAGTCTTATTCCTAAAGTGGCTGTGAATCCCGTTTTAGAGGATAATCAAGATAGTTTATAAATGTGCACAAAATTTGTTTTAGGCATGTGACTCCTGTTGATGTTTAGGAATAGCAAATAGTTTACTTTGCTCAATTATAATTTTTAATAAATCGTAATACATCAAAGGAAGTATTTAAATCAGTTACTTAGAAGCCATTTACGGGTCTTCTTAAGAAAGACCAATTAATGAATATTAAGAATCTTAAATCCAGTTAACTCCTGCTATTTTTTCTGTTTTATCAGTGGGTATATCTACACCATGGGTTCCCATACTGGGGTGTGTGAAGAAATTCCAGGGAGGGTACGAGGCAACCCAGCCACACACACCCCTGTCAATCCCACCCCAAGTTTTGCTGCTATTTTTTTGGGAGGGGAGGCATGAGGGTTTCTCAAAAATCAAAAGGGGGGCGTGATGCCAAAAAGTTTGGGAACCACTGATCTACACAAAAGAAAAACCCGGGGATGGCCCATGACAACCAACTCAGTCTATGGTGATATTTTGCTGCAGTGTAGACTTCCAGGCTTAGACTGGAACTCTGGGAGTCCTGGACCCTCCTTCCCAGCAGAGTCGCAGCAGCAATGAAACAGCCCCAAAGCCTCAGCTCTGTAAGCCCAAGTCAGTTGGTACAGGCCGGATACTGTTTTTTTATTTTGCTGTACCCAACACTTAGCCCCCATCTGCATTCCAGAACTATCTCATCTAAATATTTGTTGATTACCAAGAGGAATTGTTAATATTTTGAATTAAAAGAACATTTCCGTATTCCAGTAAAATCACTACAAGAGATTTTAAATATAATCTTTTGGCTCTGTGTGTGTTGGGAGTTTGTATTAGTTTTTATCTTTTTCTCCTTCCTTTGAAATGTTAAGAAAACATCTCTAAGACTTGAGTAGAGTCAGAGTTGGCTGCTGTTATTGTTAGTGTCTTAGTTCGATGAAGTCTGAGATTTTAGTGTAAATATCTATGACAAATCATCAGCTTGTTTAATAGATTTTGCAGAGATGATGATTCTTGTCTTCCTGAGTTGGATGAGGGAATTGCTGCTGCATGTACCAGACATTTTGCTAAATAATTCTCATTAATATCGGTATCTTATACTTACATCAGTAATCAGTTAAGCAAGGTCTTTAGATTCTGTGATGTTTCATAGGGCAATTTACTATTTAAATAGCAATTACATTAGAAGTTTTGCATTATTGAACATTCAGAAGTATGCATTTCACCAGTTTTTGCCACTTCGGTGTTTCAGAAATACACAAAGGATTTTCTAGAAAATATTTCTCAATTATAAATGTTTTTCTTGCAGCTTCCAGGAGCAAAATTTTAGAATGACTGTGAAATAGTTCTCTTTATTACCTACTCTTTTCCTTCTGATAATATGTTCCTATACATGACTTCTTTTTGCTGTTAACATCCTCTTGAAGCCAGGACCTAACACTTTTGCAAGGCCTGTTGTCTGAGATAACCCATTTCTTTTGCAACTGATGTTTTAGACAGCAGATGTGATCTGTTCTGTCACATCTTGTTTAATTAAATAAAAATAAATGATTGTATGGTACTTTTGTACCAGCGCCATATGCATGAAAATACTGACTACTGTGTCCTAAGATTCAGTAAAAGTACAGACAAGTTTGTAATGCCCTAACATTAGAATAGTAAGTTATAAAAGTCACCTTTTGTATCAGCAGCGAAGTTGCTCTGTCTCACATGCACATATGGAACTACAACTTTTCAGCCCATTGTCTGTGCCCTGATTGCATTAAGCTTTCATTTTCCTAACCAGAACTCATTTATTTGAATACTCTCCAAATTATCTAATTTGTTAATCTTTAAGAACATTTCTCTGTAGATTACAGTACAGAAAATCCTTTCCCTGTTTTGAAGTGAATACAAAACAGGCTGTACTAGATAAATGTGTTCCTAGAACAGTCTAGGATACAAAAAACAAAACACACATCCTGAATACAAAATGTGTATCTGATTTGTGCTGATCAGTGATATTCAGACCTCAGTGGCTAAATCACACTGGTTTAATATGTGCTGTAAAAGAGTCACCAGAAATTCTCAGACTGAGTGAGCCAAAAGTGGCTCTTTAATGTCACTATCATAGTTCTGCCTTCAATTACTTTTTGGTGAATTTTGATCAAAACTGTCCAGACATGAAATAAATTGAAGCCATTATTTAAGAGTGAAAGTCATGCGGAAGTCATGGTCAAATACTGATAGCATGTATTGTAATTGATCATATTTTTTCTACAGTCATAACTGCACATGCATCTAACCTTTGTCTTGCTTGATTAGTAACATAGTTACTAATCCTTTTTTTGTAAGGGAGATTGAAGTACAATATCACCATTACTTCCTGTTGAAATAACTTTATTATAAGATATTGTAACACTAACATAAAATTCAAAAGTGAACTGGAAAGCTTAAAATACATATGTCTATACCCCCCAAAAATCCAAAAGTACAGTTTGTTTATTTTACTATTTTCTGTGATTTCTAAATGGTATTTTGGTGGGCAGAAGTAGAAGAATGTACTGCCACCTCCTCTGCCTCTCAGTGCTGTGAGAACAGCTCTGCTTTACTCATTTCACACATAAAATTGCATTATACTCCCTGTGCTGAAGCTACATAGGCACAAAGCCAGTAGAACATTTGCAGTCTCTTAAGAGAATTTAATGCATAGGTCCATGCATTAAGTGTGTTCTAAAAATCCTTGCAATGTAGAAACACCTTATCACAGCCATTGAAAGGAACATATAGCCCTATGAAGAATTGCATTTAGGATGTAAAGGGTTAACCTGCTACCTTGAAAGCATGAGCCTTACCAGCATGCTTACCAGGTGACCCGTTAACTGGAGGGCTGACCTGGCCAGAGCAGTCCCCCGCTAACAATGCAGTGCAGCAGGCCCTGCCTGGCCCGGCTGAAGCAACCCCTTGCCCACAGCACAGAGCAGCGGGCCTGGCCTTGCCAGAGCAGCTCCTGAGATGTGCTCGGGGGGGCTGCGCCAGCTGGGCCCACCATGTCACGGGCAGGGGGGGCTGCTTCAGGGTTAACATAGTGTTTAATTGCTTAACTTTTAAACAGTAATTAACATTTCTACTTAGAGCTATTATTTTTAAGTTGCATTATTAAAAAGATAGGAGGGAGTTGAAAGTATGTGTTCTCTCTTCTCAGATAACTAAATCAATGAATTAGTTTCACGCAACTGTTTAAAAAATCTGCTTTCAGAATGGTGAATATGCCAACTTTCACCCTTAAGTTCTGAGTCGCTAAAAGTGAACCCTTAGAATTGAATCGACTGTACAAACTTTATAGTCATCACTGTGGGCTCTGCCTAAAGTTAGGGCTCATCTAGACTATGCTGAAGTGTCAAAAGAGGATATGCAAATTCTGCAGGTATTTGCATGTGTTCTTCTGATCTCACTTTCGAAAGCAGAGCTTTCAGAAGTGAAAGTAGTCAAGACACTTTTTTTTTTTTGGCAACCCCCCTCCTTTTCAAAAAGCAGCGTAAACCTCATTTTTAAAGGAAAAGTGGCTTTTTGAAAAAAAGGTAGGGGTTCCCGAAAAAAACCGCATCTTGACTGCTTTGACTTTCGAAAACACTGCTTTCAAAAGTGAGCTCAGAAGACAACATGCAAATTCTCACAGAATTTGCATATCCTCTTTTGACACTTTTTAGCATAGTCTAGATGAGCCCTTATAGCAGAGGAGCAACAAAAACTGTCTGTCCAAGAAGACTTCTCTTTCAAGGATGAATAAAACTGTAGTGGGAACCTTTGAGATACTCCATTCACCATCCACCACTTCAGGAATTGCTACGCAGAGTTGATTCTGCATGTGCATATGTATGCTTCATATTTGGGTGTGTGGATAAAGCTATTTATGCCTATTTAGCTTGTATATGTGGAGTTCATATCCTTGTGATAAACTTATCATGCATGTTTGACTGCCGTATCTACCTTGTACGCATTATTACATAAGGCAGTTTGCTCCAGGACTATTTCTAATACCAAAGTAAGCATACAGTACCAGTTCCAATGTAGATGTCATTACAGTACTGTAGTTGCTGTGAGGAGATGCAATTGAATATTTCTTTTCCTTCCCTCTTGATCTATAGTATGGAATGCTGCTCTACCAGAACTACAGAATTCCTCAGCAGAGAAAAACTGTTCTTCCTCACTTCTCCACTCCAGTTGTAAGTACTGAAGTTATTTTTAAATATATTGCTGGTCCTCCATCCTTGTGTTAAAATTTACAGTGGCTTGCCTGATAATTCATACTTCTCAGAACTAGAACACTTGCACTGTTTATGAAATGCTGTCTCCCCAGTTCAGACTCTGTTCCTTTATTAATACATCCAAGCAGCCTATTTGTTTTAACTGCTGGTGTGCACTGCGCAGAAACTGCCAATAAGCTATCCACAATTATTTCCAAAAGAGGATCCAGTAAATGTTAGGGTCTGCTCCTGCATGTGTTGAAATTGACTTAAATGAAAAGTAGTCTGCAGTCAAAGTCCATAAGTAAGGACTTATATAGCATATAAGTATGGACTTATATAGCATATAAGTATGGACTTATATAGCATATAAGTATGGACTTATATAGCATATATTTTTTCCTATATGCTAGGTAACCTTCAATAATGATGCCCAATCTCCAAAAGCTTTGAAAGCCATTGGAGTTGCATATAATACTTCTCTCCACCCCCACCAAAAATTGGATAGCACTTATTCCTAATTGCATTTGCATGAATCCAGCTGGTTATGAGGAGCTTTGTCCAGGTGCAGTATTTCCTAATTCCACAAGTAAATAGGGACCATGAGAAAGTACCCTCTCAGTTTTTCCTTTTTGACTATTAAGACTCATATTTTTACATGCCTCTTTTTCTTTGTACAAGTGAATTCCCCATAAGTCAAAGTAACTGTGAAAGAGGGAAAGAGTTGTTGAGCTTTCATTGCTTTGTATTATGCCTAGTTTTTTTAATTAGAAATTGGAATGTAGAAGTGCTAGAGTATTAGAGTTACAATCCAAAGCCAGATCCCTCATTATCCTAAGTGAAAAATGGGCAGTACTTTAGCTGGCTGGCGGAAACAATGCAGTTAACTACTGTGAAAAGACCAAGAATATGGAGGATTTGCAAGAAGGGGGAAAGAATGGGGAATTTTGGCGCTCAACTTTTTTTGAGCCAACATTTAAAATAAATTCCTATAATGATAGTATGTGAATTTGAAAGAATCAAGGATTTAAATTGTATTTTGTGTATCATTAACTGCAAAAGAATACTTGTGAAATCAACAAAAAGAGCTGGAAGCAAAAGTGGTTTATTGAGCTGTATTATTCCTCGGTTTTGAAACAAGTGAAAATTTCCTTTTCAGCGAAGTGTATCTGAAAACTCATTAGTAGCAATGGATTTTTCGGGACAAATAGGAAGAGTTATTGAAAATCCTGCTGAAGCACAGAGTGCCGCGCTGGAAGAAGGTCATGCTTGGAGGGTAAGTATTTTCTCTTCCTGTTTAACAAGTGCCCATAGATAGCTGGAACACACAGTGCACTATGAAGCTAATGCAGTGATGGTCACAGTATAGCTTAGCACGGACTTGAAACATTCACGCTGCAAGCATGCAGATATGAAAGAGTCAATTTCCATCTTGAGTGTAACTGTCACATTCACAACAACCTTCTACCACTGCTTCTCTGTCCCCCTAGTGTCCAGAGGAAGGTTGAGGGGGAAAGCAGACTCACCAGAACTTTACTGCCAGTTTGCAAAGCCAGTCTCTGAGGAGGAATATGTCAAATTAAATGCTTCCCCACATGGAAGAGGCTGGGGCTGTGACTAATGGCTTGCTCCCAGTAAGTTTAACTGCAGAATATACAAGAGGCAGGACCTCTTGCAATGAAAACTGATGTAACTTGTTTATAGTGTCATGTGGACAGACAGCTGCAGTACAAGTTTTCCCCACACACTTGTCTGCTAGGGAATGCAAGTTATTACCTGAAGCACTAGCTAGTGCTTGCTGTATGGAAGACAGGCTCACTGTGCTTCATTGAGTACGCAGTTTGTTGACTGGGCAGAAGCATATAAGACAGGTCTCCCCCTCCCCCTTTTTTTCCTACATTTTGAGGGTTTTATTAAGACCCAGCTTCTATTTTAAGTCAACAGAAGTGGGCCTCTGCTTGTAGACTAGCCTCCCTGCCCTCCTCCCCTCCCCCAAAGCTGCATTTCTTTCTCTTTCTTTTCATTGTATTAAACTTCCCTGCCCCAGTTTCTTGTATATTAAATCTGCACTGCATGTGATCTAATTCTCTCAAGTCGAGGTTTCAGTCTGGATTTAATGCTCACTAATTTCTTCTGCAGAAACGCAGCACAAGAATGAACATCTTAGGTAGCCAAAGCCCACTCCATCCTTCCACACTGAGCACAGGTAAACTTTTATTGTGTAGTGACAATTGGAGAGGCCTTTTGGGGACAAAACAAATGAATGTTTAAAATAGAAATGGATCCAAAAGCTGTAAAAATTAGATCCTAATTTCAAACACTCTAAAGTTTTAAATTGTAAGGTGGAATTCTGGTCTATTGCTAATGTCAGGATATGCAATGTAAATACCAGCAAGTGTAAATATTACTGAGAGAGGAGATTAAGAATTAAGTTACTCTATAATAAAAGGGATTCCCTCTCCTCTTTTAAAAAAGCACTCAAATTTGGTTGCACTCCTGAATTTTGCAAGTTAAATTTTATACAAATCTAGACCCATGAATATTTTCACAGTTTGGGTAAAATCCAATAGTTAGATACTACTTCTTTCCCCTTGGCCCTCCCTGTATTGTACTATTAGTTCTGTATATAGTAACAGCTAAATAGGATTTTAAAATTATATCATCATTGTTTATTATTATATGAACAACACATTGGTTGTATGTAAACATGACTTTTTTCCAAAGACATTGGAATGTCTTATTAAGATTACAGTCTTAATGGTGCATTACTATCTTACATTTCATCTCCTTGGTTTTTGGAAGATAAAGTTTGAACTCCTTCATGTTGGCTTTATAGAGGATTAAAAGTTTACTTCATGCGTAAAAGTGAAGAATGCAGGGTGAAGGGAGTTTTCACATTTGCTGCTATTATTTAAATATATATATAGAATGCTGAAACCTTAGCAAATGCCCTCCTGTCTAGTACATGAATGACTTTTCATTTGGGAATACATTTTAAAGTCCCATAAAGGAGTAAGTGTCTTTGTCAATTTTAATTTTGAGGTATCTCTAAGTTGGAAGGATGACAGGGAGAGTTTTTACTGTTCTATAACTCGAATGGCTTGAAAGGGTTTTCCACAAACTTTCCTTGCCTGGGTGTGAGATATCAAAACATTTTTGTCCCTGGAGAGAATATTTTTTCCAGTAATGTATGGAACCACGTGCTGTCACAAAATTCCTTATGTTATATCTATAAACAGTAAAATGTCTTCATTGAAATCACTGCAAATGGTATCTCAGGTTTGCTATTGGACTCCTGAGGCTTTACTGGAATGTAGATCCTATTCTTTGAAGAGATTTCAGTGTTTGACACATCTTAAACAATGTACACTTTTTAAAAGTCTTGCTTCATGATTTTCTAGACAAAAATAAATATATGTTAATGCTGTTAACCATTTCCCTTTCTCTCCCTCCATGCCTTCTTAGTTATCCATAGGACACAGCACTGGTTTCATGGCAGGATCTCTAGGGATGAGTCCCACAGCATTATTAAACAGCAAGGACTTGTGGATGGGTAAGTAATAATGATCTCTCACTATCATGGAGATTATTTTTTAAATAGCCTTCACAATGTACAAGATTCTTATGCATAAAAATGGGGAAAGCAAACATCTAAAATTTAATTCTGTGAGCTACCAATGAATTCTGATCTTGCACAAACACTGTTAAGTTTGGGTAGTCAGGAGTTGGTTAAACCCTGTGCATTACTCTGGCATTGTACATGCTCAGACTGACTTTTTGACTTTCCTTAAAATTCTCTGCCTAAGGGTGCATCTACACTGCAGGGTTTAACTTGAAATAAGCTACGCAAATTGAGCTACGTGAATTGTGTAGCTTATTTCGAAATAGCTTATTTTGAAATAGGGAGTGTCTACACGGCACTTATTTTGAAATAGAACACTCTTCCTTCAACTTCCCTTACTCCTTGTACAATGAGGTTACAGGAGTCGGAGTAAGAAGTCCTCCAGCTTGACAGTATTTTGGCACTATTTTGAAATAAGTGCCTGCTGTGTTGATACGGTCTATGTTATTTTAAAATAGCGCTAGTTATTTCGAAATAGTGTTGCAGTATAGACATACCCTAAGAGTGCTATCTTCTGGAGGTCACTGATCATGATGTCTTGTGCCTTTAACATGTCCTTGAAGCTACTTGTTCATATCTTCCACGGGTCACTGCAGGATTGGAATTGATCATGTTCTAGTCTTCCATAATTATTCCAATTTGTGGCAAAGTTCTTCATGCTTCACCATCTTCTGTTTGTGTTCTTTTTCTATGTTCTGTCTGCTGCTGTGGTGACATCACTTAACATAATTTTGTTAGTTCTCTTCTACAAAACTATGGCTGGCCTGTTTGTGTGCACCGTTTGGTCTGTAACAATTGCCAGGTCCCATAAAATCTTAGCGTCTTTCATTCCGTAGAGTAATACCGCATGGTTCATTTAAATTTTCTCTTGTCACTGAGGCTCCAACGCAGATGCTTGGCAGCCTCAGTATTATTATTTGGTGCCTACTATTTACCATTGTGCCCAGCAGCCTCAGTTAAGATTAGCACCCTGTTGTGATAAGCACTTTACGAGCACAGACAAAAGCACAACTTCTGCCCTGTAGAGTTTGCAGGATTGGGCCCTTACACTGTAAGCACACACCTGAGTAGCTTTATTCTCATGAGCAACAGAACCTTTGCAGCCTTAAAAGACTTAAGTAGGACTGCTCACAAGCACAAGTGGTTTACAGGATTGGGATCTAACTCTTAGACCCCAAAGTAAAATATGAAGAATACGCCTAAACTGTCTCTCCTGTTTGAAGGCCCTCAGCTAGGTTTTGGGGAGCATGTTACTTAGGAGCCTAGTCCAACCTGCAACAAAGTACAGTTTATTTTAGCCTACTATTTCAGCCTAGGAAGAGGCTTACTTTCCACCAGCAGTAGGTGGAGAGATCTAACTTTATTCTTTGTGCCTATGTTAAAGGCGCTCGCTCACCATTTAGTTCTTTACTACCACAAAGGGAAATAAGTGCAGGCTGAATGGACTTTTTGGTTTTTGTTTTGCTTTTTTGAGTTCCTGTGGATTCAGACATAGTGTAAACTTTCTAATCTTAGGAGTGTGATTATACCTAGTCATTGTTTGCTTTTCAGCCCCCTACTTTACAGTGGCAAAAATATTGCTGCTTTCCTAACTCATCAATGTCCCGCTGCTGAGGTCTAGGTAGAAGCTGCCCAGGCCAGTTTTGAACTTTGACATCAACTTTGTGACCTTTCACCGAATCTGGATCAGCAAACATCCGGAAAACTGCTAGCAGCCTCACCAAAGTGGTCTGCTGATGGCTAATCAATAGTTAAACATACTAAAGAAACTGTGCAGAGGCCTATGAAGTTTAGTTAGCTAAATGTAAAACTTTCTGCCAAACTTCAGATTGAAGAATTGACTGAGGGAAAAGATTTGGGTTTGTGGAGAGACTGCAGAATGGAAAAGAGGCTATATGAGTAAAATGAGCGGAATGTCCAGAAAGCAGAATTGGAGAAGTGAGTCATGACTTGGCATGATTCTATATTTGCTCTCTTAGGAATCTGGTAATATTTCCATCTGGGTTTCAGATGGAAGCTGTTGCTGGTAGGAACAGTGTTATACCTTCATTCTAGTCAGTCTGCTCACCATGAAAGCTAGGTTAGGCTTCATTTATGATGGGACAACTAGTGGTGGCACAGTTCCCAAGGGAACCATATTGCCCAGATACCTCAGGCTCTGTGTAACTGGAATTTAGATATGTAATGCTTCCCTGCTACTCATATTCTTGAGAAAAGCACTATACAGTGTTACCATAAGGAGGGAGGTGAAAGTTTTTCTTATAAGCTCAGACGTGGCCCAGAATGTCAAAAGTATGCTCTACTACTGATGTTTCTGGCACTCGATAGACTATTCTCGATGCAACAGGGCAGTGTAGAGGGGCCAGTATAGTTGTATTATCAACACTCAGCTCCACAAATACAATTGTAGGAGGAGGAAAGAGGAGTACTCTGACAGGATAAGTGTTTTTCAGCAGTTGCATGTCTACCTTGCCTGAAGATGTGCAGTAAACGGATTGGACAGTGGTCATTGTAATGTGGGCTTGTGATGTCAAAGTTTATTTCAGTGGTTACAAGAAGGTAGAGGATGTTCTTTTTGTCCCTCAAATTGTAGACAGTTTTTTGCAGCTCAATCCTAGAAAATGTTGTTCCTGGCATACTGTTTACTTGGAAGGCTTACCCACAAATATACTTGGCCTTGTCACAAACTGAGTGGTGGCTAGCACATATATTATCTAGGTATATTACCTACAGTGTGCTCTCTTTTCCTTTTGTTTGATTTGTGGAGAATGCTAAGTGAAGGAGAATTTTTGGAGTAGATGCCTTAAGTTTTGGAACCCTTTTCTCCTCCCAAGTGCACAGTTAGCCAACTAACATGACCCTAAAATCAGGTAAAGAGATGAGGATAATAGAAATCACTTCAATAATTACACTAATCCAATGTGAGTGTAAGTGTATTTTCAACTAATTTTTCTGAGGAAAAATATTACAACTGTCTCTTAGGGACCCTTCCATGTGTTCTCCGCTTCTTTATAACATATGGAAGCTACCTCATCTGTAGTCCCTGTTTGGAAAGTTCGCACATTGTTTAGGTTTGCATTATCTAGCTGTATTCGAAAAGCTACCGTTATCACAGCACCGTTTTTCTTTCCTGGTTTAGGATACTGGAGAAGAGAGAGAACTTCTTTCTTATCTCTTTTTGTCTCCAGAACATCTTATAGGAGCCCAAACAAGAACATTTTCTTTGAGGTTGTCTTTCCATTGCCAATAACTAATTAGAGAGCCAGAAAACCCCATACAGTATATAAATGAAATAACAATCACATTTATTTCACCCTGTCTGCTTGTTGCTAGCATTGCATGAACCTGAATTGGTAAAGAGCTTGGAGAGAAAATTACTATGTAAGAAATTGCTCTTTAAATTAAAACATGAATGGAGATTGCCTATCTCCTAGAACTGAAAGGGACCTTGAAAGGTCATTGAGTCCAGTCCCCTGCCTTCACAGCAGGACCAAGTACCATCCCTTTAACATCACTGAAGGAGGAGAGTACAAAATGACCAGAAGATCTGATTTTAGAGCAAATGGGTCACACTGTTCAAGTTTGTACTAAAAGAACATGGTCTTTCCTAGGCTATTTCTCCTCCGGGACAGCCAGAGTAATCCAAAGGCATTTGTGCTTACACTGTGTCATCATCAAAAAATCAAGCATTTTCAAATCTTACCGGTAAGTGTGTCTTCCATTTTAACCAAAAAGTTTTCTCATTTGTTCGTTCTTTGTAAAACCTTCTTTGTAAAATCAGTCTGTAAGATGACTATCTATAGAAATGACTTCTTAGTGCAATAAAATATAATGACTCTAGTGTTCAGAAACAGAATTCATTATTTTACATCTTTTAGTCTGTCTAAAAATGTGCTTTTGATCATGGCATTGACTGTTAGCTTAAACATCAGAATCAAGGGGTAGAACTGACTCAAAGAACTATGATCCCGAGAGCTGATTGGCTGTTTTTATCTCCAATGCACTCTTTTGGTGACAAGAAGTTAATACTAGTATATTTGTGCAAAGGGTTTTTTGTTTAGTTTTTTTCCCCGATGGCTACTTTGATGGTTACCTGAGGAATATGGGGCCTCAATTTATATGTTAAAACGGAAGTTTCTCAAAATACAAATGCTCTGTATCCAAAAGACAGTCCAAACCTTTGAATGAGGTTTATGTATGTTAGCCTAAAATGTTTAGACCAAATGAGTATCAACTCATAGGTTCCCAGTATGCTCTTAATTCATAGGACCCCAATATTCTTCTCTGACTCCAAATACACTAATCAGCTAACAATTTTTTGAGTAGATCTTTTGTGTTTTTCTGAATGGAGAGGTGGAGAATTGACTCAAAACCTATCACACCTTTTAAGTACACTGCTCATCCACACTAATTTTCTATCTTGGATTAAGGTACATTTCTTTAGTGGAGTTGTGAATATCTAGCATCTCCAGCAGTTGGACCATTAGTAGTTTGGGCACTCAGAGAGGCACTGAAAGACCTTCAGCGCTTTTTTTTTTTTTTTTACAGTAATAGAGATGTAGCCATGTTAGTCTGGTCTTGCTGAAACAAAAGACAGGACTATGCAGCACTTTAAAGACTAACAAGATGGTTTATTAGGTGATGAGTCACTGATGGAAACGTAGTACTTGTTTCCCTGAATCTAGGGTTCTTCTGGAAGCGCTGATTCAGTACAGCTCTTAGGAGAAGTTTCCCAGCTGGAGTTTACACTGTGAACTGGAAATGTATTTTCCAGATCAAGGAGACCTATTTGCACTATTTCTGATTGAACTAGTGTGCTAACAATAGAAGTTATAGGAATGTAGCCTGATGTAGCTGAAACAAAAACAGGATTATGTAGCACTTTAAAGACTTACAAGATGGTTTATTAGGTCATGAGCTTTCGTGGGCCAGACCCACTTCCTCAGATCAAATAGTGGAAGAAAATTGATTTGATTTGTCCTTTTCATATGTGTTCATTTTTTTAATTGTATCCTTTGGTATATATGGTTGTGATATGTCCATTGGATAAACGTCTCAGACACTTCACCAAAGGATCAATGCCCACAAAACAGATATTAGACAGGATCACAAAGAAAAAACAGTTTCTTGCCATTTCAACCAGAAAGGACATTGTCTCAACGACTTAATTACCTGCATCCTGCTTCAAAAGCTTTCCAAGAATACTCTTGAAAGAGAATCCTCTGAACTGTCATTCATGCTCAAATTTGACACTTTACGCTTAGGTTTGAACAAAGATTCTAATTACCTTACCCATTACAAAGATAGCTTCCCCAATTATCACCTCTAATATCATTAGCTCACAGACATTTACCTCCCCCCCCCCACCTCCCTTCTGTTCTGAAATTTGATTTGTCCTTTTCATATGTGTTCATTTTTTAAAATTGTATCCTTTGGTATATATGGTTGTGACAATTTTCTTCCACTATTTGATCTGAGGAAGTGGGTCTGGCCCACAAAAGCTCATCACCTAATAAACCATCTTGTTAGTCTTTAAAGTGCTACATAGTCCTGTTTTTTGTTTCAACAATAGAAGTATAGCTGTCTGGGGAAAGAGAGGAACTTGCTGCGTTGAGTATGTACCTGGTCAAGTGAACAGCTGATGGGGGAAGTCACTCTGAGTATGCGCCTATGGAAGACCATAGGCACGTACTTGGGTTGCTAACTCCTCACACTGTGATGGCTACATGTCTAATTTTTAGCTCTTTTGCTAGATTGAAGCTAGTATAGCTATGACTGAACTGGAGGTGTAATTTCCAACTTGAGAACTGTAGACGTACTTTAAGATGATGGAGAGTGCCAGGAAATTCAGTGAATGTTGGGTCTCTACAGACATTTGGTTCCAGTTCCACATCTCTCCAGTGGAACACAATACAAACCTTACCTCCATACTTGTTAGGAGTCTTACTAGAGCTGTTTGTTCAGGTAAGAAGGACAATATTTCTGTTTTGAGACCTATTAAGTTTTTAACTTAACCAAATATGGGTAAGGGGTTTTGTGATTCATGGGCTCTTAAATGACAAGCTGTAATTTGTGTTTAGATTTTCTTACGTGAGATCATACCTAGAATTTTAACTTATAGTCATACTTCGATATTCCAATGTGTTGCCTAATTTGGAAAGAACTTTTTATTTCCTTAGTGTGAGGATGATGGACAGATATTTTTCAGCCTCGATGATGGGAATACCAAATTTTCTGACCTAATTCAGCTTGTTGAATTCTACCAACTAAACAAAGGAGTCTTGCCCTGCAAACTGAAACACCACTGCATCCGAGTGGCCTTATGACCTTCCATCTGACCCTCATTGAAGACTGGATTTGCTGGAAGACTGGATTAGCTAGAAGAACAATTGTAAGAGAATGTTGACACTGGGGAATTGGCAGATTTGTAAGTTAGTTAAAAATATTATGCACCTTGGGACTCTGAAAGGGATGGATTCAACTGGTGCCAACAGACCAAGATTTACTGGTTTGTCTAACACCTAAGAGTGAGTGCTGCTGAGCGTCCCAGCATCCCAAAAAATTGGGGGGAGGGTATGTAAAATCATAATCAAATCTTGAAACAGAACTGGAAACTATCTTGGCTGGGCCACTTAACAGAAACAAGTTATGAAGAGAAATGTTTGAAAAGAACTCTTGCCCTGGGATAATCTTGACAATTAAGACAAGTGTGTTTACTTTTTGTATTGATCACTTTTTTTTTTTTGCACTCCTACTTTGTTTCGGATATTGTATGCAGCCTGTATTCGGAGCTGATGTGGCTTTTAAATTCATGCAGGAGTTGGGTATTAATCTAAACCCTAAAATGTATGAAATGCTTCAGCCTAAAAGGTTCTAGAAGAAACCCCAGAAGTGTGTGTGTGTCAGAACTTCTCTGGGTACCTGAGGTTCTCTCATCTGCAGATAACTTTGAAGAAGCAGTGTGGATAAAATTTTAGAAGAACATACCACCATATGTACTCTTAAAACTGTTAACTTTTAGCAAAATGGCTGTAGTATGTTTGTGGCATATAAGTGGTACCCAGTCATGCAAAGACTGTATTAGTCAGATTCTATGCACAAATGTTTGAACCTTTTTTAATTATTGATGGTGGTTTGGGTTTTGCAGCCTGTTGATTTTGTTTCCTAAATGGAATTTTATGACCATGCTTGTATTTGGAACCAGCTGTTTTTGTATGGAAAAAGTACTTATGCTGATAGTCTCCTTATTATGACAGAAGATCAGTTTTTTTAGCTTTATATCTCCTTCAATTATCAGACTGGTTCAAAGAGCTGTCTTTCTAGGTAGTATACCTATAGTAACAATGATATGTAGCAAAGCTCTTTTAGGGTATAGGACTTTAAAAGAACTTGTACCCCTTTTGCTTTTGGTAGAGTCAAAAAAGTTTACACAATGAGAAATGAGCAAACTTGGTTTAGAAATCCATATAACTATGACTGGCATTTTTAAACTTACTGCTGTCATCATCCGTTCAACAACTGGTATTTGTGACAGACCCAATAACCCAGACCAGTATCTATTGTAAGCTAGTACATATCCTGCCTTAGTGCTGGTTCATCATCAGATCTACTTTATTATTAATATTTAAATCAGTTATTTAATGTTTACACAAGAACACTTTCCATTATGTTGATAAACCAGTGTTTAAGTCAGGTAAGTACAAGTTGAATGTTCTCATTGGACTGCCATATTGCATAGATCACTGTCACTCATTTTGCAGCATGATCAATAAGTACAGGAGGTACTATTGAATTAACTTTATTTTCAAATATTCCACACAGTTTATACAGAGCAAGAAGTGTTTCACCCTGCGAACTTTCAGAATACTGTAGTGAACAGAACTGTTTTCTCTTAAAACAGTACATGATTTATACCAGTCTAGTCTATGATGAAGTCACAATGACTAATGTTTGCCACGGGGTTTGCTGAAATCCTAGCCACCTGAAAGGATAAAGAAGGAAGAATAATTTTGTACCTTTAGGTCTTCATGTAGTGTTGAGATTAGTTTAAGATGAACTATAACCTGCCTGAGTCATCCATATCAGCTGTAACTATGTCAATGGTATAGAAACACTGTATTTTAGTTTACAGGACACATTCTAGTATTTTTTTTCCCATGTAATGTCTACATCTAAAAAATGAAGAAACTTGATTTAGTTTGTAGTGAAAATTTGTTTTTATAAATGTACATACTGAATTGAGTGTTCCTGCTTTTAGTCAGTTAAAATGTATTTTAAAACCTTGAAATTAAGCTAATTTAAGTCTCATACTTCACTCTGCATGCTTATATTTGGTCCCTCTTAAGTGGAAAATCCCACTTTGTATTGATGACATTCTTATATTCACCATTTTCAGTAAGACCATTTATGCTGTAGTTTTTAAGTTTTTTTTTCTGTTTACATAGTTTAGTTCCATCCATTTTTCCAATAGGCGGTTAGTATTTGCAGTGTTTCATATTTATAAAACTTGCATTTTATTTAAATTTGAAAGTTTGACTATGAATCATAATTTTGTATGTAGATGGTTGATTTAGCATTTTGTACCTTTCCCAGCTAACGTGAGCTGTTTTGAGAAAGTGACCACTTTGCAAGTGGCAGCAAACTTACTTGAGCAGATCACTGTTTTGTTTTATATTTTCTTTTTTCTGCTGGAAAAGAGTCAATACCATCTTAAATTTTTCCAGCAGGTTCAGCTGACTGACAGCTTAGAATACCAAGGACTGAAGGACATTTGACTCTTATTTTTGTATTTAAATGACATGAATGTAAAGGGGATGCTCAGGGTTGTTTTGGAGCCTGTTGAATTTTTATCTTTTGCCTGTGATTTTTATTTTCTAAATAAATACTTCATGTAGCAATCTTGAATATGTCGAGAAGGAAAATGCCAAACCATTTTGGTAATAAAGTTACTAGTTAAGTTATGTTACAATAGGTGTTAAAGTACAGAAGCATTTTATTTGTTAATTACTCTCGAAGAAACCCGTGCCTCAGTTTAGATGTTTTGTCTTATCTTTTTCTGCACTAAATACCTGACAGTCTGACCAATCAATGCACCTTTCCAGTGGCGAGACTTGCTTATTGTAAATTATATTGTCACAATGCAAGATTTTAGTGACTGTAAAATGGAATAAAGTTAAAGTTTTCAGGGAATGCAAAAGGTATTAACTTAAGAGACAAAACCTTTATTCAATATGCTTTGCTTCATACTGTAAATAGCTTTTTTGGCTTGTGAACATAATTGTAATCTTTCAGGTATTTTTGTACAAATAAGGGACTGATATTCTGTTTCTTGTAATTAGAAATAAACATTAATACAATGATATTCATTTTATATTCGGAATCAATGTCTTTCTTTTGTGCTACAGTTTAATCACTTTTGACTTGATTCTAAACTATTTTTGCTATGTGTTAAAGAGGTCTGCAAGAATACAGAAAATTGAATCCCTCGAGGAATTTGCTACTGGCTCTTCAGCCTAATGATCACTGTTATTGCACATTGAATTTCCAGATTGGATAGCAATCTGTTTAAACTAATTTCACTGTGTCTTCCTTTCACAAATACAATAGGCGTCTTAAATTCAACTCCCTATTACAGTTTGGATCAAGTGGTAACACATCCTATTCAGGTCCATTCATCTTCTCTGGCTTGTCCCCTGCTAACCACTTTGAGGTTTTGACAGTTTCCTCAATTAACATTTTATCCTCTCAGGCAGTTTTATGGTCCCACTTCTACATGATGTTTGGTGTATACATTTCAGTTACATTACAACTTAATCTCTCCCCCCCCCCCACACACACACACCTCCACTCATCATAACTCAGTTTTCTGATCCTGTCTACATAGATAGCCCTGAGCTAGGATACCTTGTTATTCATAGTATAATATTTGACTCTCTCCATCACCATAATTGTGCACAGTACTCCAGCAGTGGTTTTGTTAGCCCATTATACAGACCTATAGCCTCTTCCAATATTAATATATATTCTTGCCTATTCTGTTTATCCATGATAATGTTCTGTTTGCTTTCCTAGTTACTGCCAGACATTGAATGGAAAACTTTTCTCTGATAAGTGTCTGAGGCATTTCTATTTAGGCTAGCTTTCCTTTTTTTCCTTTTATCTCAAAGGATTTCAAACAACTTACAATTCTTCTTCGAGTGCTTGCTTATGTCCATCCTACTTGTGTGCACAAGTTCCGGAAGCTTTTTATCCTTAGCAGTATCCGTTGGGCCAGCCAGAGGAGCCCCCTGGAGTGTCACCGGTATATCGGTGCTTATATACCCCTGCTGGCCCTCCACCCCCACAGTTCCTTCTTACCATCCATGACAGTTGCTGAAACACTTTGCTTCCGCATGTGTGCCCTTAGCACTCTTATCTCTGTAAATAGTTTAGTAGTTCTTGTAGTTAGTATTATCTTAATTGTTGTTTTAAGTACTTAACAGACTTTAATCTCCCTCCCCCATAAGGGGGGGCATGCAGGGACCATAAGGCTTCAAGCCCTGTTCATGTTGCCTGATGCCCATGCCCTATGGAGACCTGTATAAGGAGTGCCTTAAGTGTCAAATGACTTTCCCCCAGGCAGACTCATGTAGGATCTGCCTGGCAGCCATTGAGGCTTTTCATCCGGGGAAAGTGGTGGCTCGGTCTCTACCCATGCAATGGTCAAGCGTTTCCTGAAGGGTATGAATAGGTTCTACCCCCAGGTTAGGCAACCCGCCCCGCAGTGGGATTTGAATCTGGTGCTACGGACACTCATACGACCCCCATTCTAGCCGATGGCTATATGCTCCATCACCCACCTCTCATGGAAGGTAGCCTTCCTTGTGGCCATTACCTTGGCAAGGAGGGTGTCAGAGTTGTAAGGCCTTTCTTCTGAGTTACTGTATTTTCTAAGGACAAGGTGACGTTGTGCCCGCATCCCGCTTTTTTGTCAAAAGCGGTGTCCTTGTTCCACATGTCCCAAGAGATTTTCCTGCCAGCTTTCTACCCCAAGCTGCACGCAAACGATAAGGAACAGGCACTTCACACATTAGATGTCAGAAGGGCCCTAGTCTTTTATTTGGGAAGGACAAAGCAATTTTGTAGGTCGACCCAGCTGTTTGTCGCTATAGCCGAGAGGATGAAAGGCCTCCCTGTCTCTGTCCAGTGCCTGTCCTCTTGGATCACTGATTGCATTAGGGCATGTTATGATCTAAACAGGAAACAGGCTCTGCGACTCACAGCCCAATTCACCAGAGCCCAAGCCTCCTCTGTAGCATTCTTGGCTCAGGTGCCGATCCTAGACATACGTAGAACGGCCACATGGGCGTCCGTTCATACCTTTATCACCCATTACGCGATCACGCAGCAGGCTAGACAAGATGCAGCTGTTGGTAGAGCGGTGCTGCAATCTATTTCTACTTAGGTTCTGACTTCACCTCCATACGCATGGCTTGGGAATCACCTAAGTGGAGTGGACATAAGTAATCTCACCCACCTCTCCTTCGTCAGAACGTCCAGCAAGAAGGAACTGAGGGGGTGGAGGGTCAACAGGGGTATATAGGCACCAATATACCGGCGCCAGTCTGGCTGGCGCAATGGCTACTGCTAAGTGTAAAAAGCTTCTGAAACTCATGCATGCATTGCGGAATAGACTTAAGCAACACATCTCGAAGAACAACAGTTACAGGTAAGTAATCATTTTATGTATCAAATGGATTCATAAACTATATATGGATCACTTCATCCACCACTGAAATGCAGCAGCCATTTAACATTACTTAACAGCTTGGCACAAGGGAAAATGGATCCCCTCTCCAGCAGAATATGCAAGTAATTTTTATGTTGGGTACATGATTACTGTAAATACCCAAGTTCTGGTTGAGCTGGGTGGAAGAGGAAACACCTCCACTCTCGAGAAAAATGCAATAGGCTCTTCTGCTGTGGAATTTGCAGTAGTACTTGTTGCATAGTTCAGCTCTGTCCCTAGATGCTCTTATTTAAATATGAATTAGAGAGCTGCTCTGTTGCTAGAGGAAGTATTGGTCTCTGCCAGCTATTCAAGCAGGGTGCATCTACACAGCACCCTAAGCTTGAAATGAGATATGCAATTTGCACTACGCAAATTACGTATCTTATTTCGATTGCATTTCGAAATAGCTTATTTCAAAATTTGGCGCATCTGCACAGTGGAACTAGCGTAACAGGGATGCCGAAATAGCATGCTTGTTATTTCACAATAATGGACGCATTTAAAAGATGCATGGTAGTTATTTGGGGGATACCCAGATGTATCGGTATCTCTAGTTTTGGGCTGTCGAGACATACCCTAAGAAACCAATATAGACAATCAATATTAACACACTTTCAGCTTTGGGCGCAAAACTTGCTCATAATTTACCAAAAAATAAGCCTACTGGGTTATATTAGTGGCAGGCAACCTGCTGGCCGAAAGCCACATGTGGCCCATTGAGGTTCTATGTGTGGCCTGAGAGACATTTTGTTTACTGTTGCCCATGTGCAAGGTTGCCAGATTCCCCTGGCTTCTATCCGTGTAGATTTTTTTCCTATTGTTATTACTAAAGTGATACACATCTAAAAGAAGGGCACATAAAGTGAGATGCATGCTGATTGATTGCACACAACATTGGCTGAGAGAGCCAGACGCTCCTTCTGCAACCAATCAAAGCACTGCTACCGTTCAATTGGCACACCCTGCAAATTTTAGGCACTCAAGCATTTGGCAAAACTACCTTATCCCAGGTTACGACAATCCTGCAGCTGAAGGAGGGCCACTTATGTGGCCCACTCACTAACCTAGGTTGCCCATTGCTGGCTTAGATTAACAAAGAAGTTTAAGTATGGTAATGGTAATTGTCACCCAGCCTTGATTCTAGGTGCCTACAAAACCACTGGGCTTCACAAAGCCTGGTTTTAGAGTAATGACTCCTTACACAATGAATAGAGAGAGATGTGTACCCCAGAATGGGACTCTCGAAAGCCAGCATGCAGGGTGGCTCCCCGCCTGAACTAGCCGAGGGGTGGAATGTGTGGTACTCCCAACCTCTCTCTCAGAAAGGAGTGGAGATTTGGGGATAATCTGCTGTAGGGCTGCCTCAGTCTCTCCTGTTGAAAATGTTTCACTGTACGAAAGTAATTTTAAAAAAGAATCTCAAAATCATCATTGGCGCAAGGCAGGTGGATCCTGGGTCTCTTGCCTCTGAGGTGAGTGCTATAACCACCAGCCTGCAAAAATCATTCTCCTGTGTGCTTGTGTGTATTCCCTGTCAATGAGTCTTTTGTTACTTAGTCACAGTGTTAGATGTTACCAAAACAAACTTCCTGACTGCTAATTTAATTGGTGCTGATGCTGTAAAATTTGACATGCTAATGACCAACTTACATCCTGTTTTGTCTCATACATTATTTCTGTAATATGTCGTAGATTTTTTGCAACAGGATCAACAGACAAAGACAGCTTTATTCTCACATATTAATTTAGGTTGTTCCTGCAATCTAAATATTATGCATCCTCTTCTTAACTTTGAGCATAATTTAATAAGGATTTAGAAACCAAAACAATCGCATAAGAGTAGCCCAAGGGATGGTATGACCTTTATTAGGTGCTTTGATTTGTCACTTTTTAATTTTTAAAATAAATTGTGTTTACCACATACAGTGCAAACTCTAAGCCAGAAGCAATTCTTCCTTATTACTCATCACTTTTTTGCATACACGCTGACAGAACTTTTACAGGAAAAGGTTAGTTCATCATTAAACATCAGTGTGTGACTAACTGGGCCTCTAGCAATGCTTCATTATTCAAGTCATATGTCTTGCTTAATACAGGGGTTTTTGAGCAGCCCCTAGTGGTTCTGTAATGTCATGGCTCCCCCACAGAGTCCATTGTAGGTTGGGAGCCTCACATGGTTGCTAGACTCCCTGCCTGAAATGAGCTGAGCTTCAGGGGTATGAGGGCAGGAAAGGAGAAGAGCCAATCTATAGTTTGGGATATTTGGGATGGAGGAAAACTAGAAATGGAATGGAAAAGAAATGAGTGTTGAAGAGGAAGAGGAAATCTAATATTACAATAAAAGATTGTGACAGGGCACGCATACTAAATGATGGATTTCCCTGCATCTGGGGTACAGGCATTCTGTAGATATTACTGAACTACCCTTCCCATTGTTGACTTCCCTTCCTACCACCTACCTTGACTTCGAAGATATTTTTGAAAGAATTTTTTGTCAGATTCCATATTCTCCTGGTCCCAGAGGCTGGAGAAACTCTTATGTTGTTTATTTTGTAGGCTAGTGAAATAAAATGAAAAATGTACTAAGTAATAAGCTGCTCTAGTCCTAAAGCAGACCTCCCTGAGGTGACATTCCCTTCACTGTGCGATTGTGATTAAAGAAGAAGCCCATGTATCTCATTCACATATTTGATGACAGGACAAGCAGTTGTGAATTTTGAAAACTAATCGGTAAGCATAAAGATTGAAGAACCAAAGTTACTATTGAACCTTCAGATTTAAGTGAATGTAATGCTGAAAGTGCTGGCCCAGCCATGGAAAATGAAATCCCTTCTTGATCCACAGCGAAAGGTAGGCTGCAGGAAACGGTGATGCAAACTGAATTTTGAAAGACTTGTATTTAAGGAGCCCAGGTAGAGACTTGTATTTAAGGAGCCTCCTCTCGCAAAGAACAGAAAGCAAGATATTGCATTTCGGATGCTGTGGTACTATTTGTTCTGCAACAGAAACTGTTCTACAGTTTGCCCAACAGAGGGCACTCATAGAGCTGCACATGTAGCCAGGCAAGGTGTTTAGACCTGAATACTTCACTGATAGGGATCCAAAGAGCTAAACTTGTCTCCAGCAATGAGATGCAATTGCTCTTAGTTTCTGAGTATTGGGTTTTGGCCACACCCAATGAGATCTTTGCCAAGGACATTCAGCGGGACCAGAATATGGCATGGTTATTTTTCAGAGAAATTTCAACAAGACCAAATCTCTGGTGTGGAATGTGGGTGTGCTGTACAAAACAACCATTGTCTCCTGTTACATCATTTGGACTTGTTTAAATTTACTGTTCTGCAGGCAAGTGCTGCCTGTCCTCCTTCAGTACACAGGTGTGTATTTACACAACTTTGATTTTTTTCTGGTACTGAAGGCAAAAACCGAGGCAAGAACTCACAAGAAATGGGAGAAAAATGTACTTGTAATCTCAATTGTCTGCTCCACTAAGGGCTGGATTATCCAATAAGCAGACTAAGCACGTGCTTAGGGCACTAGCAAAGCAGGGGCACCAAAAAAAATATTTTTTTTGAAAAAATTTGATATTTCAAAAAAAGCATTGAAACTGTCATCGTGGGAAAAGTCAGAACTCCGCAGAACACCCTTTTTCTCAGCTGAAAAGAATATAAAACCCTCAGAGAACAACAATGTGTCAGGACAGACTCGATTCACTTTCCCTATTGTGTATGGAAGCGGATGTGCTTCGTCAAGTCAGCTTCGATGAACGTATCCAGAATTTTGCAATCAGAAAATCTAGAAACAAGCTAATTTAATTTCAGAAGACATGTCAGTTTTGTGTCATTTCGAAAAATACAATTTTATTTTATGGTATAGTATTGTTTTTATTTTGAATTACATTTAGGGGGCACCATAATCTTTTCAGTGCTTAGGGCCTCTAAAAGTCTTAATCCGGCCCTGGCTCCACTGATCCCTTTTTGGAGGGGAGGGGTGTAGAAGAGGAGGAGTAGAGAGAGAGGTAAACTGGAAGAATGAAAGCACAAGTCTTACCAGCAAGTTACTAGGATTCTGGGTATCTTTAGGCTTCATGATGTTTTCTGTCACCACAACATTTAAGCACCTTTCACATAAAACTCTATAGTGAAGTTCCCAGTGGACTTCCAGGGATTTCGGCAGTTCTATTTTTAGTGGGTAAAAACAGGGGTTTCATTTGATTTTTTTTTTAATTCATTTAATTTTTTTTTAAGTTGGTAGGAGTTTAATGATAAGAGGAGGCATCAATGCAATGCCATTCCTATGGCAGAAAGGGTTTTTCAAACAAAGACTTCATGAAATGTTGCAAAGACACTTAGGCTACGTCTAGACTGGCATGATTTTCCACAAATGCTTTTAACGGAAAAAATTTTCTGTTAAAAGCATTTGCGGAAAAGAGCATCTAGATTGGCACGGACGCTTTTCCGCAAAAGCACTTTTTGCAGAAAAGCGTCCGTGCCAATCTAGATGCGGTTTTGTGCAAGAAAGCCCCGATCGCCATTTTCGCCATCGGGGCTTTTTTGCGCAAAATGGTTTTTAGCTGTCTACACTGGCCCTCTTGCGCAAAAACATTTCCGGAAAAGGGCTTTTGTCCGAATGGGAATGTCAAAGCATTTGCGCAAGAAGCACTGATTTCGGACAGTAGAATGTCAGTGCTTTTGCGCAAAATTAAGCGGCCAGTGTAGACAACTGGCAAGTTTTTGCGCAAAAGCACCTGCTTTTGCAGAAAAACTTACCAGTCTAAACACAGCCTAAGACTAGATTTGCCTAGTATCCTCTGGAAGCTTATTCGCAGCCAGATTCCCCTGAGGGTGCTTTTATACCTTCCTCACACGTGCTTCATCCTGCAGGGAGGGTGGATTTGCAATGTACATTGTACCATAAAACAGCAGCTATCATGGTGGTGTATAGATTGATAGATTGGACAATAGTTCCTAATTGTTCATTATTTGCTTGGATGTAAAACCTTTTATCCCTGAAGTTCAAAGTTCTTTAAAAAGAAGGTGAATAATACTATCCCCATTTTGTAAATTGCAACACTGAGCACAATAAAGTGATTTGCCTGAAGAAAGTAGCAGAGGTAGGCAATACATCCTAGTTCTCTTGAGTTCCAGTCTAGTGTCTTATCTACTAAACCATGCCCTGCCTTTCTCTTAAATGTTTGTTTTTTAAATAACTGGTAGGAGGAAGTAACAGCAGTGATTTTTCTGAAGTGCCTCTGTGATCTGTACAGGAAAATTTTCTCTCATTACACAGTATTCAGCATTCCTAATCGTAGAAATATCATAAAGCCCAGAGAGACCCAGAATCCTAGTAACTTGTTGGCAAGACTACAAAGTGTTTTATTAGGCATTAGAGATGGACTTAAAACTTCAAGATTCTGACAGCTTGGAACTGACTGGGAACTGAATTTCCTGGCACAGGCCTGTCGGGGAACAGGGGGCAGGGGAGGGGAGTAAATATTTATTTCTGCTTGAATGTGTCTTTGTATCGTGGTGTTTGAGGCTCATTTGAGCAAAGCATGACCATCTATAAGCTTCAAAATCCTATCTGCAAAATAATAATCCTAGCTGAGCAAGCACTTAAAGCTTTGGGAGTCCTACCTTCAAATAGCACAGACCTGCTTGTGTATCAAAGCCCAAAAGCACTGTAGGTAGAATTAGGGGAAACTAGCACAAATTTGTCTGTTGAGGCCATAGCGTAGATTTGAATACCTGCTGTGCCAATTCATGAGGCTACAAGTTATATAGTTCCAACACCTTTTCTAACGAATAGTTTTGTCTCTTCATTAATACAGCCGAAATGTTATGGAAGAGATGATAGAATTGTTTGTTTTTAACCAGGTGATTTCTTCCCAGAGCTCTCTCTAAGTCAGGATATCAAGAAAATAGTCAGTTCTATTCATGAAGGCTACATCTACACTAGCACCCTTTTCCGGAAATGCTTAAAACGGAACGGTTTTCCGTTATAAGTATTTCCGGAACAAGCGCGTCTATGTTGGCAGGATGCTTTTCCGGAAAAGCACTTTGTCTGGAAAAGCGTCCATGGCCAACGTAGACGTGCTTTTCTGGAAAAAAAGCCCCGATTGTCATTTTCGCAATCGGGGATTTTTTGCGGAAAAGACTACTGTGCTGTCTACACTGGCCCTTTTCCGGAATAGTTTTTCCGGAAAAACACTGACAATTTTACAGTAGATCGTCAGTGCTTTTCCGGAAAAGCAAGCGGCCAGTGTAGACAGCTGGCAAGTTATTCCGGAAAAGCGGCTGCTTTTCCGGAATAAGTGGCCCAGTGTAGACACAGCTGAACAGATTTTGACATTGCTTTGGAAATCCAGAGGTACCATGTTGTTGTGGGTATTTATTTTTCCTGCTGCCTTAAAAATGTTAGTAGGTTAGGAAAAAAGAAATATACATTAGCCAAAGAAATACTGAATTTCTGCCTCCTTTCATATTTTCATTGTAATGCCCCTTTGCTCAATACTGTGAAGGCAATATTGCTTACCATGCAAGATCTTAACTGGGGCACATACATCCCTCTTACTGCTAGTTTTAAAACAGGAGTGAATGCAGCCCAAACATCTAAACAGCAGTAATATGATTCAGAATGAATTGGAGAGATTGAGAAACTAGACCAAATTACGCAATTTAATCTTGGGGCCCAGAGGAAATGAAAATTGAAACAAGAAACAAAAGCTGGAATAGAGTATTTTCAAAGTGTAGAAGTAACAAAGATCGCACTGAAGGTCAACAGCTTGTAGGTGTCTAGGGATGTGTCTCTGCTGTACTGAGACATGCACAGTTGGCTTATGCTGGCTGATTCAGGCTAATGGGGCTTGGGCTAAGGAATGTTAAAATGTACTGTAGACATTGACCTCCTACAGTTCTGGCTACAGCCCAAACTCTGGGACTCACCACTCTCTGCCCCTGTTCCCCTCCTGCCCCTGTACCCTCACACATGCCTTGCTCCATTCCTACCTTCTTCATGCTCACCCCTTCTTTCAAGCCTTCTCCCAGCACCTCCCCCTCCCCCTCTAACCACCAATGCCCTTACCCTCTCCCCTCCCACTGACCCCTCCCCTCCTGCCCTTTTCCTCCCCTCCCACTGGCCCCCTGGGATTTGTCTCTCCTCCCCCTCCGCATAAGCCCCTTCCTCTCCCCCCTCCACACAAGCCCCTTCCTCTCCCACTCCTTCCCCCTAGCTTTCCCCCCTCCCCTACCTTCTGCCTTCCACTTTGTGGGGCCGGAGTCTGCGCTCAGGACCCAGACTCTGAACCTGGAGCTAGGCCATGCGCCGCTGAGCAATTTTAAAGTCCCGGGCCACAACGTCATGTCACGCCCGGGCATATCCCCGCTCATGGGAACACCGTGCATGGCAGCAGCAGCCGGCGAGGAGGAGCCTCACTGAGAGCCGTGCACAGCAGGGACGGGACAGGGCCAACGGGGATGCTCTAGGGGCGGGGTGGGAGGATGCGTGGCGGGGGTGGGAGTTGGGGTCCACTCCAGGCAGAGTGGGAGGAGAGACCCATCTCCATGTATTGCTGGAGCAGGACCCCCGGCTCTGAATATTAACTCGCCACCCATGGTGCCTGGCACACTTCTGGGTTCAGGGCGCGGGGCCCCTTTAGACGCGGGGCCCCATTCGGGGGAATCAGGTGAATCAGCCTAAGGCTGGCCCTGTATGGGGCTTCTACCTTGTAGCATCCTAGACGCCAGCCTTCAGCCCAAATGTCTACACCCCAATTAAATAACCCCTTAGCCTGTGAGCCTGATTCTATTGGCATGAGCCAGCCAGGATTTGTAATTGCAGTTGATATACCCATTGTGCCTAAGTGCACAGTGCTGGCCTGTCCACAGCATTGGCAAGAACTGCCCCTCCCCCCCCCCCCCCCCCCCCCACACACACACACTACAACCACACTCAGGATCTCTTTTCAGACAGAGTTATAGTTTCCAAACATTGCAAAGCACTTGACAAACTCAGGTCACCAGTCCACCCTGGGCTACAGCCTCCTAGAGATTTTACCCTTCTCCTGTCTTTCCGTAAGACTCTTCCTTGCTCTTTTAGCAGGATTCCCTCTTCTCTCAGCATCCTGCTGCTTCTCCTCCTCCTTCCTTTCTGACATCCCTGGTCCCTCCTCAGTTGCACCCGATTAATAAATGGGCTGGTTGGGCCCAGAACTCGGGCCCTAAAATGGGCACACCGCCATGTGAGGCCAAGTCACCTTGGAAAATGGGACTTAGGCTCCTAAATCACTCAGATGCTTGAAAATATGGCCCTGTATCTCGGGGTGAAGCACTGATCTGAGCAGCAGAGCTGGCTTAAGAAAAGGGCTTCTGGGACTGCAGTCCACTAACCCAGGCTAAAGGAGTCCCTGCAAAGAGATCTCCAAGCTGCTAAATGCCTGTTGCCCAAATCCCCTTTTGCAGAGCCCTGGGCTGAAGGTATTAAAGACCCTGTGTTATCTGGCCTTGCCTGGTTGGGGAAGGAGAGAGAGCTCCATGCATTGCCATTCCCCTTGCTTGGCTAGAGCCACATTGCTGCTTTGTCCCTGTGCTGCCCTTGCCTCTAGCCTCCACCCCTGCAGCTCTGATTGGCCAGGAATTCCAGCCAATGGGAGCTGTGGGGAGCAGTGCCTGCAGGCAAGCGCAGGACAACACAGCCCAAGCTGAGCCACCTGCTTCCTCACCCATCAAAGAAGAGCAGCCCTGGGTAAACATCCTGGACCACAAACTCCTGCCCTGGCCCAGATCCCCTTCCTGCGCCCTAAATCCCTAACTTTCTCTTAGACTCCACATCCCAACCCTGAGCCTGTTCCAGACCCCACATCCCTCCCTAACCACCTGATATGAGTCCTCTCCTGTACTCCAAACCCCTTGGCCCCAGCTTGGAGCCCCATTCTGTACCTCAAATGCCTCATCCCAGCCCCACCCAAGAGCCTGCACCCTCAATCAACATCTTCACCCTCTCCCACAGCCCTTCCTGCAATCTGAACCCTTCATTTTTGGTCCCATCGCAGAGCGTAGGCAACCCCACAAAATCTAATAGCACCTCCTCCCCCCGCCCGAGCTCCTACAAGAGTCAGTCTTGCTGGTCAGTCTATTGGTTCATTTTATTCCATTTGTCATTGATGTTTGATGAATAAATTAATAAATCCCTTGCAAGACTAAATCAGTGCATAGCCCCCAATTAGTTCAAAGAACATTTTTCCCCTCTGCAAAGAAGCACCAATAAAAATAGTGAAATTGGGCTGACAGGAGTTTAATGATTAACTGAATCAAGTGCAGTTTGACCACACTGGCGAGAAGAGGGCAGTAGGTATCTTCAGGATTGCTATAAAGGCTTGGGAATTTCTTGAAACTAGACTTCCTCCATTGTTTGTTTGTCATATGCTCCTGAAACAGAGTAACACTGCTACAGAAATTAGCCAGTCCACAGACACCAGAAAAAGAAAAATCTGCAAACAAGTAAGGACAAATGAATGCATTAATGTACTTATCTTAGAGCCTGGAGAGCTACCTCTGTACCTTAACCTGGTAGCCTCGCCATATAAAGTTGCATAATAAACATTTAACTTGGTGAATACTTGGTAATATAGTTGTTTAAAATTAATACAACTATACGTTTGAAGTTTGATTAATGAAATGTTATTTAAAGTTTTCATGAGTATAGAATAATACTGTAAATAACTAACTTGAAAGCACTATTTGTGAAGTTTGATATAGTTAAAAGCAATTTTACCAGCCTCGTAAAGCATATGGGGTATCCTTGCTGAGTGTCCTTAGCTGACAGGCTAGGATCTTAGAAGGAAATTCTGCCTTCAGAACTACAGTATCTGCTCTTGTCTAGGAATATATGAAGGGATCAGATGTAGGAGTTATGGAAAATCTGGTATATAATTGCAGTCAGTCTGCCAAGTCAGGAAGTAGAAGATTGAAATCCTGTGATTCAGGCAGTAGAAATGACTGTTTCATTGTGGTGAGGGCCCCTTGTGCGTAGTGTTGAGTGACAAAGCAATGCTCATTTTCCACTCTGTCCCACATGGGGGAAGAGGGTGACTAGCAGGCTTTAGACAGCAGCCAGGTCTGACTGCTTTCGGTGGGCAAAACGAGGGAGAACAAAATATTGTTGGGAACTGAATTTCACTCAATGACAAGAGGAGCTTTGTGAATCATTTCAATGCTAATAAGAAAGGGTGCTCACTTTTTTTCTGTGCTCCTGTTTGCATGGTTTCCTGGATCTTGAACAAAACTAAATTTTCCCACGGCTGTATCTCATTATGAAGCTACAGGAGGCAAAATATAGAATAATTAATCTGGGATAGATGGATGGGATCACTTGAAATTGCCCTGTTCTGTTCATTCTCTCTGAAGAACTGGCACAAGTCACTGTGGGTATGTCTACACTACAGCGCTAATTTGAACTTAGTTCGAATTAGTTAATTCGAACTAAGCTAATTTGAATTAGCGCATCTAGACTTAAAAACTAGTTCGAATTAGCGTTTTGCTAATTCGAACTAGCGCGTCCACACTGATTGGACGCTGCGACGCACTTAAGGGCAGCTGAAACCGGTTCTGGCAGGGCATCGGGTCAGTAGTTGCTTTGTGTGGCTGCTGTCTGAGGCTATCTGAGGCTCGTGCTTAAAGGGACCCCCCTGAACAGCCAGTTCTCAGCTTTTCCGCTTGCTTGCCTACCTCGCCGAGGGACAGCAAAGCGTTTTTCTCTGTGCCTGTCTGTGTCGGTGGTTCCCTTTGGGGACACTGCCACAGTTGGCAACATGGAGCCAGAGCTCGCCCTGGACTTTCTGGTGCAGTTTTTGGACTTGCTGCTGCAAGCCTGCCAGCAATGGCTCGAGGGGCCGTGGAGGAGCCACAGCAGCACCCAGACGCCAGTGTGCCCTGCTGCATCTGGCATCTGGACACCAGCAGCGACTGGTGGGACCGCATCGTGTTGGAGCGCTGGGGAG
Organism: Pelodiscus sinensis; assembly: GCF_049634645.1. Lineage (NCBI taxonomy): Eukaryota > Metazoa > Chordata > Testudines > Trionychidae > Pelodiscus > Pelodiscus sinensis. The sequence goes on from NC_134712.1 coordinate 156,566,484, forward strand.
ACAGACAGTGGACCCAGAACTTCAGGATGAGGAGGGACACCTTCCTGGAGCTTTGCGAGTGGCTCATCCCTGCTCTGCAGTGATGGGACACTCGCATGAGGCCCGCCATCACCCTCCAGAAGCGTGTGGCCATCGCCCTCTGGAAGCTCTCCACGCCGGACAGCTACCGATCCATCGGGAACCAGTTCGGCGTGGGGAGATCCACCCTCGGAGCAGTGCTCATGCAGGTACAGCACTCACCAGCCACTGGGCCGGGGGGGGAGGAGGGCTGCAAGGAGGGGATGGGCCGCCCCAGGGAAAATGGGGTGGAGGGAGGAGGAGAAAGTGCCCCGCACTGGAGGGGTCGGTCTGTCCCGGCCATACTACATGAGGGGTTGCTTCTGGGAGTGGGGCGCGGGGCAGTGTCAGGGCACGAACACTCCCAGCCACCCGGGCGCCCCAGTGATTTGCGGTTTGCTGTGTCCCTCTGCAGGTGATCAAGGCCATCAACTGGGAGCTGCTCTGCAAGGTGGTCCGCCTCGCCGACCCGGACGCCGTCATCCGTGGGTTTGGCGCCCTCGGCTTCCCCAACTGCGGGGAGGGGGGGCATTGATGGGACACACAACCCCATCCGGGCCCTGGAATACCAGGCCTCCCAGTACGTCAACCGCAAGAGGTACTCCTCCATCCTCCTGCAGGCCGTGTGTGACCACCAGGGCCAGTTCATGGACATTAATGTGGGCTGGTTCGGCAAGGCATATGACGCATGGGTGTACCGGAACTCCTCTGTGAGCCAGAGGCTGCAGGCCGGGACCTTCTTCCCTGACCACCACATCAGGGTCGGGGACGTAGACATGCCCGTTGCCTGGTGGGGGATGCAGCCTACCCCTTACAGCCCTGGCTCATGAAGCCATACACGGGGCACCTCAACTCCTCCTGCCAGGCCTTCAATTCCAGCCTCACCAGGGCCCACATCGTGGTGGAGGGGGCCTTCGGACGATTGAAAGCACGATTTAGGTGCCTCCTCACCCGCATCGACCTTGCCAAGTATGTGGTGGCAGCATGTTGTGTGCGGCACAATTTGTGCAAGAGGAAGGGGGAGGCTTTCCTGCCAGCCTGGATTTCTGAGGCTGAGTGCATGGCTGACCACTACGCTCAGCCCCGCACTGCCGCCATCCGGGAAGCCCAGCGGGGGGACGTCCGGATCCAGGAAGCCCTGCGGGAGAGCTTCCAAGTGGAGGAGGAGGACTGAACTCTTCCTGCATGCCCCACTGGGGCCTTCTTCCACCCTCCCCCCTTCCCCTTCCTAACCCACCTTCCTAATGTCAAATAAAGACACCTGTTTTGCCAACAAAAATCTCTTTTTATTTTACATAACTGGGGTGGGGGGAGGGAGGAGTGAAGGTGGGAGAGGGGAGGGGAAACCTGGGAGGAGGGAGCTGGAAGGGGGTGGAAGGGGAGGAAGGGAAGGGAAAGCTCAGGCTTGGGGGTCCTGCTGGCTCTCCCATCTCACAGCACTGTGGGTGCAGGGGCGTCGGGGGGAGTGGGTATGGCGGGTGGGACAGGAGGGACAGGGGGTGCGGAGGAAGCAGGAGGGGGAGGAGGGGTGGGAGGAGGAGCTGGGACGGCCGCAGGGGTCGGTGCAGGAGGAGGCAGGAACCTGTCCACCAGGGTCTGGAGGTGGCCTCTGAGGGCACAGCCCTGCTCCTCCAGTGCCTCCAAACTCCGCTGCCGCAGCCGCAGGTCCTCCCGGACCCAGTGGTCCTGGGTGCGGAGCTGGTGCTCCAGGAACTGTAGGTGCCGCCGCTGGTACTCCTCCTGGTTCCTGGCGTGCCTGCTGGCCCGGATGCGGGTGGCTGTTTGCAGGTAGGGTGGTGTGCCCTGAAGTCCCAGGTGCTGCGGCTGTGGTGAAACAAGAGCAGCGGTCAATTCTCCCTGGGGACAAGGTGGGTGAAACCCAGCCCCCCTCTGCAAGGCCATGGACCCTGCATAACACCCAGCTGCTGCTCCATGGTGGGCAAGGCCCAGGCGCACGGTCCCTGGGCTCCCTCTCTCCCCATCCCCCCATGCACATAAGGGGAGCATGATAGTACTCACATGTGGAGGCCTCCCCAGCCTCAGACGACACAGGCCTCAGGGGTCCTGGGCAGGCTCCCTTCAGGCTCCTGGCTCTCGGCATCCTCCTCCTCCTCCTCGGTGTCAGGGACGGGGCCCTCTGCCCTGGGGTCGATCACCACCCGGGGGACATGGACGGCTGAGCCCCCAGGATGCGGTCCAGGGTCTCAAAGCAGGGGCAGGCCTCTGGGTCGGCCCCTTGCTGGCAGGCCCTGGAGTAGGACTACCGCAGGTCCTTAATTTTGCAGGGGCCCTGCTCCCGGGTCTGCAGGTGGCCTCTGGCGGCCAGGCTGTCAGCCATGTGGACCACGTTCCTCTGGCCACGTTCCTGTGGCTAGTGCGGAGATCGTGGACATTGGAGGCTTCCCCCCAAACCTCGATGAGTTCCACGATCTCCGCACTTGACCAGGCGGGCGCCTGCCTCTTGCAGCCCCGAGCAGGCTCCTGTGAGCCACCAGCCTGGTCCCGGGAAGAGGCGGAGGGCTGGGTGGCAGCGGGTGGCTGGCTCATCCTGTGCCAGGTGCAGGGTCTGCTGGCTGGGTGCTGGCAGGCTTGCACCTGGCACGGGCACCGTAGCCAGACCGTGCCCCTTTAAGGGCTCTGGCGCCAGGAGGGGGGCATATGAGTTTTCCTGGTTTGGCCAGAGTGGCCACCAGGGCAAGCTGGGAAGGGCTAGCCTCCCACTGGTTCGAATTAAGTGGCTACACAGCCCTTAATTCAAACTACTTAATTCTAACTAGGCATTAGTCCTCGTAGAATGAGGTTTACCTAGTTTGAATTAAGCGCTCCGCTAGTTCGAATTAAGTTCGAACTAGCGGTTTGTATGTGTAGCACCTAGCAAAGTTAATTCGAACTAACGGCTGTTAGTTCAAATTAACTTTGTAGTGTAGACATACCCTGTCAGAAGGTGGGATACTGGGCTAGATGAACCATTGGTCTGACCCAGTATAACCATTTTTACTGTTTGTCAAGATGACTAACCAAAGAATATAAAGATCACCACTAGAATTAAGTACCAAGTAAAAGAGGAAGAGGGTTAGAATCTGTTTGATAACTTTCATTGCATCAGTCTGTTTAAATGTACAAAGGCTATCAGAGACAAAGAGCAAGTGGTTTGTAGCTATAGCCAGTTGGATCAAATTTTGGCTTGCAGCACCAATGTAATTTGAACAAAATGGTTTGTATGGCTCAGGTGTGACACACTAACCAAAGAAAAAGCAGAGCAGACTGCTTTCAAAAAATACATCTTTTAATGGTACTGCAAACATAAAAGCAAAATAGGCAAATTGGAATGTTTGCTTTGGGGATAGGCGATGTACCCAGTTGGTGTCTTGCAGACAAGGAGAGGTTTGGGTTGATTTTAATCTATGGGATATGTCAATTGTATATTGGAACACTCATAAACAGAATAACAAGAAGTTTGGGTCAAACTCTCAAGTATAGATGCCTAAAGTTAGGCATTTTCAAATTTCAATTTTCAAAATGCCTAGGATATTGTGGAGCCTAAATCCCACTAAAAGTGAGACTTGATCTTCCAAGTGACTTAAAGACTTTTGAAAATTTTGCCCTACATCTCCATGTTGGCATCTTGCTAACTTCCAGAAACACTCAGAATAGATCTTCACAGGATGATGTAGCTGAGTTTCCCCCTCTGCCTTATATATGTGCAAAAGTTATAAAATGAGTATTCAGAATTAACTTCCATGTCGAACAGTACCACATTTGTATACATTTCCATGCATGCCTAGTTCAAAAAAGAAAAAAAAAAAAAGGGGGGGGGGGAAGCAGAGAGGCAAGAATAAACCAGAATGGCTAAATGGGGAGGGTTTTTTTAAGAAACCAAATAGATATTTTTGAAAAATGGAAATCCAACCCTAGTAAAGCCAATAAAAAGTAGCATAAACTACAGCAGGTAATATGTATAAAGGAAATCAGGACTATGTACGGGTAAGAGGAATTGAAGAGCAGAAAGCTAACAGTACAACATATATAGCAAGAAGTACTTATAGCGGAAGAAGGAAGTCCACAAGATACTCTATGGGACCTCTGAACCACAAGGGAGGAAGTACATAATATGAGACCTTTGTTGCAAAGCTAAATTATTAATTTGCATCACTTTTCACCACAGAAGAGATTGATGAGCTGCTTACTATAATGGAATGTTACACTGTATTATATAGTTCAGTCAGTAGGTGGTGATGTGTATAAATGAGGTTTTTTAAGCTAACTTTAGCCATACCTGTCAGAGCATTAATGGATCTGATAGTGAAGACATCTGGTTTGTATTTTTTTGACAAGTAATCTCTATATTCAGTCTGTATCTGATTTAAAAGCCTGACTTGCTAGTAGTAACCCTGCATCCAACCACATACAAGAAGTGCATGACATGGTGTCAAAGTGCCAAAGGAGAACAAACAGGTTGCAAGATCTCATCAACATGCCACTTTTCAATGCCCCAGAGAACTTCAACTTCGATAAACCTTAACAATGGACAATCCGGAAACAGTATTTAGCAAGATTTTGACCTGTTACAAAGCTCCACCAAGAAACTTGAGATGTTCAGGTGCTGGGATTTTGTGATACCCAAGAATAACCAAATGATACTGGGCAGAATCAAGGGTCTTCAATACTTCATTCCATTCAATTCAACAAGACTTTATTCAATGTGCACAAAGAGAGAGCCCCTGCTACAAAAATCAGCCAGAGTCCCTTGAACAAAGAGAGAGCCCCTCCTTGTTATTTTATAGCACATGGCAATTATATAACAAGTTACATAACACAAACCTCTGGCCAATCATATTTAATATTTCCAAATATGGATTTGTTCATCACATGCTTATACTTCTCCACTCCACATGTTGAGCTCATCCCCCTCCCCTTGGCCTTTCCTAGAATGTTCCTAGTGTGGTGAGCCACAGCACGCTTCTTTATGCATACATACCTTCTAAATCACAGTTTGTTTAAAGTGAACACAAGCATACCCTTCACAGGTTTCTCCTTTAATTTATACTATGAGGAAATAGACAGGTTTAAACCCTTTGTCATTATTGAAGAAAATCACAAATATATCTATGGTATGATATCTATGAAATTATTTCAGAATAACATGAGTTATTTTTAAATAAGCGTGCAGTGTAGACATAGCTAGAGAGAACAATAACATGACTTAGCTCTCCCCCTAATACTTTGAATCCAAGAGGCTCCAGGCACTTTGAAGTCATGGGATTTTTCTCTCTTATCTGTATAGCCTTCTCTTTTCTCACTCTTGTTGCACTCCTTCCTTGGCTTCCTCGATACTCTCAGCTCTCTCTCTATTGTCCATATGTCTTAAAGCAGTGTCTTAATGAGTCAGGACTCCTGGATTCTGTTTTTAGCTGCACTGTTGCCCCTCTCTATCACTTTGTCTTCAGCACCTGCTAGATGGTTGTAGTGATACTGGTCCACCCTTAGCAAAGAGCTTTGATGTCCTATGATGGGACAAAGCTGCAAGAAGAGCAGGTTAGATCAGCATTTAAGAACCCATTATTCGAATACATCAGAGTGTCTCATTATCTGACCCATCTCTCCTGGTGGCATGTGCTGATGTTCTCTAGTCCTTGCTTCTTCCCAAAGCCATATGAGGGGATGAATCCCTGCACCTATGTTTCATAGAACCTGTAAAGCTCCTCAGGAGTATCCCCTCCATTCTCAACCCCCTTTAACAAGCATTTACAATTACAAGAGCCAAACTTACCCTGTGGACTGAAGGTCCCAGCCATGTGCAGATAATAAAAAATCCATCTCCTAAAGGATTCACCCTGGGTTCCTGGAGGAGCCCACCTCTGTTCATCTTATGTTCATTCTGCTTTGAATCCATTCTTCATTTCCTTCCCTATCAAACTGCTGCCAGGCCAGTAATGGGTGAAGAGATCCTTTTCTATGCCACATCCATCTCACAAGTGGTGAGGGTGAAGTGACAAAACTGCAGGTGGCTGCTTAGAAATCTTTGGAGAGAAAGAGAGTTCATGACCAATGCACACTGGGAAACTCACCAGCCTTTTGAAACCATTTTCATTCTCAGGGACTCATTAAGGATTGGACTCACTCAGCTGGTCCATCCATGGGAGTGGGTGGTGAGTTTTATTCAAATTGGTTTTTGAAAAGAATATTTCATGCCCTTCAAGATAGAGCTGGTCCCCATCCAGCTGTATCAGTGGGAACCACTTTGAATGACAGTCAATGAAAATGAATTCAGTAAATGGCCAATTTCCTTGTGCAGTTGAGCCTGTAAATGTATTTATTTATTGAAATCATTACTCCCTATATTGGCCCTTTTGGATCTGTATACACTGCAACAGAAGACCTAAGACTAGCCCAGGATAGCTAACTCAGGCGCATAGGTCTGGACCATTTAGGGCTATAAAATTTCACTGCAGACACATGGAATCATGTTGGAGTCCAGCTTTGAGCTTCCATGAAGGCAAGAAGTTCAAACTTGAGGCTTAAAGTAACAAGAACCTGAGGGAAGAATTTCCAGGTACAATGGAGGTGTTAGGAGAGCAAGGTAGATGATATTACTGGACAGATGTGATCCAGGTCCTATTAGATTTTTCTCCACAGAAACTCTCATCTCACCCTATCTTGATAACTGCCTTTGGATGGACTGAGAAAGGAGTGCAATGAGAAGATAGATCCAAAGTTGTTGCAGGAGTCAGCCGTTCAGGTATTTGTGTTTCCTTTTATCACACACACAGTGGGGCTATGATGAGAGAGTTCTATGTATGTGTATATATAAGTAGCAAATGGATAAAGTGACAGTAGATAATACTTCAAAGAATGTAGAGGAGCTCCTCTGTTTTTTCTAGAATTATTAAAACTTCTTGTGCCCTCTAAATGGCTTTCTTTGTGTATGTCTTTACATTTTCTTTTAAGCAAAAGGTATGGTATGGCCAAGTGGGTATTGATTCTATTTAGAACAGTATGAGAACATCACTTATGCCATTCAGTAATCTGACACCTCTTCAGACCACTTCTCATGCAGACCTAAACTGTCCAGCTGTCAACACAAGATCGAAATATAACAGGAAGCCCAGCAAAATGTCACACGGAACATTTCTTGACATGTGAAGTTCAAGCTCACTCTTGTTTGAAGTTGCAAGTGAGAAACGTTTTGAATGACTTTCAACATTTCTCAGCTGCCACCTTTCCTCTGAGTCACAAACCCTCATAGACTCCAAATCCACACTTTCCCATGATAGAATTTCCTTGCCTAACATATGAATAACAAGATTATAATCTTTGATTTAAAATGCAGGCAGAAGTTGTACTGCTATAAGAGTGCGCCTGTTGTTCTGATGGGCGAGAGCTCTCATGTTGACATAATAAAATCAGCAGCAGTAGCTATATCAGTGAGAAAATTAATTCCAGAAAAACTTTTGTTGCTCAGCGGTGTGAAAAAACACTCCCTGAGAAAAGTAAATGCTAGTGTAGACATGGTGCTAAGTGGGCCTATTGGTTTGGTCACTGCTGGAAAATGAGAACACTTCACACACAGGAAAAATCAGGTGATATGCCACCAGCAAAGTGTGTGCTCACAGGGATGCAGGAAGTACAATCAATTTCTTTTTCCCATTCAAACAAAATGCAAAGCAAATTGTCAATAAGTGTGTGTGCTCTGAATATTTATACTTGAAAACATACTTGGAGTTGATCATGAAAAAAAGGGTGTAGAACACAGGTGAGCAAGCTGTGGGCTACAGGCAGCCCATAGGGGTTTCACCTGTGGCCTGCACACCCCCTACCTAGCCCTCTCTCCCTTACACCTCTCATGCACTGGGGCACCAGAGGCCCACACTTGCTCCTCTTCCCCCTCCCTCCCTGCACTTTCGGAGCACCATGAATCCCCTGATGTGTGGCTGTTTGAGTTCTGGGGAGGACAGAGAAGAGCAGCAACAGAGCGTGAATCAGCTGATTCGTGGTGCTCTGAAAAGTGGTGAGAGGGAGGGGAAGGAGTAGAAAGTGCGGGGCTCTAGTCCTTCAGTGTGTGAGAGGCACATGGCGGAAGGGAGCAGAAAGGGAGTGCCCAGGCTGCAGGTAGAACCCCAGTCAGCTGCAGGTGGCAGATTGCCCACCGCTGGCAATCATGTGGCCCGCTGACATGAAGGAAGGCCACTCATGCAGCCTACTCATTGGTCTAGGTTGCCCATCACTGGTGTAGAGCTTCCATACATCAGCTGGAGGAGAGGAGGCATTAGCCTATATGTTTCATTAGCCTCGCTGGGAGAACAGATTTGCAACTATCTGACACTTTAAAAAGCACAAGATTGGGTAAAGTTTGTATTTTTTTTCAAGTGTTCAACAGTGTTTTAGATGGGCCCCATGTCTATCTAGACTGATCTAGCAATATCCTAAAGCAGAGCATGAACTCCATCGGAAGCAGGGAACTTGCCATCACCCTTCCTTCACTCTGGTGGTGGAATTTTAACAAGGGGTTGGAGCCGCTCCATGCCACTGCATCACTATTTGCTGCTCTTTCTTGTGAATTAAGAGTGACTTTTTTTTATTGAGTCTATATGTTTCAGAAGTTCTGTTGTTTATCCTGAATTAACATATACACCTCTTCCTCCATGCACACACATTAATAAGGGTATGTCTACACTACAAAGTTAGTTCGAACTAACTTAGTTCGAATTAGTTAATTCGAACTAAGCTAGTTCGAACTAACGCGTCTAGAACTAAAAACTAGTTCGAACTAGCGTTTTGCTAGTTCGAACTAGCAAGTCCACATTGAGTGGACTCTGAACAGGGCTTAAGGATGGCCGGAAGCAGTGCCGGCAGGGCATAAAAGGAGGACTTAGAGCATGGAGATGCTGTCTCAGGCTAGCCGAGGGCTGCGCTTAAAGGGTCCCGACCCCCACCCCGGACACACAGTTCTAAGGGGTGCCCCGCTTGCAAAGAAGTTCTGGCTTGGAGTGCCCTGAGTGCCCACACTGGGCACATCACGCCACTCGGCCATCAGCCCAGCTGCACTTGCCGCTGGCTGCCATCTGGGGAGAGGGAGTAATTGGGGGGCTGCAGGAGAGCTTCCACCCCCAGAAGCCCGCAGAGCCAGCCCAGTCCTCCCCATCGGGGGCTCATACCCCATTCCTCCCTCACCTCCTTCCACTTACCCTTCCTTAGCCCCCCTTCTTATTGATGTACAAAATAAAGATAACGTTTCTTCCAACATTGACTCTGTCTTTATTGAAAAAAAACTGGGGGAGACTGGGAAAAGGAGGTGGGAGAGGGGAAGAGAAAGGCTGGGAGAGGGGAGGGCAACTAACATGATCAGGGGTTGGGAACAGGTCCCAGATGAAGAGAGGCTACAGAGACTGGGACTGTTCAGCTTAGAAAAGAGGAGACGGAGGGGGGACAGGATAGTGGTCTCTAAAAGAAGGGGTTGGGTGGAGAGGGTGCATTCAGAAAAGTTCTTCCTGAGTTCCCATAAAGAAGGACTAGAGGACACCAAAGGAAAGGAATGGGTAGCAGGCTTCAAACTAGTAAGAGAAAGTTGTTCTTCTTGACAAAGCAAATAGTTAACCTGTGGAACTCCTTGCTGCAGGAGGCTGTGAAGGCTACAACTAGAACAGAGTTTAAAGGGAAGTGAGATAAAGTGATGGAGGTTGGGTCCATGGAGTCCTATTAGCCAGAGGGTAGGAGTGGTGTCCCTGCCCAAAGTTTGTGGAAGGCTGGAGAGGGATGGCGCGAGACAAATGGCTTGGTCATTGTCTTCGGTCCATCCCCTCCAGGGTCCCTAGGGTTGGCCTCTGTCGGCAGACAGGCTACTGGGCTAGATGGACCTTTGGTCTGACCCAGGACGGCCATTGTAAGCTCAGGGCTCAGTGTCGGGGGTCTCAGTGGACCCCCTTGATTTTCATGCACACCTGGTCCTGGGTGGCCAGGCTGGCAGCTCTCCTGCCCTAGACGGCCACTTTCCTGTGCCTAGTGCGGAGATCGTGGACGAGGTCCACGATGTCCGCACTAGCCCAGGAAGGTGCCCGCCTCTTGCGGTCCAGGGCAAGCTCCCGGGAGCCGCCAGCCTGGTCCCGGCAAGAGGGGGTGGGCTGGGGGGCATCGGGTGGGTGGCTCTGTGCCGTGCCAGGTGCAGGGTCTGCTAGCTGGGTGCTGGCAGGCTTGCACCTGGCACGGGCACCGTAGCCAGCCCGTGCCCCTTTAAGGGGTCCGGGGCCGGGAGGGGGGCATAGAGTTTCCCTGGTGTTGGCCAGAGTGGCCACCAGGGAAACCTGGGGAGGGCTAGCCTCCCACTAGTTCGAACTAAAGGGCTACACAGCCCTTAGTTCGAACTAGCTAGTTCGAACTAGGCGTTAGTCCTCGTAAAATGAGGTTTTCCTAGTTCGAACTAAGCGCTCCGCTAGTTCGATTCAAATTCGAACTAGCGGAGCGCTAGTGTAGCACCTATTAAAGTTAGTTCGAACTAACGTCCGTTAGTTCGAACTAACTTTGTAGTGTAGACATACCCTAAGATCGCCTTTATCAGTCTCCTGGGGTATGTCTACACTACCCTCCTAGTTCGAACTAGGAGGGTAATGTAGGCATACCGCACTTGCAAATGAAGCCTGGGATTTTAATTTCCCGGGCTTCATTTGCATAAGCGGGGAGCCGCCATTTTTAAAACCCCGCTGGTTCGAACCCCGTGCAGCGCGGCTACACAGGGCACGAACTACCGTTACTCCTCATTTCATGAGGAGTAACGGTAGTTCGAACTAGGAAGCCTAGTTCGAACTACCTAGTTCGTGCCCCGTGTAGCCGCGCTGCACGGGGTTCGAACCAGCGGGGTTTTAAAAATGGCGGCTCCCCGCTTATGCGAATGAAGCCCGGGAAATTCAAATCCCGGGCTTCATGTGCAAGTGCGGTATGCCTACATTACCCCGCTAGTTCAAACTAGCGGGGTAGTGTAGACATACCCCTGTTTTCTAACACTTCTCTAGATTAAATTTTAATAGTGGTGAACATTTTGAAAAGTGACTAAATACCTGATCATATCCTCTAATCCATCAGACCATTGATCCTCTTTTCCCAGAATGGCTTTCTACTGGATACAGCACCTAGAATTCTGGATTTTTGTCATTCTCCTTATTGTTTAGTATCTTGTCACTTCTTCTGGCACGATCCTTTTTTCCTTCAGTATTCTTTCTCCTCCTAGGAAATTTATATTTAATGCTGGCATCTGGTCTCTCATCCATCTTCCTTTGTATTCACAAAGACAAAGATTTCATTTAATTATTTAGTGCTTTATCCCTTGTCAAGCTTGCTGGAGGTATGAAATAGGGCTGTACAGCATGTATTCAGCTGGGTATGTATCAGTCCTAGGACCAATCCTGTTCAACTTATTCATAAATGATCTGGAGAAAGGGGTAAGCAGTGAGGTAGTAAAGTTTGCGGATGATACTAAACTGTTTAAGATAGTGAAGACAAAAGCAGACTGTGAAGAATTTCAAAAAGATCTCACCAAACTGAGTGATTGGGCAACAAAATGGCAAATGAAATTTAATGTGGATAAGTGTAAAGTAATGCACGTTGGAAAAAATAACCCCAACTATACATATAGTATGATGGGGGCTAATTTGGCTACGACAAATCAGGAAAGAGATCTTGGAGTTATCGTGGATAGTTCTCTGAAAACTTCCGCACAGTGTGCAGTGATGGTCAAAAAGGCAAATAGGATGTTAGGAATTACAGTAAACTTCCGATAATCCGGCACCTTTAGGACCCAGGGGGTGCCGGATTATCAGATATGATGGGCTATCGGAAGAGGGGGCTATGAGGAGTCCGGGGGGGGATGCCACACCAGATCCCTCATAGCCCCCCCCCCCCTTCTGATAGTCCGGTACTGCCCCAGGCATCCCAGATTCAGCCGCTGCTGGTCAGTTTCAGCAGCGGCTGAATCCGGGAGGCCTGGGGCAGAGCAGCTGAGGTGCTGCCGGGTTGGCCCCATAGTGCTGCTCCTCGGTGCTGCGGGGCCAACCCGGCAGCTCCCCATTTGCTTTGCCCCAGGCGTCCTCAAGTCAGCCGCTGCTGAAACTGATCAGTGTCTGACTCCAGGAAGCCCAGGGCAAAGCAGCTCTGCCCCGGGCTTCCTGGAGTCAGTTGCTGATCAGTTTCAGTAGAGGCTGACTTGGGGACGCCTGGGGCAGAGCAGCTGGGGTGCTGCCAAGTTGGTCCCGCGCCATCCCTCGGTGCAGAGGGTTGGGGGTTGGTCCCACAGCCCCAAGGGGCAGCACTATGGGCCAAATCAGCATCATCCCAGCTGCTCTGCCCCTGGCTTCACCGATTCAGCTGCTGGTCAGTTTCAGCAGTGGTTGAATTGGGGAAGCCAGGCGCAGAGCAGCTCCAATTGTCCGGCAGCCAGAGCACTTCCGGGTTCCTGATGGTGCCGGACCATCAGGAGTGCCAGAGCATTGGATGCCGGACCAATGGAGTTTTACTGTATTAAGAAAGGGATAGAAAATAAGACACAGAATATCTTACTGCCCCTGTATAAAACTATGGTACGCCCACATCTTGAATACTGTGTACAGATGTGGTCTCCTCACCTCAAAAAAGATATTTTAGCCTTAGAAAGGGTTCAGAAAAGGGCAACTAAAATGATTAGGGGTTTGGAATGGGTCCCATATGAAGAGAGGTTAAAGTGACTGGGACTTTTCGGTTTAGAAAAGAGGAGACTGAGGGGGGATATGATAGAGGTCTATAAAATCATGAGTGATGTGGAAAGGGTGAATAAAGAAAAGTTATGTATTAGTTCCCAATAGAAGAACTAGAGGACACCAACTGAAATTAATGTGTAGCAGGTTTAAAACTAATAAAAGAAAGTTCTTCTTCACACAGAGTGTAGTTAACCTGTGGAACTCCTTGCCAGAGGAGGCTGTGAAGGCTAGGACTATAACAGAGTTTAAAGAGAAGCTAGATAATTTCATGGAGGCTAGGTCCATAAAAGGCTATTAACCAGGGGATAGAAATGGTGTCCCTGGCCTCTGTTTGTCAGAGGCTGGAGAAGGATGGCAGGAGACAAATCGCTTGATCATTGTCTTTGGTCCACCCCCTCTGGAGCACCTGGCACTGGCCACTGTCGGCAAACAGGCTACTGGGTTAGATGGACCTTTGGTCTGACCCAGAACAGCCATTCTTTTGTTCTTATGTTCCTGTTAAACATCTGCCACAAACTACTACTCCAGCTTTACTCAAAGCCCATTATCTGCCTGTTGCTAGCTTCACAAGTGCCCTGAAACCTCACTGCATTCCTGATAGGGAACATGACAGCAATAATGGCACTAGAAAGTGATGCAATCCTTCATCATCCATTGTGAAATCCTCAGCCAGGCAGTCAGTTTCACTTTCTTGCCCAAGGTTGCTTGGGTGGCTCTCTCTCAGGGATCTCAGTAAAAAACTACTAAAATAATGAATGGGTCAATCAATTCCTATTGGTTTGGAGGCACTTTATGAAACAAGAAACATCTGCCTTATAATTTTCTCTTTTCCTGAAAACGAGTTTCTAGAATTAACAGAGCAATAAATGAACACATGTTGAGTTAGAGATCCATCCACCATAGCAATGGTCTCTAACCTTTTTAACCACAAGATCACTTTTTCAATTTAAGTGCAATGTAAGATCTACCTCTAACACAAATACCCTTGCCCCACTTCCTTCCCCCCTTCTTTGAGGCCCCGCACCTGCTCCACCCCTTCCCTGAGGCTTTACCCTGATCACTACATCCCCCTTCCTCCCGCATCCTCACTCACTTTCACCAGGCGCAGGTAGAGGGCTGAGGCGCAAGCTCTGGTCTTGGGCCAAGGAGTTTGGAGTTAGGGAAGGGCTCTGGGCTTAGCCCAAAGCTAGGGGATTGAAGTCCAGAGCGGGCTTCAGGGTGCAAGCTCTGGGAAGGAGTTTGGGTGTAGGGGGATTTACATCTGTGGCAGGAGGTTGGGTGTAGAAGAAGGTTCAGGGCTGGGACAGGAGTTCAGAAAGCAGGATTTGGCTGGGCATCGTTTAACTGAGATGGGTTCTGGGTGGTGGAGCCAGTGGTGTTAAGGCAGCTTATTCCTGAAAGCAACTGGCAGGTACAGCAGTGGCTCCATGACAGCATTTGCTGCCCATCATCTACAGGCACTGATCCCACAGCTTCTACTGGCCACAGTTCCCCATTACTGATCAATGGGAGCTGCAGGAGTGGTGTCTGCAGGCAAGGACAGCATGTGGAGAACCCCAGCACTGCCTTTCTCAGGGACTGCAGGGATATGCCAGCTGCATCCAGGAACAGCAATTACTGCAGCCACGACAGGTTAGGCATGTTAGAACTCCCTACTCAAAGAATTAAATGTAAGCATAAGAGAGAAATGAAAATTAGGAAATGCACAGACCCGTCAGAAACCAAAACTAACCCACTTTTCAAGCAGTAAAAGAAGTATCAACAACCCCCCATGTATGTGTTGGGTCAGGAGATGAGAGTGAAGGACAATGCGTGAAGGACAAAGACACAGTGTATGAGAGTGACAGATTTGAATTGCCAAGCTCCCTCCATCCCTCTCTCTGTGTGGAGATAGGGTACACAAGTGGGGGGCAGGGGGGTGGAGGGACAGCCTGATATAAGCTCCACCCCTCCTCTCTGTGCCACACACTGCACAGCAAGCAGAAGGTTCCTAGAGGGTCAGCTCCAAGGCAGAGGACAGGAGCAGCATGACAGTGCATGAAGGGGCAACTGAAGTGCCAACACTTGGAAGCCTCCTGATCACACTAGTCAGGATCACCTGTCAGAGGCTTCCAGATCTACCGGTAGATTCCGACCTACTGGTTCATGACCACTGCACTATAGTAACTCAAGTGGTCTGGCTCACTGACTGATTTAAGGACTGATCTAGAACTCTATACATGACAGTTTAGTGTTATACTAAAAGACTTCCCTGACGTTGCTCTGGTCCTTCAGGGCAGGGGGCTGGCAGTGTGGAGGGTGCAGAAGTCAAGGCAAAGGGTTGGTTATGTGGGGGCTCAGGGCAGGGAATAGGGGTGCAGGAGTCAGGGCAGGGAGGTGGGGGAACTCGGGACAGAGAGCTGCGAGGGAGGAATCAGGGAAGGGTGTGGGGGTACAGGAGTCAGGGAAGGGGGTGAGCACTCAGGCCTGAGGGCTCTGGCAGGGGGTGGGGGAGGTCTCACCAGGTCCATCTGTGGCAGTGTGGATGGCACTGTAACTGTCAGCCATCTCTACAGCCCAGCCCCTGGTGTGATTCTTGGGGGAGGGAGCAAGGCTGTGAAGCCTGGCCCCCTGTGGTGCTCCTCATGGCTGCCGCCTGGTGCCCCCACACCGATTTGGCTGTGGCCAAGGCCCAGGGGGAGGAGGGGTTTGAGGCAGGAGGCCCACTTACCTGGGCCAGTGGCTAGCAGCATAGAAAATCCTAGGCCCAACTGGCCACTTTCTTCCAGGTGAGCCCCCCAATGGCAGTTTAGTTGTCCCCGTGCTCACTGCTCCCCAATGGTCGCTCTGCAGTATAACTGTCCTTCCTGTCAGCCCCCTCCATTTCTGTGTCATGGAAAACAATCCCATTCCAGGCACATCCTGTTTTCCTGGCACAACCAAACCCTTACCTTACATTAAGTTAGGATACAAGGAAGCTGCATATCAATTTTAGTGGTTCTAGCTCTTACTATTTACAAGGAGTTCTTGAACAGATAGACTCACAGGTGGATAGACTGACCTACAGTCAGACATTCTCTAATATCTATCTATCTATCTATCTATCTATCTATCTATCTATCTATCTATCTATCTATCTATCTATCTATCTATCTATCTATCTATCTATCTATCTATCTATCTATCTACACATATAGATGAAGAGAGTTATTATTCAGACTTCAGTGGGCCTTAGATCATCAATGACAGGAAAGTTATTTCTATCCCAAAAGCTACAAACACATAATTTGATACATGTAAAAACTGATTATGTGGTTGTTCATATCTTTTTTTAAAAAAAAAGACAGATCAAATTGCAGAAAAGATCTGAGAAAACATGTATTCTGTTAGCTAGTTCTTCCTTTTATTTCTTTTTCAGTTCCACTATTATTCAGTATTGTGAGGAGGAATGTACTAGTCAGACCAATAATTATCCCAGAGCAGTTTGAGGTTAAATGACTTTTGGATTAAACAGTAAAGCAATCATTTGCTAATGTGTCTGCCTTTCATATGGCTCCTTGCACAAGGAGAAAAAAATAGTTCTTGTTAAAACATGTTCTTTGATCAGAGGTTCCATTTGCGCAACATTAGCGACATTTAAAGAACACAACGTTCAATCATTCTCCATTACACTGCATGTCTTAAAATAGAACCCATGATTATCCTTGCTTAGAATTAAACTTACTATATGAACCCTCATGGTATTTTTTTTATTATTACCTGTTTTTAATCATTCCCACAAAGAATCTAAGAATTTTGGGAGGAAATTTTCAAAGGAACAAATAGGCATTCCTTTGTGCACCTCTTTACACCTAACCCATTTGCAGTGTGCAACAAGAAGTTTTATTGATCCTACCAAAATTGAGTGCCATCTCCTGGTATCTTGCTGATTAACTATTGACATGTATACAGATGCCTTTTATAATATAAGGCACTCAACTCCTATTAAAAATCAATGCCGTAACTGGCTTTTGTGCGGTTGAAAAGCTGCCTTTGGTCATTAAACTTTAAATTTCAACAACAAACAGTTAAGTTTCAGATGATCAGATATTAAGTATGAAATATGGAGAAAGGGTATGTGGGAAGAGAGGGATAGGGAAGCATCTATGTAAGAAAAATCCCCAAATATAGGAAAATCCCTATAAAATCAGGACATATGGGTACCCTCATTGTTATCACTTAAAAATGAAACCAACAGTTCCAATAATTTTAATGTTTTGGTGATATGAGCAAATATGGTATCTGTTTGCTTTCTCTGTGCTTATTACTTATGGATAATTTAGCCTGTTGTTCAGGTCTTTCTGTTTTCTCTTGCTTGCTCCCAGCACCAAGGTGTTGCCTTTGTTTTCCCTTTTCAAAGAGCTAAATGCAGGCTAAATGCTGCACAATATTTTTTAAGTATTTATTTTATTGCCATATCTATTGGACCACAAAGTATAAACATGTGATTATAATGTACAATATTTACTTCTTATGATTTGATGTTTAACAAGACGATCATATGTAATAAAATTAATTTTGTTGTCAAATTCCAGGTCATCATCATCTCTTTATTTTTTCTTTGTGACACTGAGAATTATAAATGGGACTTATGCTCAGCAGAACTGTGCAAATAACGGATTTTTTTTAATTCTCTGGACAATGCATACATACAAAATTTGGGATGACCCAAAACAAAAAATGTTTTGAATTTTTTGACAAATCAAAACGGAAAAAAAGTGCCCACTCATTTTGGTTGCTTGACATCAGATACCTAACCTCGGAAAGAGGATATATACACCATCTCATTTACCTCAACATGTGACCAATCTCTTCCTTAACTTCTGGTTACCTGTCTATCTTATCTAACCTATTGCCAGGGCACGACAAAGCGCTGTTTCTACTCACTGGAGGAGAGTAGATTTCAGCCGGTCGCCCCATTCACCGGTGGCACGTGCATGAGCAATGTGGGTCTAGCACATGCACGGTGCAGGGCTGGCAAGTAGATTGCACCGCCATTTGTCAAGTCCTGACTATTGCCATATACAAAGTGCTTGTCACTGTGGGTATGTCTACACTATAAAGTTAATTCGAACTAACAGCTGTTAGTTTGAATTAACTTTAATAGAGGCTATACATACAAACAGCTAGTTCGAATTTAAATCGAGCAAGCGGAGCGCTTAATTCGAACTAGGTAAACCTCATTCTACGAGGACTAACGCCTAGTTAGAATTAAGTAGTTTGAATTAAGGGCTGTGTAGCCACTTAATTCGAACTAGTGAGAGGCTAGCCCTCCCCAGCTTGCCCTGGTGGCCATTCTGAGCCAAACCAGGGATACTTTTCTGCCCTCCTCCTGACCCCGGAGCCCTTAAAGGGGCACGGTTTAGCTACAGTGCTGGTGCCAGTTGCAAGCCTGCCAGCACCCATCCAAAAGACCCTGCACCTGGCACGGCATGAGCCAGCCACCCACTGCCACCCAGCCCTCCGCCTCTTCCCGGGACCAGACTGGCAGCTCACAGGAGCCTGCCCAGGGCCACAAGAGGCAGGCGCCCGCCTGGTCTAGTGCGGAGATCGTGGACTTCATTGAGGTTTGGGGGGAGACCTCCGCACTATGCACAGGAATGCAGCTGTCTAGGGCAGAATAGCTGCCAGCCTGGCCACCAAAGGCCACATGCGAACCCAGGAGCAGGTTTGCATGAAAATCAAGTTGGTCCAGTGAGACCCCCGACCCTGAGCTTAGAACATAAGAACGGCCGTACTGGGTCAGACCTCAGGTCCATCTAGCCCAGTAGCCTGTCTAGCCCAGTAGCCTGTCTATAATATGCAGTATTGACTGTAATAGTAATCAGGTAGCTATTAGTTAGTGGAAGGACCATACTTAATCTGACTGACTAGAAAAGTAGAGGATGTCTGAGAGAAACAACTGAAATGCTTATACAGTGAAAGCTTTGTTATCCGGCACTCATGGGGAATGCTGGTTGCCAGTTAATTGAATGAGCCAGATACTCAAGCAAAGGGTTAGGCAGCTTGAGGCAGGCTGAGGGAGAAGGAGGCGCCTGATGATGTTGTCAGCCGGCAGCGCCTCAATGCTGGTTAACAAAGTTTTCTGGTTAACGAAGCGCAGGATAACAAAACTTTCACTTGAATATAAGAAGTCAGCACTAAAATGGAGGATCTGGAACTGCTGATGCAAGATGTCAGTCTGAACGCAAAAAAGGCCCTATGAACTCATCATTTTGATGCCAAAAGCCTGGCATAAACACCTTGGCTATGTCTAGACTTGCATGATTTTCCGCAAATGCTTTTAACGGAAAAGTTTTCCATTAAAATATTTGTGGAAAAGAGCATCTAGATTGGCACGGATGCTTTTCCATGAAAGCACTTTTTGTGGAAAAGCGTCCGTGCCAATCTAGCTGCGCTTTTCCGCAAAAAAGCCCTGATTGCCATTTTCGTGATCGGGGCTTTTTTGCGCAAAACAAATCTGAGCTGTCTACACTGGCCCTTTTGTGCAAAATGGGGGATGTGGAGAGCAAGGTAAGGCTTCTTAAAATTTATTTAGTGTATTTTGTTAATATTTGTTTTTAAAGAACATGTAATTCTCATGGAGATGAGAGTAGGATACACTTGAGTAAATAAAAAAGTACAACTTCATGTTCATTTACAATTGCGCTGCGGTCATGGTTATTGATGCTGCAAGTCACATGTGGAAATCAATTGCTATTGCAGATTCTTTATCTGATATCTGTGTCCTCAGATTCTTTTCTAGTCAATGCATTGAGGAGAGTTTATATGTGCTCTGCCGAGGATGCATTTTAATCCCTGATAAGATAGCATGTTTTGGACGTTAGAAGGCTTTGTTTACCTTTTATTCTATTAAAGGTTTTCTACCCGGCAAGTGTAACTTCCTTTTGCCCAAAAGATCCTTACTCATGCTTCCTTGAACTAACACCTCTGAGGTTATACTCCTGTCATGTAATGAAAGTCTTCCATGTGATACCACTACAGGGGCGGCAGGTTTGTATAATTTTTGGTGGTGTCCAGAATGAGTCTAGTTCCCCACCCCACCCTCCGCCCATCCTGTAAGCCGATATATATTTTATTAAATAATGTAAAAATGGACTGGAAACCATAAGCCTTTAACAGTTTCCTTTTATTGCACAATATCACTATTGTAAGAAAAAATTATTTAACTAAGAATATCAACATTATTGATACTCACTATATGGAAACAACCAAGCACTTTTTGATCAATAACCCTCAAAAGCAAATACTTTCTAAAATTAAAACAAATATAGCCCCTTCTTTTGCAGTGTTCTTCAGGCCCCCACTCTTCTGGGAGCTGTAGGAGGTGGTTTTTCCATATATAACAGATTTTGGAACAATATTTTGTATAACATTTATAATGCAGTCGTTGGAGAAAATTGGTTTTACTAAGTTTTTTTATTGCACTAAATGACAAAGATTGAGTGGGGTCTGGGTGCAGATATTCTTATCTATACCTTTTTTATAAAAAACCAGCAAAACGCTCCCTGAGTATAAGTTAGCGAATTTGGCATGGTTTTTCTTACATAAGAGTTTTGCTATGGCTTGTAGATTGCATGTTGGAATAAGTGCATGTTGGAATAAGATTGAAATATTTATTAAGAACTCCTTGTTCATTTTTTCACTTCTCGTAAATACCTTGACCTCCCATCTTTCTGCTGTTGGGTGAATTATATTATCTACCGCAGCATTTCCCAAACTATGGGTCTGGAAGAAAAAATGAGATGAAATATTTTCAGTAATCATGAGGCTAGAGTTGACCCTGTTTTAACAATAACAATTAGCTGATTCTCCCCCCCCCCTCCGAAATCTAATCAGTTGTGCTCAATTAATGAGTGTAAATCAAAATAATTTGGAGTCCTCAGCAGATTTACTCCATGTATACATTCATTTAAATAAGCAGGACTTGGCCCTGTGTTTATATTTAAGGAAATAAATATTGTCCATAATTGACTCTTTCTATCTCTTTTTGTTCCTTACTCTTTCACAGAATCTCTTTTGTTTACTAGATCTCCCAAAGTTCTTTTACATGAAATAAAGTAACTTTCTTCTGCTTACAGTGATGTCTAATTGATCATGAAAATAATGTCACCATACCATTGTGCCTGCATGGATGTTTCATAATGATGTCTATATTCAAACCAAGGATTTTGTAAAATATTGTCAGGTGATTTTGTAACGCAGTGGATTGGTCAAAATCTTATAATGTACTGGCTTGGTTTTGTTCTAGTGATGCATAGACATTTTTCAAGGTTTTTAATAGTCTTATAACTTTCTCCCTATTTTGTAATAAAGCAATCACTGACACCTCGTGTCAGTTTGATAACTGGCATTAATATGTACATTTCTGAGTGTGAAGGTATTAGCCAGGGCTTCAGTTATTGAGATTTTAAGTTCACTAAGAAAAAGTTCAAAGTTGACTTTGTACAATAATCTTTATTTGAATTAGACCTACTTTAAAACACAAAGACTACTTTTTTCTGATGCTTGCTTTAAAAAAAAAAAAAAAAGAAGAAGAAGAAGCAGCAGCAGCCCTGGCAGCCCAAGCTCCCCTTCAGTTTCTCTTCAACCGCTCTTGGGGTTGGCGATGGAGCTCTGATCTCTCTCATCTCTGGCATTTTGTCTCTTCACACATACTTGTTACTTAATTGCCTTTTTCTTCTGGGCTATTGCCCTTAATTGACTACTACTTACAACATCAAAGAATGAACAGTAAGAATCAGAAAGAACAGATTGTCCTACCCTCAGCCTGCACAGACTGCTCCAGGCAGAACCGGGCGGGAGAGACCCAGCTCCAAATATTGCTGGAGCAGGGCCCCGGCTCTGAATATTGCTGGAGCACGGACACCACGAGCCCATATATCTCACTGCCCATGATACCACAGGACATGCTCAGATCAGGCCCACGAATGTGAGGGAAGGGGGCAACTGCCCTGGGACCTGGTGATTCTAAAGGGCCTGAAGATCCTGGCTGCCATGGTACTGCGGCAGCTGGAGCCCTTGGCCCTTTAAATCATCACCAAAGCACTGCACAGTGCACTCCAGGCAGCACTAAGGTCTGGGAGGCTGGCGTGGCATGCTCCAGGCAGTGCCAAGGGCTGACTGCCTCCAGCCCTGCCCCTTCCGCCCAAAGCGCTGCCCCTTCTGGGAGCATGTTTTCTCTCCCACCCCCTCAGATGGATTGTCTTTCAGCAATGCTATTGCCTCTTCCTCAGACACAGCACTTCTCCTAATACATTAGCAAACCGAAAAGGCCCACTCAGGACAGTGCAAGGTCAATAAATGCCTTGGTGTCGTCATTTTCTGGGGATAGCACCACTTCTTGTCAGAAGAGAAATCTAACTCTGAGTGTGCAATAATGTGCTCAAACTGCTTCTGTTAGATGTGAAGGGTATTTACTCAAACTGATCCTGAACTTGGAACCTTTTAAGATTACCTGTCACTTCTCACACTCTCATAGTTTGTATTTCGAAACAGGTTGGGTTTTTTTAATAAAAGTGAGCTGTGCAATCAATGTGTGATGATGTCATACGCAGTTTTTCTGGTGAAATAGCCAATATTGCTAGGGTGACTTGAATGAACTCACACTGCTGTAGTACTCATAGCAGAACTGATGCATTGTAATAAAAAAGTCAGTTCCCTTTGATGGTGGCTACCACAGCAAAACTTTATTAAGCAACCTTAGTTACATGGACTATCAACAGCTGGGGAGGAGAGTTAAAAAGGGTGAAGTGAGCAAGGGAAGAGCTGTACATCTAAGAAGAGGCATTAAAATGATAAGGGAACTAAACTGGAGTTTGAGTTTAAATTACCAGTGTGGCCATGCTTACATCTTTTGATTTAGTCTTCTTTCACTGTGTTATTTAGTTGCCCTTTGTTCATCTAACTTATTGCACCTCCAATTCTCCTCATCCTGTCTTCTCTCTGGAGATTAATGTAATATTTCAGTTCTGTACCTGACGGTTGATATCCATTTCTTCAGTTCACAAGGCAAGCTAAAGGGATCTAGCGAAAATAAAAAAAAAAATCAAAATAACATTTTTTGGTGTTATTGGAGCACTTCCAATGATTAAAACAAAAATTGCTTTAATACCCCAATTTTAGTTTCACCTTTTATGGAGTTTGTTTATCTTTTAGAACTCAGGCAGCTAACACAGTCACATTAGACTGGCCTGCCTTTCTATTTTTGCTTCAGAGAGCTTTCTTTTTTTTTCTTCTTCTCATGCATGTAATACAAGGTTGTTGCATTTGATTTGTTATCTCTTTAAGGGCACATCTACAGTGCAGCGTTATTTCAAAATAACAAGGGGTATGTCTACACTACCACCCTAGTTCGAACTAGGGTGGTAATGTAGGCAACCGGAGTTGCATATGAAGCCCGGGATTTGAATTTCCCGGGCTTCATTTGCATAAAGCCGGGCGCCACCATTTTTAAATGTCCGCTAGTGCGGACTCCGTGCCGCGTGTAGCCGCGCGGCACGGAGTGCGCACTAGCGGACATTTAAACGAGGAGTAACAGTAGTTCAGACTAGGAAGCCTAGTCCGAACTGCCTAGTCCGTGCCGTGTGTAGCTGCGCGGCACGGAGTCCACACTAGCGGACATTTAAAAATGGCGGCGCCCGGCTTTATGCAAATGAAGCCTGGGAAATTCAAATCCCGGGCTTCATTTGCAACTCTGGTTGCCTACATTACCACCCTAGTTCGAACTAGGGTGGTAGTGTAGACATACCCAAGGTGACTATCTACACAGGAAGACCATTATTTCAAAATTACACTCTTCTTATTGCGGAATAATAAACCCTTATTTCACGAGAAATAACACCTCTTTTGAAATAGCTATTTTGAAATACAGTGTGTGTGGAGGAGCAGCTGTGGTTATTTCGAAATAATTGGCCTCCAGGGCTTCTCACAACTGCCCTGGTGACCACTCTGTCCACGCCCCTCAGAACTCTATTGCTTCCCTTCCCCTGCAGCCTTTAAAGCTGCTGCCACAGGGGAAAGTGCTTGTGGCACAACACAGGCCCTGTTAGCCCTGTGCCACACAGCAGTACCCTGCTCTGCCTTCCCTGCTGCCATGGAAGCCCCCAACACTCCCACTAAGCCCCCCACAGCTGCAATCCAGTCAGCTCTGATGAGGAGGGCCCCTTTCTGGTCTGCTGCGGAGATCCTGGATCTCATTGAGATCTGGGAAGAGAAGGCAAACCTCCTGGATCTCTATACCAGACACAAGAACGCAGATGTCTATGGCTGGATGACTGCAAGCCTGGGTCAGAAGGGCCACATGCACACCCAGAAGCATGTGCCCATGAAAATAAAGGAACTGAGGCAGGCCTACACCAAGGCCAGGGAGCAGAGTTCCCACTCAGGGATGGCAACCCAGTCGTGCTGCTACTTTGACCAGGTGTAGCGCATCCTGGGAAGGGGGTGAGTCTCTTCCCCCACAACCATTGTTGACTCTGGTCTGGAGATGCCTTTTGTCAGCCTCATGAGATGGGGTGGCCCTGTGGATGAGGAGGAGAAGGAGGAGGAAGACATGGAGGAGGAGGAGGCCAGCACTGACACCATGCCCACCAGCCAGGAGCTCATCCTGTCCCTGGAGCTGTGCCCTCCCTTACCAGGATGTCACCCAGGATTCAGACAAATCCAGGGAAGGCCCATCAGGTGAGTTCCATTACTTTCCCTAGTCACACAAATTGGGGGGGGGGGGGGGGGTGAGGGGCTGCACGGTCCTCACTCGGCCTTCTTGGCCTGGGGATCACACAGCTGCCCATGTATGTGGGTGCACATGGACTGCCAGTCCAGAGAAGACAGCCACACAAGGGTGCTACAAAGGAACCTTGCACTCCTGCTCACAGGGTATCTGGAGAGGACTGCCTTACTCCCAGCTCCATGGTGGGAGTCTTCTTCCCACCACAAGCCACCATGAAGGAGGATGGGGTCATGGATGCACACGGCACAGACATATGCCTGTGCTCTTGTGGCAGCATCCACTCCTTGTTGAGTGTGGCGAGGTGAAGGACACCGACACCCTGGGGGAGTGGAGGGAGGAAGTGGAGGGCATCCCAGCAGCACCTTCCCTGGCAAGCAGTGTCTGCCACTCTCTCACACCTCCCCCACCACCTTTGCTCGCTCTCCTCCAGCAGGCAGGGATAGAAGTTCTCTTTCTCCGGGACACTGCCACTGCCAGACACAGCGTGTTTACAGCATGGACGGATGCTGAGCTGCCCCTTCACCCCCCTCCTGCCAGCAAGCTCCCGGCCTGGCCAGCACATTCCCATAGCTGCTTGTCCCCGGAACATGGGGGTAGTGAGGCTTCCCCCAGGGACAACAGTGCCGCTTCAGGAAGGGGCCTGCTGTGTAGGGCACAGATGGCCTTGCTCTAAGCACATTGCCTTCATCTTCGGAAAAGAATGCTTTTTTTATTTGCTCTGCGGGGGAGGGGGGGGCAGGTGGAATGGGTGGGCAGGAGAAGGGAAGGGTGGGGAGGAAAGGTGCACAGGGGTAATGCAGAGTCCCTTGTGGGGATGCTCAGAGAAGAGTGTCACAGCTGACCTTGGCTGACACTCTCCCTCAGGGCCTCCTGGATGCACACAGCCTCCTGATGGGCGTGCCGGATAGCAGCAGCTCAGCCTGTGCTCCCAATCTGGCAGGAACATCTCCCCCTTGTTTTCACACGGGTTGTGCAGGATACAGCAGGCCGCCACCACCTGGGGATGTTCTGCTTACTGAGGTCCAGGCAGATGAGGAGACAGTGGAACTTCCCTTTCAAATGGCCAACAGAGCCCTCTACCGTGATGCAGGCCCTGCTGAGCCTGCTGTTGAAACATTTCTTGGTGGGGTCCAGGTGTCCCATATAGGGCTTTATCAGCTACGAGAGCAAAGGGTGAGCTGTGTCCCCCATGATCCACATTGGCATGTCTACCTCCCCAACCCTGATGTCGTGGTCAGGGAAAAAAGTGCTGGTGTGCATCTTCTGGAACAGGCTGAAGTTCTTGAAGACATGGGTGTCATGTGCCTTCCCTGACCACCCGACACTAATGTTGGCGAAGTGGCCCCGATGGTCCAGGGAGGGTCTGCAGCACCATTGAAAAGTAACCCTTCCAGATGATGTAATCAAAGGCCCAGTGGTCGAGGGCCCGGCTGAGGATTTGCGTGCCGTCAGTGCTCCCCCTCCTGCCCTAGTTGGGGAAGCCCATGGCAGCAAAGCTGACAATGATCGAGTCCATGTTGCCCAGGATGACAGCCCTGCACAGCAGGATGGTGTTGATAGCTCTCACCACTTGTAGAAGGAGACAAAGAGAGAATGACAGGGTTTCTAGAGCCCTCAGGAATTCCCCTTTCCACTACAGGAGCAACCTCAACTTGCCCCATTCCCAGCAGGGCTTTGTGAAGGCAGGATTGCAAAACCTCTAGGGATGGAGAATCCACTCCACCTTCCATAGGCAACCCCATTCCAGTAGTTCACCACCCTCCTAGGACAATAGTAAGAGAGTCAAAGCTGCAGGAGCACAGCCCCAACAGTCAATCTCCCCATGCCAAACTGGTTCCCAATGGAGAGGTAGCTGTCCGATGTGGTGAGCTCCCATATAGCAATGGTGACCTGCTTCTGGAGTGGGATGGTGGGTCACATGGGGGTGTCCTGTTGCTGGAGGGCAAAGGCAAGCCACTTGAACAGCTCTAGGAAAGTATCCCATTGGTGGTCGTCCCACTGCTCCCTGATGATCCGGTCCCACCACTCGGAACTGGTGTCCTGGTGCCCAGAAGGGGTGGTGCACAGTGTTCAGGGGAGGATGGGAAGGACTGTGCTGCATGAGTAGCACGTGGAGAGAGATGAGGGGATGCCCCACCGTGAACTGTGGGTCCTGGTTCTGCAGTGCCACTTGGGCAGCCTGCAGTAACTGCACCAGGAGGTGCAGCAGGAGGTTTAAGAGCCAGCAACTGCTTTGCAGCAGGTCCTGCTCCATGGCAGAAATGCTGTGGCATTCGCAAGGCCAACTAGAGGACAGTGCAAAGGGTTTGCTGGCCTTCAAGGAGGTAGGCAATGGAGAGAGACTGAGACATGGCTATAGAAGGGAGCCCCTTTAAGCATGAGCCTCAGCCTCATGAAGCAGCTCCAGGAAGTGATTACTGTCCTGATGCCCTGCCCAGGGTGCTTCCAGTAGAGTTAAATGCGATTCAGGCTCCAGGCAGTGTGTATGCACTATTTCGATATAGCTCTGCATGTTTTTGATGGGGATTTGTAGTGTGGATGCGCTATTTCAAAATAGCTATTTCGGGAGTTATTTTTCCAAAATAGCTTATTTCAAAATAAGCAGGTAGTGTAGGCATACCTTGAGGCTATGTCTACACTGCCCAATTATTTTGGAATAAACTATTCCAGAAAAAATAATCTGAAATAGCTTATTTTGAAATAGCACATATACACTACATGGAAGCCTGGAAATTAGTCCAAGGCAGGCTCCCCTAATGTGGATGCACTATCTCGATTTAGAGCCCCAGGAAGCACTGGGGAGTAATTATTTTAAATGGCTTGGGGGAGGAGCTATTTTGAAATAGCAGCAGTGAAGCATCCACACTACTGCTATTGTGAAATAGCTATTTCGGAAGAGGTGTTATTCCTTATGGAAAGAAGTTTACAAATGCCGAAATAAGCTGCCCGTTATTTTGAAATTATTTTGAAATAACGGGCTAGCCGTGTAGATGCTCACATAGTTATTCCAGAATAACGGACTTATTCCGAAATAGCGCTGCTGTGTAGACGTACTGTAAGAGAGCAGTTAAGTCCAGAACAAAATACTGTTTCCAATGAATTTAAAGAAAACATTTTGAAAACACTGAGGCTACGTCTACATTGGCAACATGCTGCCTGTCTACACTGACAGGAAGTTCTTGTGCAAGAACACTGACGTTCTAATGTGTGAAATCAGTGCTTCTTGCGCAAGTACTATGATGCTCCTGCTCAGGAAGAAGCCCTCTTGCGCAACTGTTGTTGCACAAGAGGCCAGTGTAGACAGGCAACATGAATTTCTTGCACAAGAAAGCCCGATTGCTAAAATGGCCATCGGAGCTTTCTTGTGCAAAAGAGTGTCTACACTGGCACGGATGCTTTTGCGCAAAAGCACATGCCAGTGTAGACGCTCTCTTGCGCAAATACTTTAACACAAAAACACTTGCGTTAAAAGTATTTGTGCAAAATCTTGCCAATGTAGACGTAGCCTGACTGTTTGTTGGACCAAGTTCTTTGCAACTATAATTCTATTGATTGTCTATCATCTAAATTTTTTTTAGTCTTTAAGGTGCTACTAGACTATTTGTTGTTTTTTAAGTTTTTCTTGTTACAGACTAGCTCAGCTACGCCTCTGAATCTATTGATTTTAGAACTGGATTGCTCTGAACAACTCCTCAAACAATAGGCATGTGAGTGCCTGGGTCCCTGAATGCATGTGATTTTGCAATGGTAAGATTACGATCATATTCCAAGAACTGAAAAAAAACAAAACAAATCAGATTCCAAAATAAAGTCAAACACAGGTGTCAGCAAAATCCTGGTCCCTGTTTGTACATGTATGTTTGTGTTTTAAATAAAAGCATTTTTCATCATTGGCTGTGTCCTCATTAAGCTACAGACATGGACATGAAATCACAGTTTAAAAAGTGTGATCAACTCTTTAAACAATTTTTAACTCGTTTTAAGAGTAATGACTGTAAAATGGAAGTGATGCTGTTGACTTTAGTACAGACTTGTTTGTAGTAGCTCCAGTACAATGGGCTTGAATATAACAATGGCTGTGAGGGGTCCATTGCCTTTTTGAAAGCAAACTATAAAGAAACTTTGAATGACAATTCCCTGTATTCCTCTAAGGAACAGAGCATTACAGAAAATAAGTCTGTAGAAATATAAAGGGGTGTTTTTTTATTTTAATAAATATTTTTGCATGTTGAAAACATGTTAGAGCTTCAAAAATGTATTCAACACACATCTTAAGGTTAATGTAACATCATAGTAATTCCATGTGTGTATAGCTTTATTATCCTGTGTAATTCTCTATCTTTGGCTACCTGGCCTTGAAAAAGGGTATTGATGTATTCTTCAAAACCTCTCTCTCTCTCTCTTACATTAGCATTGCTTCCATGATCGGGGTAATTATTATAGAAAATTTCATGTGTGATAACATTTATTTAAAGAGTGCTAGTAGGGTAACAAATCATGACCATGCCTCATCTAGTACCAAATCCAGTCAACAGTTGTTGCTCAGCTGAATGGGTCTGCTTTGTAGATAGTTCCCCCCTCCCCAAATATATTGAGGATGAAGTGTGGGAGAAGTAGGAGGGGGAGATGCTGCTGCTGAGTGTAAAATGCAAAGCACTTGGCTCTGATAGGCTAAACAGAAGTGGATACTTTGCCTATATAAATGGACAACAGCATCCTCTGTGCTTTAGAACTGTCACAGAGGAGCAAAGAAAGAGGGGGAGAGAGAGAGAGAGAGCAGAGAAGAAAGAATCTCACCAGCTGGCTGTAAGTAACATTCTTTTTCCTTATAGTTTCATGGTTACTAAATCCAAGAAGATAAATGCTTGGATTTATGCAACAGTTTGTTACTTCACAGTGAAGTTTGGTTAATTAATTTTAAACATCCAGCCTATTTTATTTTGGAAACGCAAAAGAAATTTGCATTTTCTAAAATCTCAGTGTGGTCAGTTTAGCGTATGCTTCTTATTTTGTATTTATTTGTGCTCGGATAGAAGAATCCCAGTGTTTTGGTTTACGCACGTGTGTATGTGACAGCTTTAGAGAAAAAATAATAGGCTGACAATCCAACTGCCACAGTGCTGGACAACCACATAGAACTTTAAAAATAAAACAGAGGTTTCTCTTCTGTATTGTCTTAATAAGAAAAATTCAATTTTATTTCTATCTGTGACATTCTATCTGTGAACCTATCGGCCAGAGAAACCAGTAGGGGTTTTTTTTTTTTAGTGGAAAATTAGTACATTGCAAAAGCTGTGCAACTCAGAATGAAAGCTAAATGAGGTAACTTTGTATACTGACAAGGAAAATGAAAAGTACTAAGCAGTGAAAAGTAGGAACTACCTTATTCATGCATAATTCTTGTTAAAGATAATGGGTGCAGAAGCAATTCAGGATCAGATCTGCGGCGTTGACTGTAAATTTAAACATCTAATAAAGGGCCTTCTGCAGGTCTTAGAGAACACTGACTTCAGTGGGAATTTTGCCCCTAAGAGAAGACTGCAAATCAAAGTATAACCTTCCTGCCATTAAATTCAGTGGCTAACATCCCAACAATGACTCCAATGGGGCTATATGCGGAGCTCAAGACTTAAATTTACATCAGATTTTGCCACAATTGGGTAGATAATTAGATAATAAATGCATAAAGTTATCACAATACTTTGAACCTTTGCTGTCCTCGGTTGATGAAATGTGCATACTGTTTTAGGTGTCTAATCAATAGAGTTTTCTGTTTAATGTTGTTTGGGGAGGACTTCCCCCCAAATAATATACAAATACATGTATATATGTCTCCTATATGCATTTAATAATATGCATTCAGTTATTGATGTTAGGTGGTGGTGGTCATTTTGCTTTGTGCTTCAGATTGGGTCTGTTGAATTAGAGACCAAGTAGATGTCCATACAGTTAGAAAGCATTGAATAATTAGTGATTAAAAACCTCCATATTCTTTATCTCTCTAGTATCTATTCTTTCTTTCTGGTCAGAAATTTCCTGGCACTTATTAATAAACTACAAGAGATTAAAAAAAACAACCCTTATCAACCAGAAACAGAATTTTAAAGAAACCACAGAACTATTGTTGATAACTTGTCGTTGTGTACATAAAAATAGCAGGCATATGGTATCTGGAAGCAAACTGATGCAATAATAATTAGAAGCAATAATTTACGTATATAAAAAGTGAATGGTGCTCTTTTTACTGATTTTTTTAAAGGGAAACCAAAACAAATTGTGAATGAACTTCACATAGTACATACAATCTAGGGACTAGACATTTTTTTCCTGCAGTTTCATACATCTGTCATTAAAATAAAATGTAGATTTGTTGTAATGTTCTAGTTATAAAGCAGACAGATACAGCTTGATCAAGGAGGCAAAAGGCAATAATGGCAAATGTATACTACAACATAATATCTAATGATAGACTCATGAGAAATGTAAAAACCAAAGCACTTTAATTTTTATATGTATATATAATGTCAGTGCATGCAGTGACTGACCTTTTTTCTATGTAGGGTACAGTGTCATTGTAGCCCTGTTGATCCCAGGATATTACAGAAGTACAAATTGGGGGAGGTGATGTCTTTTCTTGGACCAAATTCTGTTTGCAAGCAGAGCAAACATTCATGCTTACACAGAGCTCTTTTTCAGATGTCCAGCCACCTAACGTGATTTAAGAGCGTGAGTGCCAAGCTCAGGGCCGACTGTTAGGTAGCAGGAGACAATCCCTAAATTGATTGTGAGCTCCGCATTTGGTTACTTGCACCAAGTACATAACATCGGCACTATCATAGAATCATAGAATCATAGGACTGGAAGGGACCTCGAGAGGTCATCGAGTCCAGCCCCCTGCCCTCAAGGCAGGACCAAGCTCTGTCTAGACCATCCCTGACAGATGTCTATCTAACCTGTTCTTAAATATCTCCAGAGAGGGAGATTCCACCACCTCCCTTGGCAATTTATTCCAATATTTGACCACCCTGACAGTTAGGAATTTTTTATTTAGGAATAACAGCCTAAATGTCGAATCACAGTTCCGTTGGTGACTCTGATCTCTCTCACTACCAGGTGAGCATACCTTTGTGAGAGACGGTCCCTTCCATCAAGAATCACAACAACATTCAGTTACACCCAGTCCGAAAGCACGAGTCATTTATCCTAGGTCAATTGCACCTTGACAGCAAAGACAATGCTTTGTAGCCACTATGAAGATGTATTAAAAAGGAAAATGAAACGAGTTATTTCTAAATAGTTATTTAAAGCAGGTAAACATATGTACATAATAATGCAAAATAATAAACAAGCTCTATATGACTTGTAGGGTCTGTCTAGGTTATACACTGGGAAGCCTCTTGCTCATGCCTAGTAAATCTTGCCCCCACCCGCCCTGCAAAATCCAAGCAGCATAGAGATACTGTTCTTTCTTGTGCCCACTGAAGTCAATAACAAGTCCATTGTCTCAAGTGGAACATGGTTGGGCCCCAACAGCAGATGGTATATGCCGGTGACATCACTGTACACAAATTAAGCTCCGGTAGAACAGTTTGCTAATATTGCTCTGTGAGGGGTATTCTGCCATGAAGGGCTGTAGTGCCTAGTTGTCAGACTTTCCCACCACCTCGCTTGGCTCTTTAAGGGTTCAAAAGGGTTGAGACCTAAATATCCTGGGAATGAATGGTGACTGGGAAAGGAATCTAGAAGGCTGTACCCCCAAGGGTCCAAAACCTAGCAGAGAAGCCACTGGCAAGACCTGTTGGGAAAGGGTTGGGAGAAGGGGAGGAGCGTAAAGACTTTCTTCTCCATCACTGCAGACAGCTTGCTGAACCCTCCACAATGGGAAGCTGAGTGGGAAGTGTATTCAGCTGCTGGGAGCTAACAAAATCTTTGCATCTGATTTCTGTATGTTAAGGGACCTGAAATACAACCCAATTCCCAGAAAGAGGACTGAGGGGGAATTCCTGTCTACAGAGGCAATCTGCTGATTATTTTAAGACAAAGGTCAGAGAACTATTAGCAAGCAGTTCAGTCCAGAAATATTAGTGAGGAATGAATATATCAGGAATGATTGTAATTAGAATATAGTTCAGAGATATGTGGCTATTTTCTAAGGACATTTTGCAAGAACAATTGAAAAGAATCATGCAGATAACTCTCAGAATTAAAAAAAAAAGCAGCTCATGCAGAACTTACAGGCTATGTTTACACTTGCAGCTTCTTGTGCAAGTACAGCCGTTCTTGCGCAAGAATCTGCAGAGCATCCACACTGCCCACCTGCTCTTGCGCAAGGAAATTTACAGTACGGCGTGGTAAGAGAGGGCTCCTTGCGCAAGAGTTACGCTCTTTTTTTATCATGTGTAAGCCCTCTTGCGCAGGGGCTCTTGCGCAAGAGGGCAGTGTGGATGCTTGGCAGGGATTTGTTATGCAAGAAAGTCCTATGGCTAAAATGGCCATCATCGCTTTCTTGCAGAAGACAGCGTCCGCACTGCCATGGGAGCGCTTGCACAAAAGCACAGCGCGCACATGGCAGTGTGGACGTTTTCTTGCACAAGACTTCTTGCACAAGAACCCTTGCGCAAGATGTTCTTGTGCAAGAAACCGCCAGTGGAGACATAGCCACAGTGAAGAAAGATGTTCCCTCAGGACCGAACATTACAGATGATGAGAGCTTCATGAGAAGCATAGGGTAGCATGGACATGACAGAGGTTGGGAGTACTTGAATATCTCCCAACAGCAATTGCACAGGACCGAGCCTTTATTGCTTGTGACCCGAGTAAAAAGAGGGCAGTGTCAGACACAACAAAAAGGACCTGTGTTTGTGAAATTTCCAGCCAAATGATGAAAACTCGAGCCCCAGAACTGCAAGCCATGTGCATTAGGAAGTCCTTTTGGCTTAAAAAATGTGGAAACCATTACTAAAACTTTAAATTTTGGAGTCCTTTTCTATCTTTTTGATTCTGAACTCTGTTGCTTCTGAGATAAGACATGCTTCCACACTTCTCACCAATTCATATCCTATGTATTGAAGCAGTTTTGTGGAAAAGGTTTGTTCTCTTTTGATTGTGGTGTTGAATCCAGAGTACTTTTTGTGTGAGATATCTAGTGCCACTCAGGTAGCTATATCTAAGAGCAAAGTTAATATACTCTAGAGGTGAAATCCTGGCCCCATTGAAATTGACAACAAAACCCCCAATGAGGTCAGGATTTCATCCTAAATCATTATCTTCATTTTAGTAGAAGTGGGCCCCAAGTACAGAGTTTGGATCAGCAATTGGATCCAAGCCTTGCCAAAGTTTGAATCTAATGTCCTACTGATTATTTTGAAATAAGTGTCCTGAACAAAACTAATATTATTAACATAAATGAGAATTAATTCGATCATTAATTCAATAATCTCATATAGAATCGAAAAAGGTGTAGAGATATCTTTGAATGTCAAAGATGTCAGAAAATCCTTTTATAAAGAAAAATTATTTGCAAGATATCACACATTAATAACTATAGTACAGTATTAACATAACTGGTAACAAAAGAAAATATCAAGTTATTTGAGTACACATAGAATGTTGTTGTATTTATGCCTTTTAACTTTCATTTTGGGAAAGACAATGTCATGTGAAAAAAAAAAAGTGTTTTAACCCCACTTTACATTTGTTTGTTACTAAGAAAAAGCAGAAGAATGGAGAACTTGTGACAGATGTTTGTTTAGCCACATATAAATAGTTCACTGAACATATAGATGTTGAATGAAATGTTAAACTGAATGAATCCACATTTAAAAGAACACAAGAAATAATAATGGTCAGTGGTGAATAGTTGTATTCGTACAGGGCTTGATTCTGAAGTTCTTACTCAGATTAGTTGATAAGGACACCCTGACCTTTAAGGGCAAAAACGCTGTGGGGAGCACAGGGCTGGAGGGGACTCAAGCAGTCCCCTGCTGTCCCCATGCTTCCCATGGCATTTCAATGCAGCAGTGCCGCATGGAGCCCAGGATCAGTCGGGGACTCTGAGTCCTCAGCTGACCCTGGGCTTCATGCACCACAGCCACTTTGAAATGCTGTGTGCAGCCTGGGACTTTCAAGGCAGCAGTGACACGTGAAGCCTACGGTCTAGCCCCGGGCTCCATGCTGCTTTGAAGCATCCCCTCTGTTTCCCCCCTCCTTGCTAGAGGAGCACATGGGGGTGGGGAGGAAGGAGTGACTAATCGACTAGTGTGTTGACTATCCGAAAAGCATTTGCTTATCTGATAGTCAACTAGTGGCTCATATCTTTATGAGAGACAATGCTTGCTGTGATGCTACTGAGACCACAGTTGCTGAATCAATAGAGCAGTGGTCCCCAACCTTTGGGGGCTGCTGGGTGCCTGGGGGCGGAGCCACTCATGTGCTGCACGTCTGGGGGCGGGGCCACCCATGCACTGTGCACCCGGTGCAGGGGCTGCCATGTGTCGCGTGCCCGGGGTTAGCATCGCGTGTGCCCAGATTATTCCGCAGGCACACATAAATGCCCCAGCGGGCGCCATGGCACCCACAGGCACTACGTTGGGGACCACTGCAATAGAGTCTACCTCTTTTCAAGATTTCAGCCAATTACGAACAACCAACACAGATAGTTTATATCTAAGTAAGTTTTTTGCATTTGATGCTCAGATTTTTCCTAATTTAGGTTAATCTCTTATAAAGCTAATACCTGACTCTGTGTGATTGAAGCATGGTAGTCACTTGTTTTCACAGTGCATACTTGTGTTTCACCAACCAGCTCCACTCTAGTTATAGAGAAACAACTTTGTGAATACGAACGCGTGATTATAAAGAACTTTGAGAGCACTGAGCAGTGTACAATGAGGTTGACCCAGCAATGTCTGAGAACTCAAAACATACATAGACACTGCATCAGTGAATATGTCATGTGAAAAAATTACAGAATCAGACTCTCTCTTACTATAGCTGATTATTAGCATTATTTATTACAGATCATTATTATTAATTATAAAAATAAACTGTTGTAGTGTCTAGAATTTCTATTAAGACTCAGGGTACAATGGTACTATATGTTACACACACACACACAATGGAAAAGTGGCTCCTCTCCTTAAGGAGTTTAAAATGAGCTGTATGACACGAGACAACAAGTAGATATAACACAGATGGAGGAAGGGAACATAACACTAAAATCATTGTGGTGATTGTGATAAGCACAACACCCTCTCAGTGTAGCCATCGTCTTTTAATATGACCCTCTATCCTATACTTTGTATAACACTGTAACTGAAAGGATGATGTCTTTATGTCATTGGTAACGGGGATTGAACTTCTGTGACCTTGGATCTTAATGCATTAGCCTGCACTGCTTAAGCTAAAAGAGAGAGCTTTGTTAATCCAGGCAGTTAGCAGGCTGGGCAAATCTCTCTGTGTTCCTGCAGATTCAGGGGGACAGAATGCTGTGCTGAATGGGTGTGGATTATAGATGCATACCAGTAAACCAAGATTTTTCCATTGAGGCCAGTTCTTATTGTTTAGACACCTGTATAAGTGGCCAATTTAAGAGATTCTTTAAAAAACAACTTCTTTTTGTTCCCTAGGTTTGTTGACTCTTCAGTTGGCATGGATACCACAGAGTTCCGAAAGAGAGGGAAAGAGATGGTGGACTACATTGCAGATTACTATGAGCAGCTAGAAAAGAGACAGGTCTATCCTAATGTGGAACCGGGATACCTGAGACCCCTCATTCCAGACTCTGCACCTCAGGAACCTGAGAGCTTTGAGGATGTCTTTAAAGACGTTGAAAGGATAATTATGCCAGGGGTAAGAACATCTGGAAAGCAGAGTTATAACACATTATAAAGCCCATGGGTGAAATCTGGCCACAGTGAACTCAATGGCAAAACTCCCATTGACTTTGTAAGGCCAGGATTACACCTTAGCTTTCTAAGCATAGATATGACAACCCATGTGACACAGAACATTATTCTATTCTAATTAGAAATTTTCAGTCCCATATTTATACTTAAAATGGGCCTATTCTTGGGATTAATCTCCATGACCCTAGATGAGACTGCATGTTTCATCACTTTCGTTTTTATGTGACCTAAAGTTGATATGCTTTCTACTCATAAAGAACAGATATTTTATAAACCAGGATTGTTGTCCCCAACATGCAGTGCATAAAACACTGGTTTGAATTTCTTGTTTAAATGTTAAGACTTTCATGTGGCTTTTCTTTTTATCACTAGTTGACTAGAAAAGATTTTTCCACCTATCTGGTCTGTTAACTTACTCCCATAAATAGTGGCATTTTTAATGTCTTGGAACACATGAGGTCCCTATCTAAATATTCTCTTCTAGATCAGAATTTAAACTGTAATGCAAGACCTAGCAATTGTCAGTGACGCAACTAACTCCCTGACTTCCTTTTGCTATTATCCCAGTTAGGATTGGCGATCATTGGTCTTTCAAATTTGAGTTTGTTTCTCAAGGTCTCTGGGCAGGTTCAAAGGTGAGTGAGTGGTTATCAAACACTAAGAACTTGGCTACACTAGAGCTTTTTCAATGGCACAGCTGCCTTGAGGTAGGCTTTTTAATGTAGCCACTGTAAGTTGATGAGAGAGGGTTCACCCTTTGGTGTAACTGCTCCAGCCCCTGCAAGTAGGAGTGGCTCCGTCAATGAGAAAAGCTCTGCCAATAACATAGTACTGTGCGCACCAATGTCAGCGTAACTTGTATCACTCAGGGGAGGAGTTTATTAATACCCTTTTGTTACATAAATTATATTGATATAAGCTGTAGTGTAGACATAGCCTTAAACATGGATTTCCCCTTACTTATGCCATTACACAGGAAGTGAACTGGGGTTGCTTCTGAACCATGCATAGCCTCTTTTGTGGTAGACAAAGTTCTTGTGAAAATTACAATGCTAAACATGGAACCAGTGTAGTGTAAACTTGATTAATCTGTATATTCTTGTGATAAATTTGATCCCTTTTCATCTGCCAATGTAAATATTTGCCCATTTTATATGCTTTATCTTAACTGGTTGCTGTGGCGCAATCCTTGGTTTCCTTTCCTATGCAAAATTTCAACTGAACTCAGAGGGAGTCTTTCCATTAAGTTCAGTGATCAAGACCTAAACTCAGCTGAGATGACCATAGCAAAAGCACTGACTAAGAGAATACTGGCCAAGATGTGGAACCATAGCTCACCATTACCAATGTTGACTGGTCTTTATATGCACCCATATTGAGCAATGAGGTCATGTGGGTGTTTAGGATTAATCCTATATATGTTCTGTGGGGCAAATGCTCAGCTGGTGTGAATAGTCACCATTGATTTGAATGCCAATGGCACTAGCTGTGGCTCTGTCACAGATGATTTTACATAATTAATGACATTTAGGACTGTTCTGAAACAGGAATTTCCATTCCATGAAAAATTTTGAGATTAAAAAAAACTGTTTATTTTCCAGTTTGGAACACAACAACAATCTTTGACATTTTCTGCAAAAAGGAATTTTCTGAAAACATTACTTTGGGTCATTCAGAATGCTAAGTTTTGATAAAGATTTCATTCTGACTTTCAAATTTATTAAAAAAATTAATTTGAATAGCATCATCTAAACACTTAGGAAATGTCATCAAAATCAATATGCTCCTGAAGAAATGACTTTTTCAGATTGAAGAACCCATTTCATAGAATCATAGAATAATAGGACTGGAAGGGACCTCGAGAGGTCATCGAGTCCAGCCCCCCACCCTCAAGGCAGGATCAAGCTCCGTCTACACCATCCCTGACAGATGTCTATCTAACCTGTTCTTAAATATCTCCAGAGAGGGAGATTCCACCACCTCCCTTGGCAATTTATTCCAATATTTGACCACCCTGACAGTTAGGAATTTTTTCCTAATGTCCAATCTAAACCTCCCCTGCTGCACTTTAAGCCCATTACTCCTTGTCCTGTCCTCAGAAACCAAGAGGAACAAATTTTCTCCTTCCTCCTTGTGACACCCTTTTAGATATTTGAAAACCGCTATCATGTCCCCCCTTAATCTTCTTTTTTCCAAACTAAACAAGCCCAGTTCATGAAGCCTGGCTTCATAGGTCATGTTCTCTAAACCTTTAATCATTCTTGTCGCTCTTCTCTGTACCCTTTCCAATTTCTCCACATCTTTCTTGAAATGTGGCGCCCAGAACTGGACACAGTACTCCAGCTGAGGCCTAACTAGTGCAGAGTAGAGCGGCAGAATGACTTCACGAGTTTTGCTTACAACACACCTGTTGATACAACCTAGAATCATATTTGCTTTTTTTGCAACAGCATCACACTGTTGACTCATATTCAACTTGTGGTCCACTATGACCCCTAGATCCCTTTCCGTCATGCTCCTTCCTAGACAGTCGCTTCCCATCTTGTATGTATGGAACTGATTGTTCCTTCCTAAGTGGAGCACTTTGCATTTCTCTTTATTAAACCTCATCCTGTTTACCTCTGACCATTTCTCTAACTTGCTAAGGTCATTTTGAATTATGTCCCTATCCTCCAAAGAAGTTGCAACCCCACCCAGTTTGGTATCATCTGCAAACTTAATAAGCGTACTCTCTATCCCAATATCTACATCATTGATGAAGATATTGAACAGTAAGGGTCCCAAAACAGACCCTTGAGGAACTCCACTTGTTATCCCTTTCCAGCAGGATTTAGAACTGTTAACAACAACTCTCTGACTACGGTTATCCAGCCAATTATGCACCCACCTTATCGTGGCCCTATCTAAGTTATATTTGCCTAGTTTATCAATAAGAATATCATGCGAGACCGTATCAAATGCCTTACTAAAGTCTAGGTATATGACATCCACCGCTTCTCCCTTATCTACAAGGCTCGTTATCTTATCAAAGAAAGCTATCAGATTAGTTTGGCATGACTTGTTCTTCACAAATCCATGCTGGCTATTCCCTATCACTTTATTACCTTCCAAGTGTTTGCATATGATTTCCTTAATTACCTGCTCCATTATCTTCCCTGGGACAGACGGTAAACTGACCAGTCTGTAGTTTCCTGGGTTGTTCTTATTCCCCTTTTTATAGATGGGCACAATATTTGCCCTTTTCCAGTCTTCTGGAATCTCCCCTGTCTGCCATGATTTTTCAAAGATCATAGCTAAAGGCTCAGATACCTCCTCTATCAGCTCCTTGAGTATCCTGGGATGCATTTCATGAAATGTTAATGTTGTTTTTATCACACAAATGCTAGAAAGTCCTGAATAAAGTTTTCCATAGATCAAATTACAGAATAGTAGAAATTGCCTGCACCTTTTTTAAAGACAGAGACATATGTAACATTGTTTATACTCTGGGAAGGTTTGTATCAGTTTATATTTGGTTTTATGATTCTTTTTCATGTGAAGGGAGATAATTTTTATCTTATTTCCCTCCTCTTCTCAGTCCTTCTCTGCCCCAAAATCACTGAAACAGCTTGCAAGAATACTTGGATTATAAATGGTATTTTCCAAGGATAGCACTCAACACACCTTTCAAATCAGTATATATTCATTTTATCCTTGGGGAATTGAGGCACAGAAAAGTAAAATGATGAGGCTGAGGTCACACAATGGGTCAGTGGCAGAGTTAAAAGTGGAACCCAACTGCCCTCACTCACAGTCCCATGAGATAGCCACCATAAGGATAAGACAACTGTATTTTGATGGGTCTCTGTGGAGATCCCTGCCATACAGGCTTTCCCTAGGCAGACACATGGAAATAATGTCCCCTCTGAAGACTTCAGAACAGCAAGAATCAATGGCAGCAGTATCTACTCCTCTCAGCCTCCACACAACAGAACAGTAGCCTTCTGTCAATGAGGGCTAAAGCTTTTTGGAGGAACACTCTTAGATTAGTTAAATTGGAGAGGCAGTTTCAATGGAGTTTTCACTATATGAACATGGCTATTTCTTCCACTTAAAACAAACCCTTCCCTTTGTCGTGACCAAAATGTTGAAGTTCAATAGTAGGTACACCCACACAACAAACAAGGGTTTTAACTTTCCTTGTAGAAAAGATCTTTTGCTGAAGAAAACACATAATGGAAAAACTTGGCAGGGGATAAGGGAAATCTAACAAATATCTCTCATTGGTGTCGATTTAGTGTTGTTGTACCCAAGGCATTGTAGCAATGTTCTTTCCTCAACCCCTCTGTCACGGTTATCTAGCACTATGAGGCTGACAGTAAAACAAACACCAGCTCTACCACATTTTGTGTGATAGCTGCATATTTACTGTGTCAATAACCCTGTGGCAACTTTCATGGCCACCTTTTCCAGGGGTAGCAGCTCCACTGAGGTCTGAACTATTGTCCTTTTTCTTTTTCCTGTGTGGTGCAGTTAAAATCTACTGTGTTTCATCAAGTAAATGGCTCGCAGCTAGTAGGCAGTTTAACTTGATTAACCCAAGATGAATGTCACATCGTTTTAAGGATCACACAGGATTATAGCTCTGGTGATACGCACTTGCATTGCTGGCTGATTATGAATGTCACCATGAATCTGTGCATATGGTTCTGAGATTGGTGTCTGTGGAAGTTTTTTTTAGGAAGGAGTGAGCCTTTCACTGGAGTTTCTATGGCATCCATTCTTCATATGATTCTTTCAGTTTGTAAAAATGTGTGCAAACCACTAGAAAAGAACTTAGTTCAATGCTACACAGAGCTCCTGGGTGTTTTCATGGAAAAGGCTGCAAATGAGCAAAGCAGTTTTGCACATCTCAAATATTTTTGGGAAGGTTTGTGATTCAAGCCCACTCTGGTCCCTCTAAAGACCCTAATCTTACCCATGATGAACTAGAACCTAGGTATTAAGATTTCTATTTTTTTTAATTATTAGATCCTGGAATATTTCAGTGTGTACTGTATATTTAATTAAAGATGTATCTCCTATTGGAAAGGGGTTAGGTGACATCATTGGTCTTTTCTTCTTTAAGTAAGCATATCTATGGCCTGTTGCACAGCTCTTTATCCTTTTTCACAAACCTCCTCCCATGTAGCTGTCAAATTGTATTTTGGGGCATTAATACCCACAAGGTATTGCCAAGGCTATTTCAAAGGTGGGGAATGAAAGGACTAATAGATGGCACCAGGCAACAAGGCACTGTTTTCAAGCGGTAAATGTGGAAAGTACTGCAAGCATATGTTGTGAATGTTCTAAGTGATCACTGTCAGAAAGGCAAAATCCCATCCTTTGCAACAGGTGAGACTAAAAACTTCAGAAAAGGCCACTGACTTTGGATGCTCCAGTTTTACACAACCTGGGTCTCCACCTATAAGCACCCCCAACTCTAACTGAAATTGAAGGAATTCTTAAACACAACTCTATATTATTATTAACTGAAAAGTCAGGCCATAACTCGCTTCGTCACATTTGGGTGCCCATGTGTGACAATGTTTTCAATGACCCTAACGCCTCACAAATTCAGCCAGCTCTTGTCCACCCATGATCATGTCATTAATGACAGGCTGGAGGACTTGGCTGAAGGAAAATGAGATTACACTTCAGATACAGTGAATATTGGAATACTCAAAAGGATCAAGCAAAGGGATTATGGGAAGGGTGAGTCTCTGTTCCCACCATCTCCTGTCTCTGAAATAGAGCCCAGACTTTTTCTGGGAGATCAGGAGTACTTACCAATATTCCCAAAAAACATCCCAGGAAAATATTACAGTACTTACAAAGCACATTAGACTTTGGAATTGCACCTTATGCATGTGTAATTTGAACCTAATATGATTTACAATAGTAGTTCCTTACATCAGATAGATTATTTTAGGAATTCTAGCAGAGTTTTTATAGTGCTGACATAAGTTAATTGTTAATACTGTTACTACAAATTGATATGCTATTGTTTCCATAAACAGCATTGGCTTCTGAGAATGTATATGTTCTGGCAATTGTACAATTAACTTGATTCTGGACTGCAGTTTATTATATTGAGGTATAGTATGTATGCGACCTCAAGAGTTGCTTAATTTTATAGCGAGAAACTGTAGTGCCAGATTTGAAGTTTGAAATGTTTGAGTTTTTATTAGTAACTTTAAGGTTTGGGGGGAGAGTTTTATGGACAGAAACAAATGAAAGAGAATTTTTGCTGCTTAGATTTATACTGGTGCTAACTAGAAACATTACTGATAATCTCAGCAAGGATATCAGGTAATTAATTAACATATAGTATTAATTTTCTCTCACCCCTATGAAGGAGAGCTGAGTCACATTGCTGGGACGGTGTGGGAAATCTCTCATTGCTACTGCTTGTGCTGTTCCTGCCCCATGCTTATAGAAAAGACATCCATTTTCAGGAGCTTTCAGAGGCACTAAATTCACTTGAGATTTTTCTTTCTAAATTAAGGGAGGAGGGAGATTTAAAAAAAAAAAAAGATACGAAAAATCAAACCCTTCTTTTCTAACAGCTGGGAAGGGTGAGGTCCTAGAAGACTGGAGAAGGGCAAGCATAGTACCTATTGTAACGGCGCGATGGGGTTCCCCCATCTCCTGCACCCCAAAATGGCACAAACAGACTGCACCAGCTGGTGTAATGGAGGTTGTTTATTGCCTCTCCAGGATACAGCACAGCACAGATGTAATCTGGTCACAGAGCTGGGCTAAGATGCCTCAGGCCCCCTTGAGATGGGGGAGACTGGGCCCCTAAACTCCAGTCCCTTTCCCTAGGCTGTCTCCTCCATGCTTCCAGCCAACAACTCACTAACCCTCTTCCAGCCCTGCCCCCCAGCCAGGGCAGCATCCACCTTCCTTTGTTCCTCTCCATGGGGGGTGTCTGGTTCAACAAGTTTGGCATTACCTTTGCATAGTGAGGTTTTCCCTGCTGGGTCTTGCTCCAGACAGCAGGGGTCACCACAGCCCAGCAAGTACCCCCACTACGTCACACCTATCTTTGGAAAAAGGAACTCAAAAGACCTGGGAAATTATAAATGAGTCAGCCTAACTGCAGTACCTGGAATGGTACTGTAACAAATTATTAAATAATTTGTAATCACTGATGATCTCGTATAAGATTTTCAGTGTTCTTGCGGAAATACTATGCTGCTCCTGTTCGGGCAAAAGCCCTCTTGCGCAAAAGCATTTGCACAAGAGGGCCAGTGTAGGCAATGCGGTATTGTTTTGCGCAAAAAAGCCCCGATCGCGAAAATGGCGATCGGGGCTTTCTTGCGCAAAACCACGTCTAGATTGGCATGGACACTTTTCCGCAAAAAGTGCTTTTGCGTAAAAGCGTCCGGGCCAATCTAGGTCCTCTTTTCCACAAATATTTTTAACGGAAAAGTTTTCCGTTAAAAGCATTTGCAGAAAATCATGCCAGTCTAGATGTAGCCTAAGAGTGTAAAATTTTATGTATCTCTCTGCAGTCTTTGTGTGTTTAAGAAGGATTCACCAATTATTCTCTGTCTAGCATGGCTGACAGTCTGTTAGTCAGGACCTTCCACAGAAGTATGAGATGATGGTTTCCCTTGTTGTCTTAGGTGAAGGTTAAAGATATACTCTCTATGTGTCCCTTATACTCCAAAGAATTGTCTTTGTTCTCAAGTTACAAAGGTCTCCTGAAGATTCAGTCTTCAGCATCTTCATGGGATGTAGGAGCCTGTTAATTCTCTCTCTCAAGTTCAGGCTCAAGACAATCCCTGCTAGTTTAGCTTGATAGCTTTGTTTATGGCTAATATGTATACTGAGGTAAATACCCATTCCTTTGTCTAGCGCAGACCTGTCCTGTCATATTGCCTTTGCCTTGCCTAGGCTGCCTTAGTGTTAAATATTTTCTGATAACATTCTACAGAGGAAATACATAACTTCACGTATAAGGTTATCACCTGCATTTTATAATGCTGTTAATGACCAAAGTGTTATTTGTTTTCAAGTGATACCTTACAAGCACATCATGTAGAAACAACATTGAAATCATGTGGAAGGTTTTAATACAGAAATGCTTAGAAGCACATCTCACCCCATACACAATTGCTGTAGGATCAAGCCC
This sequence comes from Pelodiscus sinensis, assembly GCF_049634645.1. Classification (NCBI taxonomy): domain Eukaryota; kingdom Metazoa; phylum Chordata; order Testudines; family Trionychidae; genus Pelodiscus; species Pelodiscus sinensis. Next base: position 156,611,076 of record NC_134712.1, read on the forward strand.
TAGCTGAAGAATATGCAAGTAGGTCAGAACCCTTCTGTCTAGACAAGGCATCAGCCACAATATTTTCTTTCCATTTAATAGGTACAATCTCCTTGACATACTCTTGGAGTATGATATTCTAGTACAACAGCTCACAGTTAATGCCTTTGGTTCTGTGTACTCAGGCCAGGGGTGAAAGTAGACACCAGAACTTACTGGTGTGCTCTGCACCGGGCCTGGTGTCCTTAACAAGGAGGCAAGGGTGGCTCTAGACACCTCCCCCCCCAAAAAAGGGTGTGGTCTTGGGCAGAAGGGGAAGGTCAGGTGCAGAACCCCCCAGCCAGTACTTCATGGCCAGTGGCTGGGAGCTCTGAGGCTCTGGTGGCAATTAGAAGGGCCCAGGGGTCAGAGTCCTTTTAAATTACCCTTTTAAATCGATGGGCAAGTGCTCCTTTTGCTACCTCACATCAGCAGTCCAAATGGTAGGGTCTGGCAGTAACTTTGCTGCCTGGGCAAAAGGGGCAGCAAAGCGCTGCCACAGAGGCGCAGCCACACCCTGCTGGCAGGGCCACTGTCATAGGGGGAGCAAGAAGTCTCTGTCATAGGGGGAGCACAGACAGGTCCTGCAGCCCGTTCTTTCCCGTGCACCGCACTGGCCCACACTAGCTCACTTCTATCTCTGACTCAGACTAAAGGGGAATGATCAGCCCTATCTTTGTAACAAATTTTCTGTTACAAAGATAGGGCTGTAATGGACTGCCCATACTATGGCATAAAAAGATAGGGATGTAACTATGTCCATGTATGGCATTACATTCCACACAAGCTCATCTGAAGAAATGGGTTTTGCTCATGAAGGCTCATGATATGATACATATATTTTCGTTAGTCTCTAAAGCAGGGGTGGGGAACCTCAGGCCCAATGCAGCCCCTGGCTTGCCTGGATCCTGCACCTGAGGCTCATGGTCCCCCCCACTATTGAGAAGCCTGTGCTTGGTATTCCAGCCTCCCGCTGCCCCACTCTGGAGCTGGAAGAACCCAAAATCTACTAAGCTGGGCCCCCTTAGGCTTTGTTGTGCAAGGAGAGTATGGGGAGTGTTTTCTTTCTCCTCAATCAGGAGCCACGTCAGTGAGGGTATGGCTTCCTCCCTTCTCACTTGTGTGTGGCCCCTGACTGATTTTTCTATGGGCCAGTGGCCACCAACCCAACAAAGGTTCCCCACCTCTGCTCTAAGGTGCCGTAGGACTACTCATTATTCCTTTTCTACCACAAAGTAGTTCTGCTCTGTGTGTGTCCATTTCTCACTTAAGAAAGCAATGGTGTGTTTTGTTACTTCCCGCAACCTGATTTCATTAAAACATCACTTAGCCCAATGGCTGATGCATCTCCATAGAGTTCATACTCTTTGTCAAAATCTGACCTGGCCAGCAGAGTCTTTCAGATAAAATTTTCTTGATCTGAACTTGACACATATAACCTTAAAAAAAAAAGACTCGGAGGAGGAGGGAAATTTGATAATTCTTCAAATATGTTAAGAGCTGTTATAAAGAGCATGTTGATGAATTGGTTTCCATATCCACTGGATGTAGGAAAAGAAGTAATGTGCTTAATCTGCAGTAAGAAAGATGTAGGTTAGATATTAGGAAAAACTAAACTTTCTATCTATAAGCATAACTCTGGCACAGGTGTCCAAGGGGGTGTGTGGAATACCCATCACTGGGATTTTTTAAAACAGGACAGATAAATACCTGTCAGGGATGCTCTAGGTTTACTTGGTCCTGCTTCAGTGCAAGGGGCTGGCTTTTCAAGGTCTCTTCCATTCCTAAATTTCTATCATTCTATGAGTTCAGGTCTCTGAAGTTTAATCCCCATGGTCTTTCATAATCTTTAGCATTTACTGAAAATAGGACAGCTCGCTAGATATCTGGATGTGCCATTATGGCAATTAACATTGGCATTTATTGTCCAACACAGGTGACCCACTGGCAAAGTCCATACTTTTTTGCCTACTTCCCTACAGCCAGTTCCTTCCCAGCTCTTCTTGCTGATATACTGTGTGGTGGCATAGGATGCATTGGCTTCTCCTGGGTAAGTGGATCATGGTAGATGTTGCTATGCATCTCAAAGAACTGTCTTGCAAAGATCGAAGGAATGTGAATAATTTTATTTGGGGTAAGCAGTCAGCCTGGAAGTCAATGGGGCTATGCACTGGGGTTAGGTTAAATTACTCATGAGCATAAATAAATAAATACTAACTATGGAATGACTCTGATAATGACAACCTGCCACCATGAAAACTTTCTATCCAAAAGATGGATGGGTTGGTAGTTATAGGAGGGGGAAAACAATCCACTCTCATTTCCTGAAAGGACACTGACAGTTACAACAGTGAGTTCTCTTACGATCAGGATAAAAACACGTTGTTGCTATATTAAAGCAAAAGGGGACCCAGACTAATTAATTAATAGGAGAAAAGAGTGAAATGACTGTACAGAAAATCCTCTCAGATTCACAATGTAAACAAAAATATTTTTCTTCTAATCTCTTTCATGTATCATCATTGTAGGTGTCACAACTAAGAATTAAAAAAAAAAACCCAAGCTGTTAAGCAAAGTTATTTTTAAACTAAGTGTCCTCCAAAACTATATTTTATTCTGAAGACAAATTTTCCAAGCAGAGTAGATAGAGGGAAATACAGGCTTCCGTGTTAAAATAAAATCATATCTCCATGGATTGCGAATGGTTTATATAGCCTTTCAACTCTAGATCACTTGCTTGAATGCAGCCGAAACCAGGCAGGGACTGGAAGTTGTTATTGGCAAAATGGTTGTTTACTGGCTTACCAAGAGTTGATGAATTCATTCATTTCTATGGGGACCATATTTCCTTCTGCTAAGTATGGGACACCTGCTGAATATGGGATACCTCATAAAATTATTTGTATTCAAGCGAGTTCAATGTCAATCAATCAGAAATATGTAGTACAAACATTCAAATTAATATCAAGTTGATTTAGCCCCACTGAGAAGAAATAGCTGGAATATTTTAATTTACTTTCTTATGTTTGCATGAGGAGAGGTGACAAATACAGGCACACACACTTCCATAACATGAGGATGGGGGTGACCAATTGACCTGACCCAGCCTTCCCTGCCCTGTGCTGTCTGTGGGCTCTGCTAATTAGCTGGGTGGCATTTGAATCTCTTTAGGGTGGTCGCCCAAGTGCTCAACTTATGGAGGTTCCTGCATAAACCCTGGTTCCACAAGCCAACTCTGAGGGTTCCAGAAACATCCCCTCAGAAATTAGTGCTTGGCAACTGTTGATCAATGTTAAATGTTAACAATCAAACCTTTGCGCTTGGTTTATTCCCTTTATTTCATTTCCCACTTTAGGCTGCAAGTCCAGCTTGCACAGAGCTGGAGACAGTCATGATGGATTGGTTGGGAAAGATGATTAATTTGCCTGAAGCGTTTTTAGCTGGGAAGAATGGAGAAGGTGGAGGAGTCATTCAGGTAGGATGGAATGAGAAAACAGACTGTGCAGTGAATGTACAGGTCCTCATTGTTTCAAACCAAAGCATTCATGATGGAAAGAGTGAAATATTCCCACTTTGTGGAACTCCTTCAGATTCAGAAAATGACAAACTATAAGAATGAGCATAAGCCTTTATTTAACATAGCAGTACAATATAGTGAACTATGTGAGTCATATTGTCACTGTTGACTACATGTGGTGCATACGCATGAAGAGTACGTCCACATTGCTGTGGGAGATGTAACTCCCAACTCAGGTGGGTGCACACACGCTTGCTCTGCTAGCTAAAAATGGCAGTGTGGCCATGGCAGTACAGTGACAGCTTGGGCTAGATGCCTGAATACAAATGTCGGATCTCAGATGAGATTGTACATGAATAGCTATCCTGTCACTGCAGTCACACTGTTATGTTTTGTTTTGCTTTTGTTTTAGTGCACTAGTTTGATCAGAGCTAGTCTATGTACACCCATCCAAGAAGGGCATTATACCTCCTGGCTGCCGTATGGATGTGCCCTAGGAACTGATGATTTTAGGATACAGAGTACAGAGTGGACAGGTACACAAGGAAAGGAAGGGGACCTGACTTTTACACTCTTATACAATCTGGTGTTTTCTCATTATCAAGTGTTACCTTTGAACTATACAGCTGTAAAGATTTTTCTTTGTTATGGATTCTATATTTGCACCCTTAACTCCATCTTGTAAGAGGGTTTCTTTTAAGCTGAGACTTTCCTTTATTGTGCTTTATTGTTTTTATTAAACTGTAGCTCAGTGACACCCTATATATATTTCCTAGCTTGGAAACTCTGCTCTGGTCAGTCCTAGAGTTGCTACCTTTCGTTCAAGTGAACATCAAAGCAAAAACTATCCTCAGCCCTCTTTGTCTAGCAATTCTCACTCTTTGCACTAAGTCCTTACCATGTGAAAGGTGACAACATGAGGGTATGAAGTTAGCTCTCCCCATTGCAGTGTTCTCTTTTCCTTCTAGCTGTATATCCTTTCTGATCAGTGACTTCACATTCATGGGGAAACTGAGGCTGAGGGATTAAATGCATAACTTGGTGAAGGGGGAGGCAGTGTGGTTTAGCAGACTGTATATTGAACTGGGAGTTTTAACCAGCCTCTCTCTCTCTCACTGACTTGGGCAAGTCACTTAATCTGCCTGAGTCTCAGTTTTCCCTTCTGTACATTGTATCTGTAAATTTACCTGCTGCAGCAGGCTTTTGAGACAGAATTAATATTTCTACTGAACTTTGAGATCCTTTAGTAAAAGATGCTGTATAAATCTAAGTAATATTTGAATTACACAGTGTGGTGAAGTGGTAACAAAACTCAGACGTCCCTGTTTCCCATCCTTCTCCATCCATTAGAGCAAACACTTCTTCTTTGATGTATATACTCTCCTACAAGATCTGACATATGAAGAAGGATGGTTGGGTCATTAAGGAAGTGAACTGGGATGCAAGAAATTTAGGTTCACTTCCTGTCTCTGACACAGATTCCCTGGATGACCTGGTACAAATTACTTAGGGTATTGCTGTAATGGAGGTAGACTTACTTGCACTAACATGCTAAAACAGCAGTGTAGCTGTGGCAGAATAGGTAGGTGCCAAAATACTCTTCTTGGGTTACACATGGAAATGTAATTAGCCTGTTCACTGCAGCAGCCTCACTTCTATTTTTTAGCATGCTAGCTTGATCAGAGCAAGCATGGCTATCTCTACCTGATCTGAAAATTACCTCTTCAGCTCCAGTGTAGAAATGGTCTTAGCTTCTCTGTGCCTCCCTTTTGTCATCTGTGGGGAAAAAAAAAGGATTCTAGCACTTCAACTCACAGGATACAGCAGCTCCGATATGGGCACTAGCAAACCAACATCCAAGTGATATGAGATTCCTAATGTACAGACAAACTACTTTTAATAACTGACTACAATCCCAGCATATCAAAAGGAAGCAGTTTTCATTGTAACTAAAGAAAAAATGTAAAAAGGAATTTCTTTATCAATTTATTTTTTTGAGATGATATTGCAGTGGGGAAGGGGCAGTAGCCTTTTTCAAAAGAATGAAAAACCCAGGGGCTTTTTGCTTTAGTTTTTAATTCTCCTCTCTCTCAAATACTTCATTCCATCTGACACAGGCTGTCCAGGAACAATCTACTCTGGCATAAGTTCCCACATGTATGCCTGAAAATTAATGTTTACTGCATGAGGTTAGTGTATGGTTAAAAATGTTGCACTGGAAATCTAGCTTCAGTGGAAAGACTTGTACTTCTCCATAATAACCCATATTTTAATCACTTTTTCCATGATTTAAAAATACTCAGCCACCTCTGAGGGAAATTGTGGCTTTTTTGTTGGTGATGATTTTAAATGATAGTGAAATAAGTGCAAGTGAATGCTGATAACTCGTCAGCTCTGGAGGCACACTGATTACAACACTGTGGATAGAGCTGGTTTGGTGTCTTATTTGAAATGTTTTTGAAAGAAATATGATTTCAGCATAATCAAATTTTTTCATGTATGCTTTGTGTCTCTAAGGGGCTTCTCTGTGGGCTGAACTCTGGCTGGACTACATATCCCATGATTCAATGAAATCTTGCCTTCTAGTTGCACAGTCTTGGTCCATCATAGTAGTCATGTGATCCAAAGTACATTATGGGATGCAGTCTGGCCAAGGGATATGGCCCACAGAGGAGAATGGAAGCCTGAGGCACTTGAACTATACTGTCTGTGAAGCACTGAGTCAACTCAAGAGGGACACAGACGACTGTCAAACCAGTATGAAATTAAATCATGTTTTGGTTCAGTCCAACAAACTGGAATAAGTGATTTTGATCCAAGAAGGCTGAAATGTTTTATTTTGGCAGGAAATGTCAAAACAATGTTTTGAATTGAAAATTTCTGGCACTTTTTATTCCCCTTATGCAAGAAAATGAAATATTTATGACTAAAATGAAACAGTTTATCATTAGATCCTAAAAGATATAATGAAATTAAATAATCCACTTAGCAGACTAAAGCTCTAGTGCACCAAAAGGCAAAAATCTATTAAAAAGTTGACCAGCTAAATGAAGGTCAATTGCATTTCCCATGTAACAAACAGAACAAGATTCCGACAGCAGTGAATGCCTCTTCTAGGGAAAGGCCTGCTAGTTTGTATGTGTATGTAACGATATATTGTGTTTCAGAAGCTTCTCCATTCATGCTTGTTTTCACTTCAAGCTCACAAGGTCTTCTCAGTCAAAAATGTATCAAACACAACTACTTAAAGAGAGTCGAGAATTTTGGCTTGGCTTTGTTCAACTTGCTTACACCAGTGTAAATTCAGAGTTATTCCATTCCAACCCCAATGCTGTTAGCTGTGCTAGGAATATTTACATTAGGTTGACTTTGGGTTTTGCATGTATGTGAAACCAACCTTTTTTTTTATGGGTCTCAACAGCATTGATTTTGTTCTGACGACAGCAGGCAATTATGCCTCTTGTTTATCAGCAGGAAATGGCACCCTTCCCAACTGACAATGCTTGATGGCCTGTAATTTTGTAAGATACCAATGATCGTTCAAATTTGGGAATCGAAAGTGAGCTCCGTGCTGCCGCTTGAGATGAGGCAATTTCTGTTGCTGATCCTCTCGCTCTTGAAACAGTAACGATAAAAGTAAGAAGGGTTTGGCAAAGATAACATAAATGTGAGGCTGCCAATCATTCCAAAGGCAAACATTAAATACCTACTGCCGTGTTATATAAACTGGGGCTGTGAAAACTGGCTGTTAATTACATTTGAAAGCCCACATCAATAAAAAGCACTTTCTTGTTGTGTACCAGGTGACACTTGAAAAAGCCAAAAGATGAAAGAAAATTTCATCCCAGGGCTCTGCTGAACATGAGCATCAGCTCTCGCCAATATTTCTTTTGCATCTTGAGCCTGCTCACCATGGCAACCTTTGTTTGCCTGCAGTAAAAGGGAAGGTATCATCACTGTTCACTTAGCATAGAGCACAGCTTTAAAGAAAAGAAAGTACTTTAAACAAGAGCAAGAATAGAAAGCAACCTTTTCACCAGAGCGTGTGTGAATGTGCAACATATGCAACTCAGTTTTGACTTCTGTATAAACAGATGGAAACTTCATTTCCTTTGTGTTCTACAAGGGGTTTCTTCTACAAGGAGAAGAATTTTAATTCTGAAAATAAACAGAGCCCCCAAATAAAAAAAACCTCAATCCACAGTCCTTGGCCAGGCAAAGCAAACCCATAGTTCATGAGTTTACTAGCAACAATCCAAGGAACTTGAGAACAAAGGGAATATTTTTCACAATTGTTGGTAAAAGATTTACGAGCAAAGTGAATGTTAGTTACGCAACCCAGGTTTTGCCAAGCATGAATTTAATTATGAAAAGTGACTATTAGCTAGTTATAAATAGGCTTGGCAAATTTCAATTGTTGGTCTTTTTGTAATTTCAGTGGACAATATTGTTTATTTGTAATAATTTTTTAAATTTAAACTATTTCATTTTTCAGAGTTTATGGAGATTTATGGGGGACGTTAAACCACAGAGGAGTTTAGCAATTATTTCATGACAGTAGTTTGTGATTCAAAAAGTTATTGCTTTCTAATGGTTAAAACACAAATTATCAACATATTATGTGAAAATATACATCATATGTGAAAATATACAAAGTACATAACCTTAAATCATCCTTTAAGTTCTCACACAGCCTCTATCTAGTTGTAAATTTCTGTTCTTGATAGAAATATTTGGGTATGTATGTGTGTGCATATGCATACACAAGTGGTGAAATTAATGTTTACCAACACTTACTGATAAACATAAAATCCTTCTGTGCCCAGTAATAAAATGTATGTAGCGAAACCAGAGTATATTTTAGGATCTCTCTGTTTTAGATATTTATATGACCACTAGCATATTATTGTAGTTCCTTGCAGCCTTTATTATAGTTAACCTCTCAGCACCCCCATTTTACATATGAGAACTGAGGCAAAGAGAAACTAAGTGACTTGCTCAAGTTCACACAGTCATTCTCAGGTTAGATCAGGACTTGTACCTAGGTTGCCAAATCTCCAGCGACTGCTTTAATCATTGGAGCAAGTTCTTATCCATTTTATTGAAGGGGGAAATTGAGGCATAGAGAGGCAAAGGCCAACCCTGCTGTGCTGCACCCACGTTTCAAAATATCCATCTAAGTGACCAAAGATAATGCAAGTGTGGAGTTGAGCCAGGGCTTGAAGCCAGGTTTTTTATGCCTGATTCTGTACTGTTGTTACCACATTGTGCAGAAAACATTGTAATACACTATGGTAAGGTTGTGGGTTTGGAAAATAACGTAAAAACAGGGTAATAGAAAACTGCACATATATCGGGCAACATTGCCTTCTAAAAGCATGTGCCCATTAAACAGGTCAGCCAGTCACATTCTTTGCAAAGGTTTTATATTGATTTTTTAAATTATTTTCTTTTCATAGGGTAGGTATTGTTGATGTTATATGACATTAGGCAAGTCTGCTTGACCTCTTGTCATTGACTAGCTAAAGGTCTGAATTGTCAAACTCTTGCTGACCAGAGCACATTTTACACTCATAAGGAAGTCCCACTTCCTTCTGGCCCACGAAAGCTCATCATCTAATAAACCATCTTGTTAGTCTTTAAAGTGCTATATAGTCCTGTATTTTGTTTCAGCTACACCAGACTAACACTGCTACATTTCTATCACTATTGTGAATATGGTGGGACTTCTCCATCAGTGACTCTGCTCCACAGAGAGGAACGAGTTAATGCATTTCATTGGCATGGCAGCGACCATCACCTTTGCTTTGACAAACATATGCCTTTTGGGAGACTGGTAAGAGAACCAGGCATAAACAGAGAAGGAAGCATGGTTCAACAATTAGGGCAGGTGGGGCTGGTGGAGGGGAACCATACTTTAGAATGAAGAGCAAAGGTCTATTCTGGTATATCTGAGGGTGCAGAAAGATGCCTTAGAATCCTTCATTGGGGAGGCAAGCTACCAGTGGGATTGGGCTCATGAAAGGAGGGTCCTCTATTAGACTAATTAGTTGAGTTTAGCCTCAAAATGGCTGTTATGACTGTACTTTTAATGTAACCCTTTGTTTCCAATATTTCTGATGACTGTCATGTGAATTTCTATTATTTGCTAAATATACTTGTGCTTGCCTTCTCTATAAACAAATCTCCATGCTGTGAGTTGGGTGGAGTTGTGTTCAAAGGTGAAAGTAGCAAGCTGTGGAGTACTACTCATTTGGGGGCAGCAGGTCTGGTAATTATGTGGAGTGGCCAGTGGATAAGGGGCTGGACACTGCAGGCAGTAGCTTAGAGGACTCACTGTCTGGAATGCACCAATTGCTAGGTTGGAACAGTAGAGCCCACCTGGACTGAATGCATGTGTTGCCAGTGCCCGAGAGAGCCAGAGAGCTGACTCCTGGGAGGTACAGACAAGGCATCTCACACTAAAAGCAGCTGGAGCAAGGCATCTCACGGCCCTCAGTGTCTAGGAAGCAACACAGGCAAACTTTGCTCAGATGAATAGTCTGATTGACTGTTCATTTTTGGGAAAGCTGAAATAAGAGCAAGCACTAGGCATAAGCAGACTAAGCAATTGGTTAAGGCCCCCAGCAGCTCAAGCCCCTCCCCCTTTCACTTTTTATTATGAGTTGGGGGGGCGGGATGAGGGCAGAAATAATCTTGCGTAGGGCCCCCAACGGGCTAGCACTGCCTCTGTCTGGAATTGCTTTCATGAATAAGGATTTACTGATGTGTAAGAGTCACAGGCTCAAGTCTCAGAGGGGTAGCCGTGTTAGTCTGAATCTGCAAAAGCGACGAGGAGTCCTGTGGCACCTTATAGACTAACTGAAGTGTAGGAGCATAAGCTTTCGTGGGCAAAGACTTCGTCTTTGCCCACGAAAACTTATGCTCCTACACTTCAGTTAGTCTATAAGGTGCCACAGGACTCCTCGTCGCTTTAGGCTCAAGTCTATATTCAAGAAAGAAAATAGCTTCACAAATGTGTAAATATATGATGTGTTAATTAGCACACTATTTAAGTTTATTTAGCTATTTCTTGAAGCAACTGTACTCGCTGAGAGGATATCTGTGGACAGAACATTCCCAAGGCAACCACTCTGGTTACAATTGACCTTAAAACTATTCCTTGAGCACAAACTTTACAGAACTTCTAAACTTGAGAAAATGTGTTTACAAATTGATGGTAACCAAGAGAAAAAAATGTCAGCATGTTTCTAGTTGCTGTGGGAGGGAAATAATCACACAGCAACCAGTTTCTTCTCCTATGTTTTCTAACTAATAAATTTTTGGCTCCCCCAAACATCTCTCAATAGTCATAAAACATCCAAGGAAAGAACAAAAGCTGCATTACTTATTGTGAATCTAGTTTTTAAGTATCTATTGATGATTCTGTGTTTCATGTGTGCACTTTAGTTAAAGGATGATTATCAAATCATTAGTGAACATTGAATCAGAGTTTTATGCTAGGTTCTCGTCTGGTCAATATATGGCTTATAACAATAAATTTCTTGTCCCAAGAAATTATAATAATTAATAACAGATGATGCCACAGTTTTCATAGTGTTCCACAGAAGTAAGAGATGTGGCCCAGTTTCTGATCTCAGTTACACACATGTAACTCCAAAACAACTTAATGGAAATCAAGTTACTTTGCAGTTATGCTGATGTAATGGAGACGATCAATATCTGGTCTCTGTCCTGAACAGGGACACTTTTCCTGCGATCAGATCCTTGTGCCTACATGGTCACTGATGTCATTGGAGATCTACAAAGGTGCAGGGGTTTGCTTGTAAAGAGGTAGTCCCAAAATCGGAGCCTAAATCACCCAGACATAGAAAACAAAGAGACAAGATAAACTAAAATGTGAGGAAAGGAGGGGCAAAGGTTAAAATAAATAGAGATTTATAACGTGGTCACATATCATTTCTTAAGCATAATATACAGTTTTTCTGTCCCTGTCTTAGGTGCACATTTGTGTCCATCCTGTATCAATGCTTCTTACCATGCACATGGAAACAGTCATATAAGAGTTCTCAAATGATTCCATATTTTACTACTTATTGTTGCATAGCTTTCACTTGGGGCAGATTTTTACCATGAAACATTTTGTTTCTGAGTAATTCTCCTTAAAGTAACAGGTAGCATTGGTTACAAGGGGACCTCTCCCTCTTCAAGCTTCCTTCACTATGTCCCATGCAGTGTCTTCTCTGCACCACAGGGTAGTGCCAGCGAGGCTACCTTGGTTTCCCTGCTTGCTGCCAGAACAAAGACAATCAGACGTGTCCGATCAGAAAACCCAGAACTAACAGAGGCAGACATCATGAACAGGCTGATGGCCTACGCATCTGATCAGGTGAGTGCATCTAAAGTGGCATTGGGGACTATGAGAGTTTTCTCTACTTGAAAAATGTAGTCACCCTGCTATACAGATTACTCAGATTGTAAACTGTTTGGAGTAGGGATTGTCTTTTCATCCCAGTTTTGTACAGCACCTTGCACATTGGTGTCTAGGTTAATAATTTCAGTTCGTACATGCTACCACAATACAAACACTAAATAATAGCAACAGGTTAAAGCACTGCTACTGATTAACAGCCCAATGTTGCCTCCTGATCTCACACTATTTTATTTTAGTCTGCAAAGAATCTCACTGAAGTGAATGGATATATTGTTTGTGATATAAGGTGTTAATCAAAATGAGTAAATGTGGGCCAATAAACTAACTGACTTGAATGTTGACATACAAAAAGATGCACTCCATGAATTATGAACAAACCAGGCTTAGTCCCTGAAAAACTGCAGTCGGTTTAGAAAATAAACCCACTAAAATCTAAGTGTATCAAGCTAAGTTTGCCCAAGATAATCCTATTTTCTTTCTGCAAGCAGTATTAGCACATTTACTTAAACTGAGTTCTCAGCATGGCCAGGATCATGAAAAGCTTCTACCATGCATGAAAGCAAACTTTGTTCTTCCGGTTCAGCCATGCTTGCATTTTAATAACTGCTAATCCTAACAAAGAAGGCCAAACAATGTTACCTCTCCCAATAAATATGACATTTTACTATCTAAATGTCAGTGAGATAGGAGGAATGCTCCCACTACTTGATATTTAATTTGATCTAATCCACTAGTTACACCACATTAAAATGGCCAGACGTCAGGTTTCACTGTATTTTACCTTTACTGTATATTAAGAGATAAACTAATTAAAAAAGGGCACCTGCTTTTGTTGGGAATGGGGAGTATGGTGCAGAGGCCACATGCGAGAACAGTTGGGATATGAGAAGCGGGGAAGGATCGTGACGATTTTTAAAAGCCAAGATACACGTGGTCCTTTTTTTCTTGGGGCTTTAGCGTGTGTGCTGTGCAGATTGCAGACACAGATCCCTAGGTCTCATATACTAATATGCAGAGCCCCACTGTGTGTGTCTTTCTTTTTTTGTTATGAATGGCTGATCTGAAATGGAGACTGACAGTCCTCTGTGCCTGCTGAAGGTCAGGGGATTTTCTGTCTTGCAGAAGGATTCGCCTTAAGACATTGCTGACCTTTCAAAGCAGATCATAGGAGCTACTTCCACATTAAGAATAAACCTGTGTGACCCATGGCTCAGTAATCCAAAAGGAATGAAAAGCTAAAAAAGACTCCAGGGAGGGGGACAATGCATATGTAGACAAACACTGTGTAAGATGGGAATGGAGGGGGACAAAGACCATGTCAACTGCAACCCTGTACAAAATTTTTCACATCTTATCAAACCCACTGTTCTCCAAGAAAATTCCATTGCAGAAATAAGACCACTGCAATAAATGGAAATTTGCCATTTACATGATAAATGTAGGATGTGGACCACAGGAAAAATACTGGGAAATGAATATTGTTACAGCAGGATTTGTAACTATAATGGCTATATAGTTGGGGTAAATTAAGACCTGGTGTAAGAGCACAACTCTCAGCAACTGGATAGTTTAGAATGGACAATCTCAATTCCATTACATTGCGGTTCTCATCAAATATTATGTGTGGTTTCTTAGAATTAAAAACAGCTTTCTGTAGATGGTTCATGTTTTAAGACTCACCCATTTAATTGCAGGCCCATTCATCAGTGGAAAGGGCAGGATTAATTGGCGGAGTGAAGATTAAAAATATCCCTTCAGATGATAAATTTGCTGTTTGCGGATCAGCCCTAGAGAAAGTTTTGCAGGAAGACAGAGCTGCTGGCCTTATCCCATTCTTTGTAAGTACTGGCTTTAACAATGCTGTAGGAACATATAGATCTGCATACTAGTTAGAACAGGAGAGATTATTCCATGAATATTCTGCACTTTACGTGAATTTTGCATAAAGTCTCTCTCTTCTTTTTTAATGGGTGCAAGGGACAGGGGAGAAGAAAAGAAACTAAGGCTATTTCTACACTGCACACTTAATTTTGGAATAAGCTGTGCCAGAAGAAATATTCCGAAATAGCTTATTTCGAAATAGTGCGTCTACACAGCAAATGCCCATTGAAATAGCACCGAGCTATTTTGAAATAGAGTGTCCACTCTCATTGGATGCTGAATTGCATTTAAGGCCACCCAGGCATCAGGACAGCAGTTACTTCCTGGATCTGCTGCTGGAGGCTATCTGAGGCTCAAAATTAAGGGATGCCGCTGTACATCCCTGTCTCAGGTTCTTCCCCTTTGCCTATCTCCTCCAGGAACTGCAAAGCCTTTTTCTCTGCCTGATGTGGTTGCCCTTGAAGAAACCTCAGCTCTCTAGCCATGGAGCCAGACCTTCCTTACAGCAGTTAACAGCTCTTACAGGCTGTGCTGCACCTCCTGCAGCACTTTCAGCGGGTTGCCTTCCAGGCCCTGCAGGAACACAATGCCCACTCAGGCTAGGTCTACACTACAGCTTTTTTTGGAAAAAGCTACGCAAAATGCGTGTGGACAGAGTGGCTAGCAGGGCATGTGTGGGAAGGGCTGGAGGCCAATTATTTAAAAAAAAACTCCAGCCGCCTGTCTACACACACATTATTCCAAACTAGCTATTTCAGAAAAGGTGTTATTCTTCATAGAGAGAGGGTTACAGAATCTGGAATAAGGCACTTGTTACTTCAAAATAACGGGCGTGCTGTGCAGATGCTTGCAAAGTTATTTTGAATAATGTCTGTTATTCTGAAATAATGCTGCTGTGTAGACATGCCCTAACTGGATTCCCTAGGCACTATGGAGGGTTAGGAGACATTTCTTTGCCTTGATAGCAACTTGTGTGTATTGTGGATTCCCAAATAGAGACCATGTATTTGAATAAAAGTATAGCAGACAGAGACGATGCATTTAAAGGGGAGGAAAGGGAAATATTATATTAGATGGGTGGATTGATGTGGATGAGTATCTTGATTTCCTCCTGTTCTGAAATATTATGTTATAATCTTTTACACTGAATTTCCAAACTGCAATTGTCACTAATGTGAGTATTTCTTTTTGAGTTTATGGAGTGCATGTAGGTGTATGTAAAAAAAAAAAAAAAAATCAACACCTGAAATGACACAACGTCAAACTTAAATATCAACAAACAGCCAAAACCTTTACACTCAATGCTACTTTAACAAATAAATAAGTTTCATGGTATTTCCTGAATATCAGCAAGGTGAGGCTATTTCATATAAGGGTGGAAGAGACTGTATCATTTTTCAACAAGATGACAAATGTCAATAATGAGCTGCAAGTCACGTTATTTATTTTAACTTTATTTTCCTTTCCTATGAGAATCCATGTATTATGAAAAGTGTTCATACTACATATCCTTTCAGATTGTGTACAGTTGTCTTTCTAAAGTGTAGACACTTGGAGTGACTAATGAAAAATGCCACCTTCTTATTCATAGAATCTGTTCCTTCCGTGAATTCAGAATATGATGTGGTCACTTAGAACTGCAATAAGTTTTTAGAGCATTTTTTCTTTTGTTGGCCCTGAAGAGTTAATACCATTGAGATCGTAAATTGTAGTTTATTATGTGCATCAACAAAATTGTCTGCTATTTTCCAATAATTTACACCTGTGCAAATCAGCTGAAGACAATGGAGTTGCACCTGTGTATAAGAGAGTGTAAAATGGCCAAGAGAACTTTTATCAGCAGTGATGAGAATGAAGGGGAAAACCCAACTTGGCTCTCCATGTTGAGTTGACAGTTAGAAAAAGCCTTGTCTTGTCATTTAAAGGAATGTTATATGGAAATTATTGGAAGACTGCAGGTGTACAAGTTCAAAATACCATTTTTTACAGAGCTTCTGTTCAGAGGAATCTTATTTGATTCCGAGTACTTTGTACTTTGTCTTCCCTGTTAATTTGAAGAATTTTTTTAAATATGTCATTTAGTTTCTAAATGCCATTATCAAGCGTGATTGAGGAACTTAGGCCTCATTGAAAGTCAGTCTGATGTTGCTTTTGAAAACTGGACTTAAACTTAAATCACTAGACTATGATTTTATGGTGTGTTAAAAGATCATGGCCTGACCATGACAGATATTTCCCAAGTATAGGGAGATGCAGTTTTCCTGCCTTGGAGAAAAGAAATTGAATAATCTTGGAATGATCAAGTGAACTCCACCAATTGCCTTCCAGTAGAAATAAGACTATTTCCCAAAATGAAGGAGGTACTGCTAAAGCTGCTTACATGAGTGTACAAGTGCCACAGAGCCTGCTGCTGAAGAAAAGCATTTGTAATGGAGATCTCTGTTTCCTCTCCTGGGGTAAATACTGTACAGCAAGTCATATAAGCAGCTTTAACATACAGTGTGAAAGTTTGATTTAACCATTACGTGAAGCTGTTCTGTTTTTCTTTAACACCATGCCTTAGTGTTTTGTTTCTGCATTTCGTACGCACCATGCAATTCTGCATCATCCCTCCATGTGCAATCAAAATATTGAGTTGGTTTGTTGCTCAGTCCTCATCTACACAGACACAATGTAACTCTCCTCATAAATATTCACCATCTATTAATTTTGCAGCTGTGGAAAAAGGAAATCAAATAAGCTGTTTACAGATTCAGTGACACTATTACAAAAGGATGCCTTTTGTTTTAACTGTATGTTGTCTCCACTGTTTGCTTTGCTATGCAAAGCAAGCCTTGACAGGAAGCATGGTCTCAGCCTGACCCAGTGACAGCCCTTCCATTTATCTATATATATAAAACATCTCAGCGAGGATTAGATGAGATCTCATTACTCTTATTGCTGGCCTCCTATCTGAAAAGATGTGCTCATTCTCTCTCATATTGAGCATTAGCCCATGTGCTGTGTTGGTGCTCCCTTTTCTGCTCTTCCGGTTCTTTTGTTCTTGAGTAATCTGGGGCTATTTTATCTTTGTCACAGGAACAAAATATACATTTTATTAAGGAACACACCATTTTATTGCTCACCTTTTTTTACTGAGCTTTCTCTCAAGAGAGAGATGCCGCATTAGAGCAGAAAGCTCAGCAAAAGAATCTGTGACTGAAAAGAGTTTGATACAACATATCCATCCTTCTCTGTCTCTAATGACAAGCAGATAGCACACAGCTGCACCAATTGAGCTGTGCCACTGTAAGAGCGCTCGTATAGCCGCATTATGCTGATGGGAGAGAGCTCTCTCGTTGACATAAAACAAGTTCACCACAACATGGTAGTTATGTTGGCACAGAATGTCTCTCGCTGACATAGCACCATGCATGCAAATGTTTATGCTGGCATAAGTCACTTGAGATGTGTTTTCTTCACACACATTCCAGGAGTGACAAAAATTTTGCTGATATAGTGCCAGTGTAGCCATGGATCTGAGTTGTCTCCAAGTTCATGAAGTCTCTTCAGCAAAAATGATTTAATAGGTACTATGGAAGAGGGAAAAAAGAACAACCTTGTGTTGCATGGGCCAGATTCTCCCCTCAAATGTATATGTAAAAATCACAAATAACTCCATTACAATTAATACAAATATGCCAGTGTAAGTGAAGGGGGATTCAGGCTCGTGTGTTTTCTGAGCCTGATGAGAAACAGGAGATCTAATAAAAATAACGTGGTAGCAATGTTACAGCTTTTTCAAATAAATAAGGTTTGGTTACTAGATCATAAACACACACACACACACACACACACACACACACACACACATACACACACTTTGAATTTATATCCACCCACTGGTGTTTTTTAGCACTACCAATGTATTTATTGGTGCAGTTAGCCCAAACTATAGTAAAAGTTTGGAGCAAGTCTAGCGCTCTAGTTTTTATGTGTCTTTTCCATGTGCAAAGCTGTGTATATTTCCATTACAAAAGGTGTTTGCCAAAATCAAAGCACAGCTACAGTTCAACATAGGAAAACAGTTGAATTTCACAGGCTATCGACAAATAATGGGTCAGACGCCATGAGATGCTGAGTAACTCCTGAGAGGAACTGAAGTGGGCAGGAGTAGAAGGTCCTCAGCACCTTGGAGCAAGCTGCAAACTTGGCCAATATGCTAGGATACCCAGCTCTGCAGTAGCGCCCCAGTTTATTAAGGCAGTTTAGTGCATGCTGAGATCCCATTGAATTGGTTAGGACTTAAGCACACGGTGAATGTTAGGTGCTTTGTCTTAGGCTCTTAAACTGAGACAAATGTACCTAAAATAAAGTGTCTGAGTGCTGATATGTGTGTCCAAATGTACAACATGATATATCAATTTAGGCTCTAACAAATTAGAAAATAGGAGTCCATTGCATAAAAAACTATTTTTGCATAGGTGTGTATAAGTAATCTGTGTGTATATTGGCTTTCATAAGCCAGTACAGATACATGGAGCAGTAAGAGTGTAAGTTACAATATACTTCAAAGAGTTAATGAGGTGTGTAGTGCTGCTGCAATACAATCAGCTTCCTGTTGACTAAAGGCCCAGCAGAGACTCTCTGTAACTCTAGCAGAAACAGCTCTTCTGAGTGATGATTTACAGGATATACACAAGCAGATAGTTGGCATCTGGACTGCTTTGGGTGGTGATTGTATCAGAGCTAGATTGCTGGAAGCGACCGCTTTCTGGTGAGTTGCAAAATGGAGGTCCTGACTGCAAATGACCATCAAAACTTATAGATTTCACAAGTGTAAAGATGCTAATGCAGTGCCCTGACTATATTCTAGTTTGTCTAGTTGAATTCCTCCTGCAATTTCAGTTGGATAAGACTTCTGTTCAGAAGGTGGCATTGCAATGTGCTACATTGCACTCCAGAAGTGGCTGCACTACAAAGACAGGCACCGTTATTCTAATTAACTATTTCATTAATACAGACCCCAGTATGGTGAGCATGGTATGGAGAGTAAGCAGAGATAGATAGTGAAATTAATAGCGCTCTAATTTGGCAACTACATAGCAGTGATTCTGAATGGAATGTATAATATCCTGAGGATTTTTGGTTTTTAAATAGGTCTTTTGCAATAAAAGGACAAGATGAGCATCCAAAACTGTGTTAGGTCCAAATCACCTCATGGACTCACCTCACTCTTTTAGAATTTTAGAAGCTGGGAAAAACGAGGCTGAATTTAGCTCAGTGTGCATTGTTCATGTGTTATCATGAATAAATATGACACCTATCTGGAGATCACTGATAATCCAGTTATAAAGTATGTCACATGCTTTAGTATATTTAAATTAAATGTGCTTTCTTGGTGGTTGCTGTTGTTATTATTATATCAATTGCATCAACCAATAATCTCACTACTTCAATGCCTCTGCAGGTTCTGTATGATAATCCCTATTCCTTTACTGAGTCTCATGAAATTTACATCACATTTATAGAAGTTAGCAGCTGCTAGTGGTTGGCAGAGCAATCTGCCTCGTGCATCACTGGAACACTATCTCCTGAAAGTTGTGGAAGGAATACTTCCTGAGGTTTATAATCCAAACCTACAGGACATTATAAATATCTGTGCAGGGTCAGGTCGTGTGCTTGGAGAAATGATACATGAGGTGAGTGACGCAGGCATTTGGCTGCTTCTCATCCAGAGCAAGAGCTATGTTACATTTACATAACATGATCTGAAAACGCCTTGGGCTCTCCGGATCTGTCAGTTCCATTTCTGAGATGCAGCCTGCCCCCTGCACAAATGGGATTATGCTGTTGTAATATGGGTTACAAATTGGGTTAGAGTGATTGTTTAGTCCTGATGCACAGTAATGAGAGCCCTGAAGAAAGCAGATGCTAGGTTAAGTGGTTTCTGGGAATTAATGCAGGTGGCTTTGGGGTTCCTGCACCTACAGAAAAGACAATGAAATTATTTAAACAGCTGAGCCATTTTTTATAGAGCAAGCCATTATTCCAACAAGTGAGCATATATATTGAATGTATACAGTCTCTGATTATAATGGCACATTCCTTAAAGTGATTATAGAGAGTGTGTTTGTAGCTTAGTGTAATCGTATTACGGTGCTGACATAAGTATACCGTATCTTTCAGCGGGGCTGAACTGAGCTCTGCAATTATCTTACTTACCTTTATTGTCCCTCACTAACCACTGACACCTGCACTGCACCCTTTTGGTAAAGGCTAATAACTTAATTATAATACATCTGTACAAAGTAAACAGAGTTATGGTTGTGTGTCACAGTTAGCACTTCCTGACTTAGGTCCATTAGCTGTGTAACTTTATCACGGCAATCATTGTTCTTTATAGCCAACTTTTGTATATGCACTGACACGGCCCCATTTTCAAAAGGGTGCTTTCTCTTTTTAAGGACCAATTTGCAGCTGCACAATTCACATCCCTATTTTTGTACCTACAGTTCAACTGAAGGTGCTGTTCTCATACCTGCACCTTTTTTTTGACTATGGGAGTAAATCAAATACCCAGAAATGCATGTACTCCAGTTCATTTTCAGTTCATCTGTGAGTACAAGATCTGGGTACATACTACCCCAGTATAAAAGAGACCAAGACTCAACCCTTTCTTAAAATGAACCCCATAATTCCTAAAGGCAGGAGTTCATACCTGAGGTGCTTCAACCTAAAGAGGGGCTGTAAATAGGGGAAATAATACTGCAACTACCCTCTCTTTCACATATTTCTGAATGGGAGGGAAACTCAGGCTAGTCCCAATATAGAAAGGGGATGGTGATATGGATAAGGCTAAGAACTCTTACTTCTGATACACCATAGTATCTCAGGGTATCAATAAATCCCCATACCAATGTGTTTGCCACATCCTTTGTTTTCAGAATTTCACTTGTTTCTGAACAAGGATCGCAGTAGTTATACTGAAAACACCTTTTAGATCAGCCTTGCCAAATTTTAATCATCCCTTTGCCTCTGGCAATTTTTTTAGCATTGGCTAAAATATTAATATCCTTAGAATTGTCATTGTCATCATGATCAGATTGAGTTTTATGCCCTGTCTGGTGATTTGTCATGCTATTATAAGGCTGAATGAAGTCATACAAAGGCAGGCTATGGTCCTCTGAGACTTTTAGAGAACTGTTTTACCCCCATATAATTAGGTTAGCCATCACCAGGATACCTTCCTTAAAACATAAACACAAAAAATCTCATACCAGCAGGAATGAACATTAAAGTTATTGTTGGAGATGCATATAATATAGATGCAGATGTGCTTTGAGAGGGCTATTGCCATGTGTTTTTAAAAGCCTACTTATAACATAGTATTTGCTCTCCTTATGTTCAAGCTTTGATAAGCAGTGCGATAGTTTTTACAATTGACATTTAAAGTTTTGTTGCTGGCCTCTGAGGCTATGTTTATACTGCACACTTATTTTGAAATAACTCAGGTTATTTTAAAATAACAGAGTGCGAATCTACACAGGAAGCCTGTTATTTCAAAATAATTTCAAAATAACAGGCTTCTTACCACAACATCTATAACCCTCATTTCCTGCTGTGTAGACAGCGCCAACAGCCGAGTTAAGCTACTTCAACTTCAGCTATGTAATTAACATTTCTGAATTTGCATATCTTTACTCGAAAAGCTTGCCAGCTGTCTACACTGGCCGCTTGAATTTCCACAAGAACACTGACGATCTCATGTAAGAAATTAGTGCTTCTTGCAGAAATACTATGCTGCTCCCGTTCGGGGAAAAGTCCTTTTACGCAAAAGCTTTTGCGCAAAATGGCCAGTGTAGACAGCTCAGATTTGTTTTGCACAAAAAAGCCCCGATCGTGAAAATGGTGATCAGGGCTTTTTTGCGCAAAAGCGCGTCTAGATTGGCCACGGATGCTTTTCCGCAAAAAGTTCTTTTGCGGAAAAGTGTCCGTGCCAATCTAGACGCACGTCTCTGCAAATGCTTTTAACGGAAAACTTTTCCGTTACAAGCATTTGCAGAAAATCAAGCCAGTCTAGACATAGCCTAAATGTTTTAGAAGGTCACATCAGATTAACACCCAAAATGTTAGGTTGTTGTTGTTTTTTTTAATCAGTTCCTAGTCTGCATCTATATGTCTGTTATTCCCAAAGTGGATTCCTAGGTAATGATTAAATATGTATGTTCTATTGATATATATTTATTTATTAGAGCACATACACATTAAAAACTATGATTACGTGTTGGCAAATGTGTGAGGGCATAAATTGATGTAATATATGAACCAAGGCAAGCCAGAAGTACGAGGTTGTAGAAGGGAATCAGTCCATCATAAGAAGGATGACCTTTGGCTCAAGGCACTGGACTGGTAATCAATTTATTTGGATTCAGTCCCTGGCCCTGCCATAGACGTCTTCAGAGAACTAGGAATAAATAATAGTTTAGGCCTCAATTCTCCAGCTACAAAGTAGGACTAATACCTGTAATAGTTCCTTTGTCTAGAATTTATACTTAGACTGAAAACTCTCCATTACACAGACTGTCTCTCATCATGTGTGTGTATATACAGCACCAAGCAGAAAGGGGCCCTCATTTTCATTGGGGTTTCTATATGTTTATACAGATAAAAATAACAGTAGCTTGCACTCTGTAGCTTGCACTCTCCTATCAGTTGCTTTCTCTTCTATAACTCCACATTTTCACCTCTCTCAGGGTAAGATACGACAACTTACATTCACCCACTTATATCTTCTTGCTAATGTGAAACTTCCTCCATTATTTACATCACATCTGCATTTGACCCATTGTGTTCACAGCAGACAGTTCATATATCAGTAGGGAAGAATCGGGGAAGCTGATTTTAAGTGTTCAGAATGACCTGAAAGAGAAAAGCCCCTAAAAAATCTCCAGCCTTTGATAGCACTGATAACTTTTCCTGGAACCACATTCTGAGCTCAGTTATACTGTCATAAATGAGAATTAATGTAATTGATGTTAGTAGAACTATTAGAGATTGACAGCTGTGTAACTGAATTTAGTGTTTGGAGATATACAATATGTGGAATTCTTAATGCAAACCCTCACTAACTTTGGAACAGTCTCACATCCAGAATGGCACATTACAATTAAGTTGTTGGGTAGCTATTGATTAGAAGGGTACAATTATATATGGGTATTCAGATTACCTAAATTACCTGAATTCTATATATTCCCTGAGGTCTTTGTGGCTTGCTGTGTCTCAGTTGGTAATTGGCTTTGCTGGAAATTTGATTTTAAAGTTTTGACTTTTTTTTTCCCCTCCTCAGTTTTGTGCAACACTCGGAACCACACCTTGTTGCTCCTTCGACAATCTGTTAGAACTGGGTCCTATTTGTAAGTCTCTCTCTGCTGTTTTTCTCTAAATTTAAGTATAGGTTATGGCCTCTTGCTGATTCATTTTCTGGGTGTTATGTAGTATCAGTGTACAAATGTAATAATTCTGTCAATAAATCTTTTACTTGCAATTGTTTTCAAAAATTTCTTCAAACAGCAAACTTTCATTTTCAAGCCAGATCGCTAAAGGGTAAGCTTCAAAGATTTTTTTTTTTAAACTCTCTTTTCTGGCAACCTATTTTAGGACTACAGAATGCTTATGGGCTTGCCTTTTTGGATCCTTTCTTTGATCTGTTCTGAATGGGTCAGAAAACTTCCACCTAAAGAAGATGAAAAAAGCTGAATGTTGTGTCCTTCTTTGAGCTCCTCTGCCATTTTGCATCAGGCAGGACACATGTGAATTAGGTGATACACAATGATAGATTTAAGTAGCAGGTTGCAACTTTATTAACTTATCACTGTTATCAGTCTTGTATCCAATATATGAGGTATTTACATGAGCCCAATGCAGGATTACGGGGTTCCCACCATATAGCCAATAACTAGGAGTGGAGTTTTTTCACTCCTTTACTGATCCCGACTACTGTTTCTTAGGCTGGGAGGCAGATCTAGGGGCTCTTCACATCTTCTGGGCTGGGTGATTCAGGGGGAGTAGAGGAGCAGATGCACCATCCTGTCCATATTTCTCACAGGAGGAGTGGGCAGGAAGAGGAAGTGGAGTTTTTCTTGGCTGGGATCTTTCCTACCTCCTCCCCTCCTCTAAGCATGGTGAAGGGAGAGGAAAGAGTCCATCAGCTTCTAGCTGCATAGAAGTTGGAGCGTCTCACATCGTCTCAAGACAGGTTCCAACACCCTCTGAAATCCCTTTACTCGTGATAAAATCTTGAAAGTTGGCAATACTGGATTAATGAATGGGGGGAGGATCAAGGAGCCTCTTGACTCTCATCTTCTTCTGCCTGGCCACAAGGGATAGAGAGCTCACAGAGGAGAAGCCATCCCTGCATTCTTCCAGTGTGTGCCTCACCCCCTTTTCCTTGGGTCCACTCAAGTTTTCCACCATTCAACAGTGTGGATAGAATTTGTCCTCTCTTTGCTTCTTATGGAAACAAAAGAACTAAGAAGCAAAGGGGGAAAAGTATTTTCCTCGCCACCCCTCCCATTTACGCAATAGGGGCTAGAACAGGAGAGTTGCACTGACTAGATTATATCATTGACTGCAATGATAACGTTACCTGACACATTATGGAAAGCTTTGGCCTGGAAAAGTGTTTGATAAACATGTGCTCACTGCATGATCAGAGTGACATGCAGGTATAGATTGCATCTGGAGTAGCAATATATTTAGAATAAACATTTGGTAGTTATACAAAACATGACCTGCATATGGTGTTTGCTGCAATTTTCATTTAACTATTTTGGGCATCCACAAAGAAGAGTTTGGGGCACAAGGATATTGTATGAAAAACCAGAACTTTTGTCTAGTTAAAACTAGGATGAGATCTGATATGTTGTGAATTGATGCCAGGGCAAAACAAAAAATGCATGTTGCCCTGTTTTGAACCCTGTGTTGTAATAATTTGTTTCTGTGTATACAGTACACACAGGCTTTAGTGCTTCAATCTGTTCCTAATCCTGTTCCCCTGGGCTGGTTGTCATCATTTGCTTAGCAGCTAGTAATAAGTATAGTGTTCAGGAAGTAGCTTTCAGACTCAATATCATAAAATAGGGACATATCATATTGAGGTAGAACAACCTATGAAAGTGGGGCTTGTTTCACTTTTGGTGAAAGTGCCTTTGTGCAGAAGTGGTCAGCACAAGACTAATGTGCTGCTTCAATCAACATCACCCTCAACATACATATGTATAAGTCGTAAAATGAGGGACATACCTAAAGCCAGGTAAATTCAGTAATTCAGGCAAAACAGCAATAATAACCTCGAGCATTTATTCAAATAAAAGCTGAGAATTCCTTTTGATGGGATACATATTTTTATGTTTTTACAAAGATTTATGCAAATGAATTTTAGTTCACAAGAAACCAAGCACTTCTGTAATTAATCTTTGCACATGAATGCTGATTTAAACCCTGGAATTAAGTTTTGGACCTTCCTGCTCCATGTCTCTCTCCCTATCTCTCTGGGTATGTCTACACTGCATTCCTCTTTCAAGAGACAACATTGAAACAAACCAACCAAAATCAGTCACAACAGCCACCAAATACTTCTGGTGCACTTTTTACATTATCTATCAATCTATTTATCTCTCTCTCTCACACACACACACACACACACACACACACACACACACACACACACACACACACACAGGGTATGTCTATACTGCATTCCTCTTTCAAGAGAGGAATGCAAATGCAGGCGAGCAAAATTGCAAAGGAAGCACGGATTTGAATTTCCCGTGCTTCATTTGCATAATGGCGTCCAAGCGCTTTTTTGAAATACCCTATTTTGAAAGAATAAACGGAGTCTAGATGGGGTTATTTCAAGAAAAAAACTCTTCTTTCGAAATAACCCTTAAGCCTCATTTTATAAGGAGTAAGGGTTATTTCAAAAGAAGGGTTTTCTTCTGAAATAACCGCATCTACACAGCATTTCTTTTTTTGAAATATAGTATTTCAAAATAGTGCCCGGATGTGATTATGCAAATGAAGCGTGAGAAATTCAAATCCGCGCTTCATTTGCAATTTTGCTCGCCTGCATTTGCATTCCTCTGTTGAAAGAGGAATGCAGTATAGACATACAGTGTGTGTGTGTGTGTGTGTGTGTGTGTGTGTGTGTGTGTGTGTGTGTGTGTGTGTGTGTGTGATAAATAGATTGATAGATAATGTAAAAAGTGCACCAGAAGTATTTGGTGGCTGTTGTGACTGATTTTGGTTCGTTTGTTTCAATGTTGTCCAGTTAGCATCCAGAAATACTACCATGTGACTTACCATCTACAATCAGTTGCATAGGGTAAACAGTGAGATCCATACGCTGAAATAAAAACAACTGATTGAATAATTCAAGGTAACAGATGTGTAATACATCAATTTTTTCTCATGGTTTAATGTCCCAAAATGAATTGGCTGTTGTAAATAGTTTGTTCACTCTAAGACCCTAGAAACTCATGTTGTATAAGAATGGATCATTTAGAGTTCTCTCCATTGCTATAAGGGGCCAGCAAAGTTTTAAAAAAAAAGAATTGAGAGCTTTCTTTATAGAAATTAACTCGTCACTAGATGTTTTTCAAGAAATATATATTTTTAGCATCCTGAACTGATCATAAATTAAGATTTTGTACTGAAAGTTTGTAGTAAATATAACTTGGAGTGTTTAAGGGCTCAATCCTGTTAAGAGAATTGTGGAACTGGGAAGGATCCCTGAGTATGAATTGTTTAGCAGAAGAGAGGTCTATGTCAGCTGATCACCTAGACCTCTGGCCTAGCTGAATTGATAAAATATGAATGACAAAGACTGGGAACCTCTTCAGTAACTTGGTCTAATGCAAATTAAGAAAGTGATATAATGAATAATTCTCTATTTATTTAATTTTCTTCATTTTTTCAGGCAACAAGGAGAACATCTGGATGCATATTGATGCCGCATATGCAGGGAGTGCTTTCGTCTGCCCTGAATTCCGACATCTTCTCAATGGAGTGGAGGTTTGTGATGCTCTCCAAGGGTACCCAGGGTTGTGTGGCACCTCACCATTACCTTCCCTTCATGTGAAGCAGTCTTGTCTGTGTCTGCCATGGATCACTTCCCTGAAACCAGCAGCCTCTGGCAGTACAAGCATTGCTTTCCCAGTCCCTTCAGGCTTCTCTCTCTCTATGCAGGGAGTGATAAGCACACACCAATCCTGGAATACTCAGATAGTTCCTTGAAGTTTCCAGACCCTCACAATATTGCCAGGGCTGCTGTTCCTGAAGGAGAGTACATACCAACTTGTAAGATTTATCGTAGGACCATCAATTTGCTTAACATCATGGAATTAGGGGTGGGAGGTGTACGTGTGAATATACACATATATAGTGAAAACAAGAATAAGTGTATTGTCAAAGAATAGCGATTAATGGAATAGTGAGAGAGATTATCTAAATCAACTGGTAAAAGCTGGGTGCAAGCAAACAATAAGCATTTTAATATGGCTAAGTGTAAATGTTTACATCTGGGAACAAAGGATGTAGGGGACTCTATCCTGGGAAGCAGTGACTCTGAAAAAGATTTGGGGGTTGATAATCAGCTGACCATGTGTGTGAACATGCCATTGTGATTCTGTGACCAAAAATGACAGCCTGGGATGCATAAACAGGGGGATTGCCATATGAGCAGAAAAGTTCTTTTTACCTCTGTATGTGGTACTGGTGTCATTGCTGCCAGAATGCTATAGTCTGTGTCCATTTCTGGTGTCCACAATTTAAGGAGGACATTCATAAGTTGAACCGAACTCCAAGAAGAGTCATGAGAATTATTTGGGAGAAGTTTTATGCTTGTGCTATATAGGTGGTCAGAGTAGATGATCACAGTGGTCCCTTCTGGCCTTACACACTTTGGCTATTGGAAACAAATGGTTACATGCAAAACAGAATCATAACATGCTTTCTAGACACTAAACTTGATTAACAGTTACTTTCACCTAAAAACATTTATCTCATCCAATGTTCTCTCTAGCATACACCCCTTTTCAATAAGAGTCCCTCCTCCTCTTCTCCCCATCCAGTATACTCAAATCTTTTATAGGAACCTCAACATAAGATTCTCTGGTCCTTTTGTATTTACTATCTTGTTGCTTCTATCTTACAAGCCTTTATTTGCATTCAGTTCAGACTGGAGATAGGAGACCCACTGTAAACAAAACAATTCTCAATTTATATGTAAACGGGGGAGTGGCATCCCAGTCTGACAGCAGTTTTTCACTCTTCCTTGTATCTAATACCTTGGTACAAACTTTAAGAACATGTTTACAGTGTATGTCCATAAATCCTTACATAGTATCTGTACATATACTGCATAATGATATTGACCAATGTGACACCAGGATAGTGATACTGACATTGAAATGCTGAGGGAGATTAGAGAGGCTGCCAAAATAAAGAACTCTATAATAATGGGGGATTTTAATTATCCCCATATTGAATGGATACATGTCACCTCAGGAAGAGAAGCAGAGAGAAAATTTCTCAATGGCTTAAATGACTGCTTCTTGGAGCTGCTGGTGCAGGAACCCATAAGGGGAGAGACAATTCTCGATTTAGTCCTGAGTGGAGCGCAGGATCAGGTCCAGGATATAACCGTTACAGGACCGCTTGGGAATAGTGACCATAATATAATAACATTCAACATTCCTGTGGTGGGAAGAACACCTCAGCAGTCCAGCACCCTGGCATTTAATTTCAAAAAGGGGAATTACACAAAAATGAGGTTAGTTAAACAGAAATTAAAAGGCACAGTGACTAGAGCCAAATCCCTGAAAGCTGCATGGAAACTTTTTAAAGACACCATAATAGAGGCCCAACTTAAAGGTATACCCCAAATTAAAAAACATAGCAAGAGAACTAAAAAAGAGTCACCGTGGCTTAACCACCATGTAAAAGAAGCAGTGAGGGACAAAAAGGTATCTTTTAAGAAGTGGAAGTCCAATCCTAGTGAGATAAATAGAAAGGAACATAAACACTGTCAAATCAAGTGTAAAAATGTAATAAGAAAAGCAAAAAAAGATTTTGAGGAACATCTAGCCAAAAACTCAAAAAGAAATAACAAAATGTTTTTAAGTACATTAGAAGCAGGAAGCCTGCTAAAAAACCTGTGGGTCCCTAGATGATGGAGCTATAAAAGGAGCAATCAAGGACGATAAAGCCATTGCGGAGAAACTAAATGATTTCTTTGCTTCAGTCTTCACGGCTGAGGATGTTGGGGAGATTCCTGAATCTGCACCGTCCTTTGTGGGTGATGAATCTGAGGAACTGTCCCGGATTGAAGTGTCATTAAAGGAGGTTTTGGAACAAATAGAAAAACTTAATGTTAACAAATCTCCGGGACCGGATGGCATTCATCCAACGGTTCTAAAAGAACTCAAATGGGAAATTGCTGAGCTATTATCCGTGGTTTGTAACCTATCCTTTAAATTGGCTTCCGTACCTAATGACTGGAAGGTAGCCAACGTGACACCAATATTTAAAAAGGGCTCTAGAGGCGATCCTGGCAATTACAGACTGGTAAGTCTAACTTCAGTACCGGGCAAATTAGTCGAAACAATAGTAAAGAATAAAATTGTGAATCATGTAGAAGAACATAAATTGTTGGGCAAAAGTCAACATGGTTTCTGTAAAGGGAAATCCTGTCTTACTAATCTGTTAGAGTTCTTTGAAGGAGTTAACAAACATGCGGACAAGGGGGATCCAGTAGATATAGTATACTTGGATTTTCAGAAAGCCTTTGACAAGGTCCCTCACCAAAGGCTCTTGTGTAAATTACATGGCCATAGGATAAGGGGGAAGGTCCTTTCTTGGATTGAGAACTGGTTAAAAGACAGGAAACAAAGGGTAGGAATAAATGGTAAATTTTCAGATTGGAGAGGGGTAACTAGTGGTGTACCCCAAGGGTCAGTCCTGGGACCAATCCTTTTCAACTTATTCATAAATGATCTGGAGAAAGGGGTAAGCAGTGAGGTAGTAAAGTTTGCAGATGATACAAAACTGTTTAGGATAGTCAAGACAGAAGCAGACTGTGAGGGACTCCAAGAAGATCTCACCAAACTGAATGACTGGGCAACAAAATGGCAAATGAAATTTAATGTGGATAAGTGTAAAGTAACGCACATTGGGAAAAATAACCCCAACTATACGTACAGTAGGATGGGGGCTAATTTGGCTACAACAAATCAGGAAAGAGATCTTGGAGTTATCGTGGACAGTTCTCTGAGAACTTCCACGCAGTGTGCAGCGGCGGTCAAAAAGGCAAATAGGATGCTAGGAATTATTAGGAAAGGGATAGAAAATAAGACCCACAATATCTTACTGCCCCTGTATAAAACTATGGTATGCCCACATCTTGAATACTGTGTACAGATGTGGTCTCCTCACCTCAAAAAAGATGTTTTGGCCTTGGAAAGGGTTCAGGAAAGGGCAACTAAAATGATTAGGAGTTTGGAACAGGTCCCATATGAGGAGAGGTTAAAGCGTCTGGGACTTTTCAGTTTAGAAAAGAGGAGACTGAGGGGGGATATGATAGAGGTCTATAAAATCATGAGTGGTGTGGAGAGGGCTGATGAAGAAAAATTATTTATTAGTTCCCTAAATAGAAGAACTAGAGGACACCAAATGAAATTAATGGAGAGCAGGTTTAAAACTAATAAAAGAAAGTTCTTCTTCACACAGCGTGTAGTCAACCTGTGGAACTCCTTGCCAGAGGAGGCTGTGAAGGCTAGGACTATAATAGAGTTTAAAGAGGAGCTAGATAATTTCATGGAGGCTAGGTCCATAAAAGGCTATTAACCAGGGGATAAAATGGTGTCGTTGGCCTCTGTGTGTCAGAGGCTGGAGAGGGATGGCAGGAGACAAATTGCTTGATCATTGTTTTTGGTTCACCCTCTCTGGGGCACCTGGTGCTGGCCACTGTCGGCAGACAGGATATTGGGCTAGATGGACCTTTGGTCTGACCCAGTACGGCCGTTCTTATGTTCTTATGATTTGTACATTTCACAATAACATTGATAACTAGTGTTACACCGTCTTTCATTTCAAACCACGTATAACATTCGTTAGTGAACTAGAATGTACATCGCAGAATCAGGAGAGTACTGTAAACTCCCCCTCCCCCACATACATTCTTGTCAGTTGACACTAAGAGGTTCTTGGGTCAAAACCAACAAGGAGAAGCTCCATGGATTCTTAAACCTCTGCTTTCCTCTGACTGTACCCAGAGCTATATCAGTATTCCACACTTCTGTACAATGTATGGATAGTGATGCATAGAAACCAAACTTTGTATAAATCTGGTCATCTGAGCAAACTTATTTCCTTACTGTGGTCCTGAGCACATCCCTCTGGTACTGTGAAAAAGTACAGGAAGAGGAGGCATTGATCTGTGTATTTTATCATAAGCCCTTGCACCCAGCCAGCCCAGTCCCTCTCCCCTTCCCAAAATGACCCCCAAATCAGGTGAAAAGATTTTAAGAGGACTTCCTTTAAATTCCAAGAAGGGCAGGATTATATCAAAATGTTGGATTTTTGATTCGGTCTTCTATTCAGTCAGTTGTTAAATTCGATCCAGATCCAAATTTCCCCTAAAGTTTGGGGAGAGGGCTTTGTGTCCAGTGTTTTAGTTTGGGCCCCTTTTAATCACCATTCAACACATTTGTGCTACAAGCTAAGCTACCAAAGGCAGCAACCTAAACCCACTTCGTAACTGTGATTCTAGGCATATTAGTGAGGAATGTGATAAGGCAACATTAAAAGATGTGAGAACCATAGATTCACTTTTGATATGCTCCTCTTGGGAATCTATCCTCACAGCTGCTTTTAGACCATTAATTGTGTGCAAAAATGGGGACTTGAAGACAGACAAAATTGTTCCACGAAGAAGCAAAAATTAGCTTTGACAACTCACACAATTTTATCATATCAAAAGTGGTTTTAATTTATAATAGTTACTATGTCAGGTAAAACCATTTCTACCATCTTTACACTAGAGTAGATAGAATACCAGTGTATATATAAACGTTTGCCGTTCAGAGCACCTAAGTAACATCAATTTAACCAAGCCTGAGAAAGGGGGACTTTTGCTTAAATATTTATATGTGTTGTTTAACATTTACAAATATAACCACTACTTCCTTATCTGTTTTGAAAGCAAGACATAGAAGTGTTACTATATGCCTCCTAAGGGACATATAATGCCAGGCTGTGGCTGTGTCTACAACTGACTGGGTTTAATATTTGAAAATGAGTCAGTTGAAATTTTCTTCCAATAACTCTCAGGGTTTTTTTTTCCTTTCCTCTCACTGAGTCACTTGACACTCAGTTGCTTAGATAAGGGTACTGCAATTTCCTGATGCTTCCCTCACAGTGTCAGATAAGTCCTTGTCTCCACAGTCAATGGAGAAAATATCACTGTTTGGTAAAGAAAGAAATTTAAACAGAGCAGCTTTGATGGACAGAGTAATAAAAAGAGGAGGAAAAATCTAACAAATGAAACATTTCTCTCGTATACTGTTTTTTTATCAGCAAATAAAGCTTGCTGTAATTTCCTGTGTGGGTTTTATTAATTATTTTTATTGGTTCCTAGAGGAAATGAATCAACATCCATAGCACAGACAGCATCTGTCAGTGTAGCAACTATTCAACAGCTATGAATAGATTCCCTACCTCAGATACTAGAAGGATAAAAAACCTCCTCCAATGTGGGCAACCATTTCCCTTTCACTAAAGATATGGAAGTGAATGAGAAACCAGTGTGAAAAGATAGCTATTAGGTGAAGACTGGTGCTTCAAGATCCCCAGTTCTTTGTGTCCCTGATGTTCAAAATCAATGGCCACCATAGGACCTAAAGGAGAAGATTTTCAACACAAATGTCCTTCATACCTTCAACAGTTTGGGAAGCTACCTTGAATAAATGTACAGTAATGCAAAGTTGATGGTGTTTAATTTAATGTACAGGACCTCCCTGCATTACAACGGCCCGAGTTGCAACCCCCTGCACTTATGACCATTTTTTGTAAGTGCAGAAGGGACTGAAAACCTCTGACTTACGTCCTCAGCCCGCATTTACGACAACACCCGGCGCCTATCGTAAATGCGGGTTTGAGTTACGATGCTCCTGACGTGCGACGCTTCTCCGGGAACCAATTGTGTCGCAAGTCAGGGGCCGCCTGTGTAACCAGGAGTGCGGTGTAGCACTTGTTAAAAGTTGTATCTAAATTTAGTTCAGATGAGAAATGACTTTTAGACTAAATGAAAAAGATTTTAGGGAGAAATGATTTTTGACCAGCTCTAATTCTCTGCCTAGAATTACTGAAACACAGCTCCATATCAAAATCTATTGCCTCTGTATGTGCATGCACATATAAAGTGTATGTACATATTAATAGCATTAATTTCTCACTCTATGAAATAGTGAAATCTGGGAACCTCTGAATAGAAAATGGAATAAAAAACAAAATGTGGGATGTCTTTTGTTTACATTGAGATGGAGATGTTTATATATTATATATATTAAAGTTCAATAAAAGCTATATAAAGAGCACATTATCAATGACACAAGTGAAACATTCAAGATTTAGGAGATGCCATAAGTTAGGTTGTCCAAGCAGAGCCATCTCTAGGGTATAGCAAATCAGTGACTGCTTTGGGATACCCATTTTGGGGGCCCCCACAGGCCAGTGAAATTGGTTGCATGGTTGGCCTCAGAATTATTTGTCACTTCTGCCCTGTGTTCAAGCACCTTGAATTCTGCTCCCTCATGTGTATGCAGAATAGCTGTGAAGAAGCAAAGTGTACTTAAACCTGTGTACTTTGAGCATTCATATAGTCCTGTTGACATCTGAAGACTTACATGAGGCTTAGATGATAAATATTCCTTTTGCTGGTCCTCTGTGCAGGGTGAATTTCACCCTGCGTGCACATGTAACTGTAACTGTAACCGGGCGCATTTAAACTTGGGACCTCTGGAGCTTAGTGTGTAGAGCCTCTACTGCTTGAGCTAAAAGACAGCTGGCTCTTAGCTTAGGCTATAGAGCTCTCTTGATCTTATCTCTTGCTATAAGTGATCTAAGTGCCACTACATGGGACAGTGAACCACACTAGGTGTATGAGTTACATAACCATCATTTACGTTAGATGGAATTACATTGTTATCTTTAAATCCCCAATTCAGGAAAACATCCCTTTTGTTTTAGTGCTTTCCTGAATCTTGGTGCAATTGGGGAAGCTGACAGTGCTTTTATAAGTTAAGGCTTTGAAACTTTTTTTTTCTAATTCTTCCTTTTTTTTTTTTTTTTTTAAACCCTGTCAGTTTGCAGATTCATTTAACTTTAACCCTCACAAATGGCTCCTAGTGAATTTTGACTGCTCTGCTATGTGGTAAGTAGCACAGGATGTGTAAAGTTGTCAGAAATAATGAACTTCAGGGTGAAGCACACTCTTTCTAAATACATATTCCCTTTGTCACATAGAAATATGTAGTTTTGTCTAGTGTTTGCCTGATGTGAATGATTCACAGTAGCATGAAAAATTGTTTGACTGAGGTGGTAGAAAACCAGAGACAAGTCTGAGCCCTGATGTTTGGAACTAGACATGAAAATTCAGGAGATATAGCAAAGAAATGAGTTGTACCTTACACCAAACTTCTTTCTCTATTTTGATAAGGTTTCTCTGAGTCTTGATTGCAGACTTTAAAAGTCTTTGTTTATAGAGACTGGTCTTTTGGTAGATTCAGAGCAGGACAATTTAAAAAAAGCCTTTGTAAATGTTTTTCAATTATTTTCATCATTCATGTGTGAGGATCGAGACTGCATTT
This sequence comes from Pelodiscus sinensis, assembly GCF_049634645.1. Classification (NCBI taxonomy): domain Eukaryota; kingdom Metazoa; phylum Chordata; order Testudines; family Trionychidae; genus Pelodiscus; species Pelodiscus sinensis. The sequence continues at coordinate 156,645,832 of NC_134712.1, forward strand.
TGTATTCTAGGACGCAACATGGAGAAACAAACCTGTAGGTATATCATGTTCACAAACCAAAAGGGCCTAATGAAAACAATCATCATCACAAGAAAAATAATACAAAATTTCCATAGCTGAAAATTCCATAGCTAAGACTTAGGCTATGTCTACACTACAAAGAAAAGTCAGAAAAAGAAACTCAAAATTGTGAACTGCAATTTGCGATCTTTTTCTGCTTTTCTTCCAAAAGAGGCCTACACAGGGCCAAATGTTGGGGGAAAACCCTCTTTCAGAACATCCTTTCTTCCTTGTTAAATGAGGTTTACAGGGATGCCGACAAAACACGTCTGCCCTGTTTTCGAAAGATCCGCGTCTAGACTGCGGTTTCAAATTCGAAATAGTTCTTTTTTGAAAGAGCACTATTATGTGATTATGCAAATGAAGCACAGGATATTTAAACTTCGGCTTCATTTGCAATTGTGAAATGTCCAATTTACATCCCTCTGTCGAAAGAGGGATGTAGTCTAGACACACCCTAGGACCTCCATTATGCACAGTGCTGTGCAAATGAGCAAAAGCTCAATCTGTTTCTAGTGTTCTGATTCTGCCTCATCTATTAGTGGTGGTCACATCTCAGTAAAGAGTATTTTGTGGTGTAACCAAACCCCTAGAGGGTAATTATCTTACAATGAGATGTGTGTCTCTGTAGCCATTAAGAAGAAGGGTAGGATTCTTTTTCTAGCTTCCTCCTCAACTCCCTTTCATGCTTCTTAGAACCAAGTTACAGCCGTTAATGGAAGTGATGAAATAAATCATCATATCTTTATTGTGGCTTTCTCTCTCAATTCACTTCTCATCAATCAGTGGGCCTCATATGGCAACACAAAATGGTAATAAGAAACTCAGTAGCCATTCATGAGCAGTGAAGGTAAACTCTTTGAAAGGAAAGGTTGTGTAAGTCACCAAATAGCTACCAAATGGTGCAATTTCCAGACATTTTAGAATCTGAATTTGCTCTTGATTGCACTGACCTAAATCGATGGCATTATACATGGGTGGTGGGTGAACCTAGGGCTGGGGGAGGCAAGCTCCCAACCCTGCCCTCCTACCCGAGTCCCCACCTCTGCTGCCTTGTTTGAGCCAAGGATCCCTCCCACTTTTAGGGGCAGGCCACCCCTCCCCTAGCTTTCTTAACCCTGGTTAGAGAACAGTATGGGGAAGACAGAGGGACATGCGGCCCCAGACCAAGCACAGACAAAGCAGCCCCAGCATACCCCAGAGCATGAGGAGGGTGGATCCCCGGCCCTGGAAAGTGCATGGCAGGCAGCCCCATGACCTCAGAGTATGGGCAGTGCCCAACCCCAGCCTCCCCAGCCCCAGGAGGGCTGGTGGCATGGCCCCTAACCTCTGCAGCACTGAAGCCCAGACAACCCTGGGAAACTGGGAGAGATGGGCTGAAGAGAGGCAGGAGCTGGGAAAGGAATGTGGGCTGACAGTTTGGGAAGGCATTGTCTTCTCCTACCTCTTATACCTGCTGCTCATGGAGTTTAATGTAAAACTGAGGTAAACTGGAGGAGACTCAAGCGCTTAGGAAGAGATTTTCAAAGTCACAAACAGCAGTGAGACCCCCCATATTCATTGGTGTCTTGAAAAATCTCCCCCTGAATTCATTCCCTTCATAATTCTGTGATGCCACGTTAAAAGCATACAAAAAGAATTACAAAGCTTTTTTTATTGTATTGCTCCTATTCTTCTAAAACCCAGACATTTAAAAATCTGTGTACAGGCAGTCCCCGAGTTACGCGGATCCGACTTATGTCGGATCCACAGTTACGAACGGGGATTTTCTCGCCCCGGAAGACTGGAGCGGCGGGATGCCTGGTCCCGCCGCCCGTCTCCTCTGGGGTGAGAAAAGCTGCTCCCCGTCTCCCTGGTCTGCTCTATTCAGAGGAATGTGTATTGTTCACTTGGGGTTATGAAGTTTTAATGTGCAAATCTCAGCCAGTTTATATACATTACAATGAGTCTATTAGTGTGATATCGCATCTCTAGAAAAACTTCAGCCCCCATAAGGTATCAAAGGAAATTTCTAAAATATGTATAGAGGCCTTAAATCAGGCAATAATATGTACAAATAAAGGTAAGGACATGACTTATATCCACAAATGTATTCGCTGGTAGAAGCTAAAATCCATTTTGGGGAAGTTTAACTATTCAGGGTAAAATATAAACCTTGGTGTGTGCAGATGCAGCTCTATTGATTTATTTTTTAGGATTTTCTTGGGATATTCAATTTTTTTACATAAAGCCCTCTCAAATACATGGTTTCTTATTGTCAGCTAGAATCTTTGAGACTTTTACCTGGGAAAAATTGTATCCCATAGGTAGGCAATAATTTTTGATGAAGGCCACTCCAAGGTTTTGGTAAGTGGTCCAGGGCTGCACTTTTCTATGGATAGGGTACAGGGTCTGGGACAGGGTTTGGGTGCAGAAGGGAGCTTGAGGTCGGTGATTTCAGTGCAGGAGAAGGTGCGGGTCCAAGAGGGGGTTTGGATAAAGGCTGAGGTCATGACCTAGGGCAGGGAATTGGGTGCACAGTCTAGGATGAGGTATTGGTGCAGGAGAGAATTTTGGCTTGAAGGAAGGGTATAGGAGGGGGTACAGGGTCTGGGAGGGAGATATGACCTGGGGCAATGGGTACACAGGGCTTGGGTGGTGACCTGAGGTAGGAGGGGGTGATCACCCAGGGCAGGGCATTGTGGTGCAGGATTGGGTGGGATGTCAAAGACAGGCTCTGGAAGGGAGACACTTACTGAGGTGGCTCTCAGCCAGCAGCTCATCAGGACCCTCAGGCGGACTACCTGCCTGCCACAACCCCAGGCCAATCAAAGCATCTGGCTGCTCCATGTGCCTCTCTGCACCACATGCCCCTTATGAGAGAGGAGGCTTAATGTGCTGCCTCTACCCCCAGTACAATCTCTCAGCTTCCCGGTGTGTGGCACAGAGAGGCACATGGAGCAGCCAGTCACTTTGAGCAGCTTGGGGCTGCTCTGTACCTGAGGGTCCAGGCAGAAAGGGCCACAGGCTGGATTCAAAGGCTTGGCAGGTTGGCCTTCAGGCTGTATCTTTCCCCATCCCTGCAATCCCTTTTACAAACAATAAAATCAGAACTTGTTGGGCTCACCAACACAATAGGTGGTACCAGTCCATATAGCCACTTGTGAGCTAATGAGAGTGGGAGCTGAAAACATTTAGTACTTTTTAGTAGTAATTGCTATATCATACCAAATGTTTAATCAGATTTCCTGTCTCTGATATTGATCAATACAGGATGTTGCAACAGAAGGAGTGGACTTCTAATTCTAGTAGTTCATTGCCTTGTACTTCTATAATATGGTAGCAGTTTCCTCCAGTCCCCACATGACTCATGTAAATAATTAAGTAGGTGTGTAACTTGGTGCACAAGTCCCATTGATTTCAACTGCAGCTAATGCAGTTAAAATTATGCATGCTGCTTGTCTCCCTATATATAAGGAACAAATGTTATTTTTTGGAATATGATACTAAGTGCACATAGAGTGTTTCTCACACATACACACACATGCATACAAAGAGTAAGATACTGGAAATTAGATGTATAAGGTAGAAATTTACAAATAATTCACAAACGAACATGCAGAATACCGTACAATAAATGGGATTGCTGACCATTTTCTCTTCCCTGTCCCATACTACCGATCTTAGTTATTTTATCAAATATTTACAAGCCTAATATGGTGACAAAATAGTCTCTACCTTTGAAGCATCTAGAATCACCTTACTGGGCATGTAGAATGCCCAATGCTTTTTGTATGAATGACTTCCACTATAAATAAACATTATGCATCAAAAGATTTATTATCACTGATCAATATGATGTAGCTTCTTCCCTTTATAAGCAAAAATAAATATCTGTGCTTCTGAAACTTAATCCAGCTACACTTCCCACTAGTTTTACACTCAGTGGAGCTTATCTTTCAGAGATCATTACATTATAAAGGTTGCACTTCTGTAGCATAGCACCCTTGGGACCTGACCGGTTCCAAACCAGAGAATTTGTTGAACTACAGGAGGTCGGTATTGTCTAGAAGCATTACCAGCACTTCCACTGCTTACTGGGGCCTTAGAAGATATTTAGGGGTAAATTAGAGCTAAATAACAGCACAGAACACTGAGAGCCAGCACTGCTGGCTGTAAACAAATAGTAGAGGACTGTGAGAAACTTGACCGCATCCATGATAAGTGAACATCTGGATAACTAAAATCATGCTAGATCACAGATGTTGCCGGACCAGAGTGTGCTGGACTAGAGAGGCTCAACCTTTATCAAGCCTTCAGAGACATGGTAGTTCTTACATTGCAATTGCTTCAACAAATAGCTAGGAATCTTGTATTTACTGCTAATTTTACTGTTGTCTTAATTAGCTTACATGTTCTACTGTGAATGCCTGTTTTTCCTGTGTGTGTTTGTTTCCTGTCTGTTTTTCTAACTATGCAGTTAGAGTTTGATTCTGCAAATCCTAACTTCGGGACTTCATGCTTACCACTGTGAAAGTAGGGTCATTATAGTAAATAAAGATTTACAGGAATTGGGCCCAAAATAAGGACTAGACAGTATATTAGAAATGTGACTGAAATTGATTTTCCTGACCTGGTTTTCATTATCCAATCAACATTTAACCGTCTTTTCTCTTAGATGAGACAATGCTGTGATAATCTAATCCATGTTTGATCTTTTGTGCAGGGTGAAGAAGAGATCAGATTTAACAAATGCCTTTAAATTAGACCCTCTTTACCTGCAGCATTGCCATCAGGACTCTGGTAACATTGCATTTAACTATGATCTGCGTTATCCACACTTCTTTTTTTAAATTGCAAAACGTAGTGAAAGTTTCAGAATAACATTTTTAGGATCATCTAAATCCCATTTTCAAAAATGACTAAGGATCAGATTTTCAACTATATTTAAGTCCCTATAGAGACAAATAATTGCCTAACCCTTATTTAAATCATTCAATATTTTTAAATAAAAAATATTTACTTTTTATACTGCAAAAATAATTATTATTTTGCTTTTTTGCCCAATTCAGGATGAATTCATAATTTTCAAAATATTTGAGTTTCCCACAGGACAAAAATTCTGATTTTTAACCAGCTCTAGTCATAAGCCTACATAAATTAATAGTCCAATTAAAAATATAATGTTTTAACTTGTATTTATGAAGTCCATTCCATTCACAGGGAAGATAGCTATATGCATGGATATGTTTTGCCAGCTTATTTGTGGTTTTCCAGCAAAAAAATCTTTTTAGATTTATCAAAACAGTCTGTATATATTTTAAGTTTAAATACTGAGGGAAATTTTTTGAACAATATAGTGAGAAAGGAGAGTGACTGGTATGTAATGCAGGGCTTTACAGAGTGATGGGATAACTAGCTGCAATCTACAAGAATGCCAAAGTAAATGAAGAAAATTTGATGCTGGTTGATGGAAAACAATTTTATAAAACTGCATCATGATAATATCAGAATATTTGAAGCAATGCACACACACATACACCCCTTTATATAGTGTCTCATTTATTAATTCTCTTACACTACATGGATCAGACTGTTCTTTTGCCCCTCAAGTTCAGCCTTTGGTCCCCTTGATTCAGGAGTTATATTGCCCTCCTTCAAGGTCTGCCCAATAACTCAGGCTGGCTGCAGTCCTTGCTCAGCTTCTCCAAGATGGCCCCTTTCATCTCTATCCTTTGATACCAGATAGACATTTGCATCTCTGGAAGCTTCTCCTTATCTCCAGGCCTCAACCGGTTTAACCACATGATTTACTTGTCATATAGCTACAGTAATTTTCCCTATTTGGAGAGGAGGCCTGAAATAGTCATAGATGGCTCCATTACACTTTAAAGAGACAGGTACCCTAGGACAGGGAGTAAGTCAAGCCTACAAACCTTGTGTAGATTTGAGGGCTTTGTAAAATTCCAGTGAAGATATTGCAATCTTTGGCCATGCATAAGCTGCCTTGATGGGTCAAGGCAGAATGGCTCCAGTTCCGTCATCTGCTGCCCCTCACCCACAGTGCCCCCTATAATTGGTTATAATTGTGTAGGGTCAGATATAGTTGTGCAAGGTACCACTGATCAATGTTATAAGTTGCATAGTAACTTTTACTGCCTTGGAATGGAAACATACTCTGTAGAATGACTGGTCTCTTGACTCCTAATATTTCTGTTGAATATGCTCCCTTTTACCACAAGCACATGAGCCTCTGGGTAGCAACCATGAAGGTGCTAAGGAAACTGCACAAACTGAGTTGCACTTCCATAGCCATTGCCTTTCCCTTCTGTGTATCCCTCCTCTCCCATGGAATTAGGCTGATTTTTGTCTTGCCACTGTGTAATAAAAGGGGGGGAAATTCACAGTGAAATTGCTACATTATAAGGAGTTGGCCCTTGTTAGATACAGTTTAAAATAAATACTTAAATTATTTTTTGCAAATGTAACACAATTACATCTATCAAAAATAGGGTCCTTTACCAGGTCATTACAATGCATGATTTCTATCCTAAAACTACAAGAGGAGGAGTAAACATATGGGCTACGTCTACACTGGCCCCTTCTTCGTAAGAGGCATGCTAATTTCTAACTTTGGAATAGGGAAATGCACGGGGGATTTAAATAAAGATGGCCGCCACTTTTTTTCCGGCTTGGGGAAAAGCCGGAAAAGAGAGTCCAGACTGGTGCGATCCTCCGGAATAAAGCCCTATTCTGGAGGATCTCTTATTCCTACCTGAAGTCTGGACGCTCTTTTCCGGCTTTTCCCCAAGCCGGAAAAAAAGCGGCGGCCATGTTTATTTAAATCCCGTGGGGGATATTTAAATCCCCCGTGCATTTCCCTATTCCAAAGTTAGAAATTAGCATGCCTCTCCCGAAGAAGGGGCCAGTGTAGACGTAGCCATGTTGTTTGGTGTGTATTACTTGTTATAAGAAAAAATGTAGCTGTACGACATTTTCTTGTTGCATCACCATTAATTTTGGCACCCAGACCTGAGATTTTCCAAACCCAAACTCAACAAATATCTCATCCTAATATAAATGAGGCAACCCTGGAGATAGAGAACGAAGTAATCTTTTCTATTCCTGTAACTTTTAAAAGACACAAGTACTAAATGTAAGGAATTTCCTAATTCCCGGCTATGTGGGCTGAACTTTGATTTTAATACAATTCAAATATAAAACAAAGAAATAATCAGAAAATTGCACAGGTTTTGGAGATGAGGTTCCTCCTCTCTGGGTAAAGTGCCCAAGAAACATATATTTTTAGAGCAATGTTTTTCTAAATGAGTATGACTACACATAGATACGGAGAGTTACCTACCTTATATGAAAATAGACTTTCTTTTTTAAAATTTTAAACTGAATATTAGCTGTCATGAAAATAGTGAAACTGGCAACACTAGAATGTGAGATCTTCTGTTTTCACCAGCAGGTAGAGTGACTGCAAGAGAAAAGTAATCCCTGCTTAACATTGTCCACCAAACTGTTTTCTACTTGACCTGGGTGCTCCTCCTAATAGAGCCATTTCCTCTCCTTAATCTGCCAACAAAAGTACCAACTGTGGTGATATTTTTTTCTGATCTGGACATAGTAACCCAGCAAAATGTTCCATGAAGGTCCTCAGATGACAGCATCCCTTGGTCTTTACCAACCTGATCCAGATTTGAACCAGAAGATTAATTGCTTTGTGTCATGTCCTTATTGCCAGTCATTTCCAAGAAATAAAAGAGCCACATTTTTCAAATTCAAGTGCCTAAAGTGGAGCTGTTACATGCATATTTAGGCACCTAAGTAATTGCATGATTTTCGAAGCTGCTGAATGTCTGCAACTCCAGTTGACTTCAATGAGATATATAGGAGCTTAGCTCTTCTGAAAATCACACTACTTTTATTTAGGTGCCTAATGATGGGTGTACGTGCCTAATTGTGTGCACCCCAGTTGGAAAACTTCAGCCAAAAAAAACAGAATGTCAATTTAAACTTCATTCATCTATCGCACAGGAATTTAAATGATTGGCAAAAAAAATCAATCTGTGTGCAATTATTCTTAATAACCTTCTAGCAATTACATACACCCATAAGAGGAAAGTCTTTATTTTGTCAGTAATTATAATTGTGTATGATTTGCTTCCTCGCACTAGAGAAATTATACTAGCCTGCCTGGCAACCCAAGGAATAGGTCAGATTCAAATGGCAGCGTTAGGAGGAAACAGATTTATATTCTATTGTGAATACCACATGTGCTCCCACAATTCAAATTCTCCTGATTAATGTAAGAGTAAGGTGTATAATCACTAGAAGAAGGACTAATCATTGATTGCTTTCTATTGCTCAGCTTATAAAAGGGGCCACTAATAGATTGTTAGACATGGCCCCTCACAGGAACATACGATTAGTTCCCTATCACCTGTTGCCTTAGTCTTTGCTACCGGCCTTACAACTGTTAAATTTTAATAGCTATTAATATATAAAAGGAAAAGAGTGTTATCAAATTGACTTATTCTTGGGACCCAACTGATCCTCTGCTAGTCAATGTGTGCAGTTTACTAGTGCAGAAGGGGCCCAAATGTGGATGAGAGTCCCATTGTCCTAGGTGCTAAATAAACATCTACTGAAGAGACAGTCATTGGCTTGAAGAATTTACAATTCTGATCATCACAAAAAGCAACTTGTTAATGAAGCCAATGAGTATGGGGACGAAGGATGAGATTGTAAAAATAGGAGTATTTTCCCACATAGTGTAGCTCAGTGGTCACCAACCTTTTTCAGCATAAGATCACTTTTTGAATGTAGGTGTAACCCAAGATCTACCCCTAAGACAATGTTGTAGAATAATCAGTCTTTTTTTAATTTATGCTATGTAAATCTAAAATCAAGTGCATATAATTATAGAATAAAGTCTATTTTTAATTTATGCTATATAAATATATTTGGGCATATAATTGTTGTTATTGCACAAGCAAGCAGATGTAGACATATAAGCCAGTGCAGCTTTAACATCGGTTTACTAGCGTGCACAAATAAATTGTGAAAGCAAGGGGTAAAATAAAGGCAAATGTACACTTCTCCCTGCCAATCAGTGTATGGTCCACCAGAGCCAGGTGGATGTGGCATTCTGTCCACTGAGGCTGCCCCAGAAGGGACAGCGTCACTGCACTCTGGCTTTAGCTGGAGCAAAGCAGGACAGCTGCCTGCCCACCACACGACCCAGCCGGAACCCACCAAGTCACCACCACTGCTCACCTTCCATTCCAGCAGTAAGTGTGAATGAGCAAAGTAAGGTGATCAACAGCATAAAATCTTTCTGGAAGAGATTTCCAGTTCCCCCAAGTGAAGACTATGGCAGTTTTATAACAGAGAGCCTGCGATGAGCTGGTGACCTGTTACTGCTCATTCTCCATATTCTACTTTTCAGGACAAATTTACTGAAAGGTGTTTTATTCGATATTTGCCAGACAAGTGCCCCTTTATAACGGGAAGATAAAAAGGGTATTTGGTATGTCATCATTCACATGATCCCAAATATAACAAAAAGGGGAGCCTCATTTCTCCTTTTGAAATCTGTATGGTTAATTGTGCCAGCTGTTTGCTTAATTCCATGCCTTCAGCTGCCACTGTACTCAACACCGCAGAAAACCTTGCAGCATCATGGCCACATGTATGGTGGCACTGAAATATAAAGATGTAATTTAGCACACTGGTTTTTGCTATCACAGTAAACAGATTTATATTTTTTTCCTTATTTTACAGGACTTGTTACAGATTACAGGGTAAGTACAGTGCCCTCAGTAATAATAAAAATATTGATTTTTACGTGGTAACTTTTTTTAAAATAGGCTTTCCTTTATTTGTCCCTATTGTAACTCACAGTTAGCTTTTTTTTTTCTGTGAAAGAGGCTCAGCATGCTATTCCCTTGATAATTTCCCAAAGAAGGAAAATCTAAAACTCCAGTCCCAATTTATTTTTAAACTTTTTGTTTACAAGTTATATAGATTTATACCAATTAACAACAAGGGATAAGGAATACAACCCATAATAGGGAAATAACTAATTAAAGAATATACAGATAAATTAGCTGTATTCAAGTTGGCAGGGTCAGATGAAATTCATTCTTGGACACCTAATGAACTATCTGAAGTGATCTTAGAACTGTTAGCAATTTCTCTGAGAACTCCTGAAGGCAGCTGAGGTCCTAGAAGAGTAGAGAAGGTACCTATCTTTAAAAAGGAAAACAAAAAGGGTACAGGGAATTATAGTCCAGTCTGCCTAATTTCAATACCTGGAAAGATATTGGAACAAATAATTAAACAATCAGTTTGCAAGCACCTCGAGGACATTAGGAGTAGAAAGAATAACCAGCAAGGTTTTTGTGTCAAAACAAATCATCCTAAGCCAACCTAATTTCCATTTTCTGACACAATCACAAGTGACATTCTCATAAGCAAACTAGGGAAATGTGGTCTAGATGAAATTACTACACAGTGGGTGCACACCTGATTGAAGGATCATACTCAAAGAGTAGTTATCAAGTGTTACTATCAAACTGAGGCAGGGGGCAGATCCAGTGGCATCACTCAGAGGTCAGCCATAGGTCCAGCACTTCTCATTAATGAGGTGAATAATTGAGTGGAAAGAATGCTTATAAAATCTCCAGATGACACCCAGTTGCAAGTGGTGAGGACAGGATTGGAACACAAAACAACTTTGACAAACTGGTCTGAATTCAACATGATTAAGTTCAAAAAGGCAAATGCAAAGTACTTCACTTAGGAAAGAAAAATCAAATGTGCAACTAACAAAAATTGAGGAATAAATAGGTAGGTGTTAGTACTGCTGAAAGGGATGTGGAGGTTATAGTGGATCACAAACTAAATATGAGTCAACATGTGAAGCCACTGTGAAAAAGTTTAATGTCATTCTGATTCTGTGTCTGATAGCTAGACTTGGCCAACAGAAGGAATCTAATTTAAGATATTTTCATCAGACCATAATGCATATGTTATTTTGAAAACAATTGTAAATGTATTTTCTCCTAAAATGAAAATCTATTTATTAAAACTATTTTAAAACTCTTCCTGGACTTTTCCTGGTAAGTTTATGTTTATGTGCCCTATCTTGCAAGATGCTGAGCACCTTGTGGAGACTTTAATAGGAGTTGTGGGTGTAAAAGCAATATATGCTCTGCCTCGTGAATCATTAACTTTTGACACCTCTTCTTTGCTTTTTGATCAATTGGGTGTGGACCATGCCAGTGTATTTTCTAGTTTGTACCAGAATATTCTTTCATGATTTGACCTGCCTCTAAAGTTGTTATACAGTGAGCCTCTAGAAGTTTGAACTGTGATCGTGACAAAACTGGATGTATAAACTGCACTGTACATGGACTTATATTTTCAGGCATGCAGACCCTTCCTTCTCAAATGCTTTACTCCTTCTACTTGCAGCATTGGCAGATCCCCCTCGGCCGAAGGTTTCGTTCCCTGAAAATGTGGTTTGTGTTTAGAATGTATGGAGTGAAGGGACTACAAGAGTATATCCGTAAGGTGAACTTCTTTTACTTTATGGGAAAATTTGTATTGTGGAGGAAGAGGGAAGAGGGGCTTAATAAAAATCCACATCTATGTGCCTTCTACATATGTATATCTGCATGCATAATCAAAGCTTGTTGCACATCCCAGTTCATCCAAGGGCCTGCCTCTCATCCTATATCCTATCACAGCAGTTTTGATCATTGGGGTCACAACAATTGACCATATTGTGGCACAATCTTGAGAGAATGTGAGGTTTTTTTCACCATCAGAGCTCCCCCCCACCCGACCCCCTGAAATGATGTCAGAGCACATTAGTGGCATCATAAAAACAAAGCCAAGACTTTCCATTGCTGCCTGAGTTCGTCAGTGGCTATGTGTTTATTATAAACTAGAAGCATGTTAATATTCAAAAGGTTAGGAAGAGTGAAAACAAAGCAAGAGTAGCCATCTGTGACCTTTTTTATTTATAATATAAAATAACGAATTCTGTGACCGTCCTCACATCTGTATGGCATCTGTAACGAGTGCTAACCATGATAATAAACCACATACATGGAAACGGAAGTGTAGGGAAACTATCACATTGAGCATATCTTCATCTTTTAGCATCATGAATGCTGCACGGGGAACCAAAAATATTTAATTGCCTATAATGTTAAAAACTGGAAAGTATGTCTCAAATCTGTGGGCTATTCCAGAGTCACATGCAGGGGGCTGTAAAAATCCCAGGAATTGTTACTATTTCCTTACTTACGTGAATTTCATTGAATACAAAATAGGATCTTAAGTTGCTTGGTTACACTTACGCAGTGCCACTGACTATATAGTTGGTCTGCATGGGCATAAAAAGGGGGAAGCATTTGACCTCAACTATATGTAGTCCTCAAATATAGGGAACTAGCTAGAGTTACCCGCCATTGCTCGGTCTCGCTCCCCGCCAGCCGATTCGCTTCCCCCCCTCAGCCGCTTCTCCTCCTCCCGCTCTCTGCCGGCCAGCCCCGCTCCCACTGGCCGCCCCCCCATCTCTCCCTTCCAGCCCCACTGCCCCCTGACTCCCCCCACCAGCTATGCTTCCCACCGGCCGCCTCCCCGATCTCCCCTGGCCAGCCCCGCTGCCCCCGATTCCCCCGCAGCTCTGCTTCCTGCCAGCCGCCACGCCCCCGATATCTCCCGGTCAGCCCCCCCGACCAGCCCTGCTTCCTAAACCCTTCCTTCCTCCCGGCTAGCCCCACTCCTCTCCTGGCTGGTACCTCCCCCCCATCAAGTGTGGCCTTTTTTTTTTTTTTTTTTTTTTTTTAAAGACTACCTGGTAACCATAGCCACGGGGGGCAGAGCAGATGCCCAAGCCATTGTGTGCGTGGGGGTGGGGCGAGTCCCGGACAGCGCTTTGGGGCCGCAGGTGGCAGGCACGTGACCTAGGGTGGGCAGGATGCCCCTGCAGTGCAGTGGGTTACTTTTTATTTTTGGTTGAGATTGGGCCTGATTGGGACCAAAAGTACCTTAAAACCTTCTCCTGGAGGAAAGGTCATCCCAAGGAAAGTTTGGTTGCGGTAGGTCTTATAGTGTCCCAGTTGTTAGAGCACAAACATACAAACATTCTTCTTTATATATTAGATTAGGGTTTTTGGAATTGTGTATGCTCCCATGATTTACTAGGCATGTTACCTAGTTTGACCGAAGCTACAGTTTCAGGTGTGTCTTGCATGAAAGTGCATTTAGGATATGGTTGCCTGCAAATTACAGTTTATCCTGATTATGAATAAGTACTGGGAACATTCCTGCTTTGGCTTCAGTGTATTTTGCCATCACTGTAAATGCAGTCACTATTGTCCTATCTGATGTGCACACTTCTATTGCAAACATAAAGTAAAACTGCAAAATACCAGATATATTTCAAAACTCAAGTGAAATTTCTATCAAAGATAAAAAAAATATATAGGGTCAGATCCTGCAGTTACTCTTGCTGAGTTTCTGGTCCAGTGTCTAGAGCAGTAAAGATTTATATTTAATTTGCTATCTACCCTGTGATTCTGCTCATTCTTGGTTAGCAGTGTCTCTAGGCACAGAAGGACTGGTACCACAGTTTTCTTCTAAAAGAATCCTATGCAGATTATAAGAGGAAGTTGTTCCCTGATCATGTGCCTAAAATGCCTAGAGAACTACTTCCAGCATCAGATGAAGGATAAATGTAAGTTGTATGCTGTTTTGTTTTGTTTTTTTATTTTCTTTTGCATAGCTGCCTTGTAATTTCTATCTGGCCCCTTGGACAACAATCTAAATCTAAACATATTTTGGGAGAAACAATGAGATTGACTTTTTTATCACCTCTGGTTTGTTATATTTCAGTCATTATTACAACTTTCACTGGTCTCGCAGGCCAGGTTTTGCAGATGGCAATTAATTCAATTTACTGGCTAGGTTTTAAGTAGCACTAAATCTCATGTTCTTCTGATGACAGAGTTGAAGTCCTCATGTTGACTGCATTTACTTTATTGGATTAGTGTTAATAACTTATTAGTAACATTCAAGAAACTTGTCTGGCCTTTCTCTTTTGTCCCAAATATTTCCCTATGTGCTCAGAGAGCAAATCCTTTTTAAGAGTCCCATATATACCTTTTGAAGGCAGGATTTCTCATAATATCTGGAAATACACTTCTAGCAGACACAGAAATATCAGTGCAAATGCATCACTTTTGTAAAACTACTAAGCTCAGTTAGGTGAACCAGGGATGAATACTGCTGTCCTTGTTCCTGAATAGACTCTTTCCTTGCTTCTAATTTAACTGCATTTTAACATTTTAGATTAGGTCTTTACAGATGTGCTGGTGTGTGTAATTTTATTTTCTTGAGTGCTAGAAAGACATGTGTGATATAGTTCTCCAAAAAAACCCAAAAACAAAAAAACAAAAAACACCCATCCCCCCCAAAAAACCACAACAAACAAACAAGCAAAAAAACCCATGGCCGAATTATGACCTCACACTTGTGACTTGAGTAGCGTTACATAGACATAATGGAAGGTAGAATCTTGTGTCAAACTGTACCAGTGCCCATTGACAGCAGTTGAGATGTGGTTCATACCTCTTTTCCCTGTTTCCCTCTCCTCCCCTTTCCAAGAAGCATTCTTTATTTGTGAAAATACTGTGGTGAATTTTCTTTTAGTGGTTTTAGTAAAAAGGAATTTTATAAATTTTGGTAATGGTTTATGTTGCAAAGTGTAAAGAGTTTCCCAAATGAAAACTCTCTTGAAATGTAATCTCACTTTCCCATCTCTTGTCAATCTGTAAGGATTTGTATATTAATCTAGGCCTTAGAAAGTTTTTTCTATTTAAACATACAGTAACATCTCAAAAATAATAGTTTTCATACTCCCAGTGCTGGTCAGGACAGCCCTTCTGAGAAGAACAGCTAGTACTAGCTTGGTGCTTCATTTATTTGTGCCACAAGATGATCCCTGAAGCCAGGGCCTTCCTTAGGATTTATGGTGCCCTATGCGAGATTATTAAACTAGTGCCCCTATGACTAACTTGCTCTTCTACCCCTACTCCCTCCCCTTCCCAGAAACCCCAGCAGCCAATCTCTCCCCTCAGACTGTGCTGCAAGCTCTCTAGGACCCAGCCCTGCTGTTACTGCTTCCTGTCATTGGCATGCGAAGCATATTTCATTAGGGTGTGCACCCAAATAATTTTTTTTAAATGTACTCTTTGACTCCTCCCCCCATTAGCCACACCTCTGACTCCCGTTAGCCACGCCTCTGGAGGCAACGCTCTTGGGGCAAGGTAGACACATGACCAAAAGTAAAAGGTGTCATGTGACACCAGACTCCCAAGGATTTTTCCCACCATCCTCCTACCAATAGGGATTAGTTTGGCCCTCACCAACCCCCCCTCATGTAACTATCCTGCAATTTCATTAACCCAATGTGTGTGACATTAACTCAGGGGGCGGAGAGACTGGGGGAAGTGTTCGATCTCAGGCTGTGTCTACATTGGTGCCAAAACTTGCTGCCTCTCTACACTGGCCACGAGTTCTTGAGCAAGAACACTGACGTTCTAATGTATGAAATCAGTGCTCCTTGCACAAGAACTCTGATGCGCCCACTCAGGAATAAGCCCTCTTGCGCAACTGTTCTTGCGCAAGAGGCCAGTGTAGACAGGCAACATGAATTTCTTGCACAAGAAAGCCCTATGGTTAAAATGGCCATCAGAGCTTTCTTGCGCAAAAGAGAGTCTACACTGACATGGATGCTCTTGCGCAAAAGCACATCTCTTGTGCAAAGTCACATGCCAGTGTAGATGCTCTCTTCTGGAAGAGTTTTTGCACAAGAACTCTTCTGCAAAAATGTTCTTGCGCAAGATCATGCCAGTGTAGACGTATCTTAAGAGTTTCCTCCCATGAGCAAAATGAATTTTGTGTTGTGCACCAGTACATGTGGCTTGTTTGGATGTGCCATGGTGGCACCCAAGTTATTAATAAATATCTTACAAACCTCTACCTTTTCCCTCTGCTGCCATGTCTCCTCCCCTTGCTCCATCAGCTCCCCTGGTACCTGCTGCCCTCAACCCCCCACCCTCCTCTGCTGTCCTGACTCCTGCCCTTCTCATTGCCCTCAGCCTTCCTGAGACCCACCCCCTCCACCAGCCCTTCTGTCCCCCCTGTGCCCACTCCTCCAGCCCCACTCTTATCATGTGAGCTACCCCTCCTCATCCCCTCTTCTAACACCTCCATCTACACACTTGTCCTGCCTCTCTCCTCTGGTGCTGGTCTCTCCCCTGCAGCTGTCTGCCATTCTGCTTCACCTCCAGAATCCCCTGGCACCTGCATCCTCTTGGTGCTTCCCCCTTCCCTTACTGCCCCTGCCCCCTTTTTCCCCTGATGCCCACCCCCTCACCACTCTCTGCCCCCATTCCCCTCTTGCCGCTCTGTGCCCTCACACATGACTTGCTCCATTCCCACATTTCTCATGCCCACCCCTGATTTCAAGCTTTCTCCCATCACCTTCCCCTCCCCCTATAGACCTCAATGCCCTTCCCCTCTCCTCTCCTCTCCTCTCCTCTCCTCTCCTCTCCTCTCCTCTCCCAGTATCACCCTGTCCTCCCTCCCACTGACACCTCCCCTCCTGCCCTTTTCTTCATTGTTTCCACTTGCCACGCCCCCTGCATTAGTCTCTCCTGCATCCCTGCCGCTTGGTGTCTTCCCATTTCTTCTCCTGACCTGCCCCCCTCCCCTCAGCACAAGCCCCTTCCTCTCCCACTCCTCCCCCTCACCTTGCCTCACCTCACCTACCTTCTGCCTTCCTGTTTGCAGGGCTGGAGTCTGCTGCGATTGGGCCCCAGAAGTCCCCGCAGCCCGGGCTCCAGACCATGTGCTGGAGTCAGAGCCGGAGCTAAGCCGCTCAGCGTTTGCAGCCCCAGCCCATCACAGCACAGCCGGTCCCGCCTCTAGCGAGGCTCTGCTCCCCCACGTCCCACTCAGCGCATCTCCTTCCAAGGCATGGCTTGACTGTTTTTAAAAATGGTGCCACAGTGCCATGCCACGTGTGACCCCACCCCTGGTACAGCCCCAGCTCCTACCAATGCTGCCACCTGGGCTGATAGCTTCCCTTCTCCAGCCGGGGTCAGCTTGCCAGCCTCCTCGCTGGGGTCCCTCGGCCTGGTGGGGTCTTCTGGAGGGGCCGTAAGTGCTGGCAGCGCCCTTACTGGCTCCGGTGCAGAGCGCACGCATATGCTTCCCCTCTGTGCCAGGCTGGCAGAGTGGTGCCCCAGAAAGTGTGGTGCCCTACGTGACTGCGTACTCCATGTATGCCTAAGGATGGCCCTGCCTGAAGCTGCCAGCACTATTTCTCAATCAGCATTTAAAGAGACAAGAATTAGTTTTTGTCTTTGTTATACTTGGTCATACAGTGCAGTGAAAAAAGACATGAATAAATGCTGCAGACTTCTGTGGGTATTTCTGCACTGAGAAGAAACACATACAGTGCCAAGTCTCTGAGCTTGGGTCAACTGACTCAGGCTCCTGGAGCTTGGGCTGCAGGGCTAAACATGGCAGTGTAGTGTAGACCTTTCTGCTTGAGGTGGAGCCTGGGCTCTGAAACCCAGCAAACGGGGAGGTCTGACAATTTAATTCTTTGCTATAGTTTCAACTAATTTGCCCAGTACTGACATTAGATTTACTTGTCTGTAATTGCCAAGATCACTTCTAAAGCCCTTTTTAAATATTGGTGTCACATTAGCTATCTTCCAATCATTATGTACAGAAGCTGATTTAAAGGATCGGTTACAAATCATAGTTAATAGTTCTGCAATTTCACATTTGAGTTCCTTCAAAACTCTTGGGAGAATGTCATCTGGTCCCAGTGACTTGTTACTGTTAAGTTTATCCGTTTGTTCTAAAACCTCCTCTAATAACACCTCAGTCTGGGACAATTCCTCAGATTTGTCATCATATATATATTAGCCCAATGTCTGAGAATCTGTAACGCTGAAACACTGGGGAGAGAAGCCTGTACTCCAAAATCTCTTGGGTGTTGTGGATTTTAAAGTTCAAATCCCAATAACGTTTGACTCTTTTGTATTTGCTACACTTTGGATTATTAGCGCTTCAACAGTCTTTGTGAAGCAATCATGAGCCATTCTTCCTAGTTCAGCAATGACGGCCTTGGGCAGCTGTGATTAGTTCAATTGCTCAGTATGCTGAAAGTTTTGGGAAATAAACAGTAGTCTCTCCTTTTCAGTTGTATAAAACTGAAAGCGCTTGGCGCCCCCCAATGTCTTTACTGATTACTGATGTTATTAAAGTTCTCCCTCGGTTAAGCATCAATTGTACTGGAACTTTCCTTACTACTTCCATAGTATCCATTCAGGAATGGGAAAACTTCAACCATTTTGATTTTATTTTACTTTGTGCTTATTTTCTTTAACCGATTTTATTTTTATTGTCTAGCAAACGTTGTAGTGCAAAATTGGACAGAGATGTCTTCCAGAAAAATGTATAGCAACTATTTGGGGTTTTCTCTACAAGCCTACAAATGAGCTAAATCCTGAATGTTTATTAAGTTTTTGTTCAGTTCTTACTTAAACAAAATACCTATAGTGTTCAGTGAGAACTTTGTCCAAAGACTAAGTAAAAAAATAAAGGCTTCAAGATTCCCCCACTAAGTTTAATTACCACACCTAAATAAAGCACATACAACACAAAACAGGTGAAATTCTTTCTCCATTAAAGTCAAGAAATTTTGTATAGTACCGTATACTCATAAAGAACCCAGTTGTGCCCTGATGCCTATTCTATTCCCATAGGTTTTGTGGAATATAACTGGGGCAACAGATATAGAATATGTGGTTTTAGGAGGATATAGATGTATGTTAGAATATAAGATATAATGTGAATATATTTGTATATTCATTATATCTTTCACAGTCATGAACCCATTTCTATTTATATTTGATTTACCAATATGGCTCAAACAAGATTGGGGTCTTATTGTTCTACAAGACTTGATATCTTGCCAGAACAGCATCCAGTCTATTTTAAGCCAAGATGCAACAAATGAATGTAATAAACAATGGGGAGGTAGTGGTAACAGCAATAAGAATATCTGGTTTCATAGGCTAGCAGTGTGCATAATCTGGAAGTTCTAAATTAGATTAAGTTTCTCTATTTTAAGAAACTAGGCTACACCTCCTGCTTGCAATGCTTGCCAACCCCTCTCTCTCCGGGGGTAGGTGTCTGGCCTGGGGGAGGGGGCAGAAATGGGCTGGGAATGCCAGGTCTCAGTGGAAGAGGTAAGGGGGCTGATGAGGTCAGGCTTGGACGGCAGAGGGAATGCCAGGTTCAGGCTTGGATAGCGGAGGGGATGTGGGATGGATGGTTGGGGGCAGGGAGTCAGGCTAGAATGGCGGAGGGAACATGGGGTGGTCCATGGGCAGTCAGGCTCAGATGGCGGAGAAGACCCAGCACAGCCTGGTGGAGTTGGGCTTGGCTGGTGGAGGGGACCCAGGAGAGGCAGGGGATGGCAATGGCGATGGGGACCCAGCACAGCTTGAGGTGAGTCAGGCTCAGATGGCAGAGAGGACCTAGCCTCGGAAGCTCCTCCCTGGTGACACAGCTGGAGCAGCACATGTCCAGAGGGGACAGTGCTGAGGCTGGCCACAACAAGCAGCTGAGGATGAAGGCGCAGCCAGGGGATGGCGGTATGAGGCTGCAGATGATGTGATTACATCACTCTGTTGTCCCGCAGGAATTTTTTTTTTTATTTATAGAGAGAGACAAGCACAAAAAGCTATAATTAAGACCGCAAGATGTCTTTCACTATAATTTCTGTTTTCTGACTTTTGGAAAATCTCCTTATGAGCTGAAACATTCCACATTTAACTTCAGCCAAAAGCAATATTTTGTTTTATATTTTCCTTGAACTTTGAAAAACAAAGTATGGAAGGCAAAAATACACAATTATTTTGTGGCGTGGATACTTAACACATTTAAGGCACTTTAAAAACTCTTCCTCCACATGTGCCTAACCATCCTCATTGAGGAGTAGACATAGCATGCAAAAAACCTGTAACTTCAAAGGTCCATTGAAGGTGGTTGAAAGGGAATTGGGTGAGGAAACTGCACTTCAAGTAAAACAAGCAGAATGAGAATACCTATTCTTCTTCTTCAAGTGCTGTCCCCGTGGGTGCTCCACTTCAGGTGTCGGTACATTCTTGTGCCAGTCAATAAGACAATTTTCTTAGCAATGCCTGGATGTGCCACACGTATGCAGCAGCCACCTCATGGTGCTTTTCGCTGTGTGCTCGGCACAACTTCCCCCTCCCTCCTTCCATTCATTCTCTACCATGGAATCAAGAAATTTGACTACAGAGTAGAGGGGAGGAGAGAGGGTAAAGAACACCTACAGGAACAGACATCTCAAAGAACCATTTTTACTGCACAAGATGTGTAACTTCTTATTTTCCTGTCAAATGCTGCTGCTGCTGCTCCATCTACTGGCAGAAAAAAACAGTGTAGTTCATATGACTCCCTAATGAGGAACAGACTACTTTTCTCCTCCTCCTTCAGATTCCTATACCTCCCTTAAAAGATGAATTAGAAGGATAGGAAAGCCAATGGGTAGCTATGCTTCTACAAACTGTTTCATACTCAATCTCTGTTCTTTAGGCTGCTAAATATATATTTTCATATATAGAGCTTTCATAGTATCAGTGGTGATGTTGCTCTAAAAACCTTAATTTTGTGATAGCCTGAATTCTATGTGTTTTCAGTTTGCAACCTTAATACAAGATTTCCCAGATCATTACTGATGTACATACTGGTATTTTTCTTTACATGCCTTATTTCTAAATTCTTCTTCTTCTTCTCCTTCTCCTCCTCCCCAGTACTTGTCAGAAAATGGAGTATGTGTGGGGGCGTATTTGTACCTCATTTTAGCTCAGGATAAATAAAAAAGTTGTTACTTGAAATTATTTGTTATTATAAACATGACGCTGTAAATCAGTATATTTTACAATTTTGTCTAGATACTACTCTGACATGCTCATTAGAAATGCCTTAATATATTCAGTGGGCCAGCAGTGCCAGACAAGTAAGAAGATCTCTGAACTATGAAGTCTCTAAACCATGGGTTCTGAAACTGGGGTGTGTGAAGAAATTCCAATGGGGGAGCGCAAGGTGACCCAGCCTCCCCCCCATCAAGTTTTGCTGCCCTATTCAGTTCTCCCCCCCCCTTTTTTTTTTTGCTCAACAATTTTTGCTGTTATTTTGGGGGGGAAGGGGCATGAGGATTTTTCAAAAATCAGAAAGGGGGGCGTGATGCCAAAGAGTTTGGGAACCACTGCTCTAAACGCTATGAACAAGATGTAAATTAATATGAGCAGAGTGTTAATAAGTAGCTTCTTATGTTTTTGTAAAGAGCTGGGGGCAAATTGTGTGAAGAGATTGGCAACCGTTATCCTTTGATTAATCTGCTACAATGTAGACTTTGTTTTCTTTTTCTTTCTCTAGCATGTAAAACTGTCGCATGAATTTGAAAAATTGGTACTTCAGGATAAACGATTTGAGATCTGTGCTGAAGTCATACTGGGACTGGTGTGCTTCCGACTAAAGGTAAAATAGCAATGGCTTATAATGTTCCTCTTGTTTTTTTAAGATATTGATACAATTTATTGCACTGGTAACACGGCAGGACTCACTGCCACAGCATCTCCTGCTGTTCACTCTGGGAATTAGCTCTTCAATGCTGGTGCACCCCTTTCTGGCCAGTGTCTCACCTGATATTATCTTTTATTCTCCACCATTTTGTGTTAAGACCCATGGCCCTCCAAGACTGTGGTGTCCTCCCTTCTGGTACTGCCCTGCTGCAGTGTCCCCAAACTCTGGGGTCCTCCCCTTCAGGGAACCCCCAACCCCTTAAGCCCACCTTGCCTCAATGACCCACTGCCAGTCTTCATCTAGCCCCTTATCTCAGGGGCAAACTGCAGTCTGAAATGGCCACTCATCATTGGCAAAGGGGTGGGGACCCACTGTATTTGTCTACTCTGGCTGCCTCTTTGCACCCCTAGTACTCTCAGGCCTTGCT
Source organism: Pelodiscus sinensis (assembly GCF_049634645.1). Classification (NCBI taxonomy): domain Eukaryota; kingdom Metazoa; phylum Chordata; order Testudines; family Trionychidae; genus Pelodiscus; species Pelodiscus sinensis. Next base: position 156,668,021 of record NC_134712.1, read on the forward strand.
TTCTGCCCTGCAGCCTGGAAGCTTGCCTGTCCAGAGCTTCCCCAGCCCTGCTCTAAGTCAGGAAGCCTCTAGCTTCCCTGGCAGCCAGGTCCCTTCTGCTCCACAGCTGGAGCAAGAGCGAGTCTGAGTGTCCTCCCATCCAGAAGCTTTTAATTACACTGCCCTCAGCTGGGCCCTAATTGGCTGTCTCTGCCTCAGCTGCTGGATCCACTGCTCCATCCCTCTCCCAGGGCTGGGTTTTAACCCTTACAGGGCCAGTGCAGGGCAGATGCCCCATCACACATTGGATTACATATTGTTATCGTTAACCTATTTATTATTTTAAATTGTAGAAAACTCTTGATATGTGACACAAACCAAAGAGGGTCAAAGAAATAATCTAGAGCCAGATTTTCTTTGTAACGTAAGATTTAAAGAAGTCCTACCATGATACGGTATGAAAATGCAGTTAAAAGGTACATGAACAATCATAACACTTGCTTCATACTGGCACTATGCAGTAGTCATATGATTAATGCATTTTAGGATTTAGTTTAAACTGTTTTTAATAACAGTATGACCAAAAATAGGTTTTATAGAGCCTGGTTAAGATGGTTTGGGTGCCTAAACTGTGTTTTCTCATACCTTAACATAACAGGATTTCTTTTCAGTTTAAGTTTAACTCTAAATTTATGATACTCTTTTTGGGGAGAATTGCAACATTCCAGTAATGTGTTTTGTTTTCATTTTAAATTCTTGAATGTACTGTTGATTCTTAGTGCCATCTTCATATGTGGGGGAGGGAGAATATTCTGAGAACTTCTTTTGTGTAGGATTGTTTTAGGTTTTTTATAATTATTAAAATGTCATTCATGAACACCAGACCAGAAACCCCCAAAAGTTATATGTTATATTTTTATAATTTCAAGATAAGTATCAAAAATAAATTTTTCATTTTTATTTTTTTAACTTTTAGAGCCAAGTTCATCGGTATGCTCTGGGTAGCCCTGGAGCAGCACAATGCAACCAGTGCACATTGACCTATTAAGTTAGGCTTATAGTTGCTTTGCATCACCAGATCAGCACATATGAGCCAGAATACATTGGTGAATCTGGTCTTTAACTTGCAGTTGGCTTAGATATTCAGGATACAGGACATTAAAAAAAATCCTTTACAATATTTTTAAAACATACTAGGGGGCTGCGCCCCCTGCTCACTATGCTTGCCAACACCCCTCTCTCATGGAGTAAGTGTCTGGCCAAGGGGGAGGGTGCAGAAGCAGGCTAGGGATAGGTGTCTGGCTGGGGGAAAGGCGGCAGGAGCAGGCTGAGGGTGTGGGGTCTCAGATGGCAGAGGGGACCCTTCACGGCCTGGGGAGTTGGGGCTTGGATGGCAGAGGGGACCTGTTGCAGCCAGGGGGTTGGGGTAGGGCTCGGATAGAGGAGGGGACTTAAGGTGGGCTGGGGGTAAAAGGTTGAGCTCAGATGGCAGAGGGGACACAGGGAAGCCTGGAGTGGAGGGGTGAAGCTCGGATGGTGGAGGGTAGAAGGAAAGAAAACCAGGGATATGCATGAAAGATGAGAGATAGGTGGGAATAAGGTTATGTTCAAGGGAGTCCGGTATTGAGTAGAACAGCACTATTGAGTAGAACAGCATTGGGAAGAGGCTTGAGTTGGGGAGCTAATGTCATGCAAATCAGATGGGGAAGAAGACTGATGATTTGTTAAGTCTGAGACCATAGTAACATCACTTCAGAATGACCATAGCTGTTGACCAGAACTGTTTATACTCTATATAATTATAATAAGCTACAAAGTAGTAAATAACGTAGCTTAATTACAACCTAATTTATTCAAATGTAGCTTATGCACAATGAATTTTAACTATATGTAAAGTTTAAAGAGTCTGCATTGTTCTATTAATATCATTCAAAAACAAAATCTGAGTGTTAAATTTCTTAAAAAGGCCTATTTTAAACTATTGTTATTCATAAATCAATTAGCAGATTTACTTGTAAACACACAAAATTAATTCTATACTCAGAGTAAATGCTGTACATCTGCTGTACAGAGTAAATTCTGTACGTTGGGGAGGATACATAGTGTTCTTCAGACATCGTAAAAAAGACCAAATCCCTGTTTCAAATGCAAAACTCAATCCAGTGTTAACTAACTATGGAACTGGAATGCTGAACCTAAACAACACTAAGATTCTTTTTAAGAGCACTTAAATGTGCCGTTAGCTTTTCTTAAGACTTTTAAGCAAATCCAGGCTTCTTTTGATGACATGATGGGATTTTTGCTGACACTCCTTTCCAGATTCTCAATTGTCCCAGTTACCTGGGTCTAATGCTGCTGGTTGAGGAGTCAAGATGAATGTCTAACCCAGGAGTGTTTCAGTGAAAGCTGGACTGAGCCAGGGTAGTAAAGTAGTTTGTTTTGTGTTCCTGCTGTCAATAGAAAAGGACACCCTGTCTCCCCACTGACAGAACAGCTGCAACATGTATTGTTGGTTTTTTCTGTAATTAGAATAGGCCTCTTAACAGTTCTGAATACCATTTTCCCCAAAAGCTTGATGGAAGGTTTTGAGCATGTGGATGTTATTGCTGACATGAAAAATATTTTTAGATCTATTTTCTCACATGGAACAAGCAGACACAGAGATTTTTGTAGGGCTTGTGACAGCTGTTAGTGCTTTCTGTACTTTCAAAGAGCATTCCTGGTGAAATGGAGCATGGCAACAAAGGAATTGTCATATTTGATCAGACCAATGATCCATTTAAGTCCAGTCTCCTGTCCCTAATGCCTCAAAGGAAGGTGTAAGACCCTCATGACAAACAATTATGAAATAGTGGGCAGATGCTGAATGTCCTTGATACTATGCAGAATGTAGTCTTGGCTCTAGCAACACTAGATTCTTTAGCAACCTGAAGACAGAAATGCCTTCATGTCCCTTTCCCTCTCTTTTTGGATTTTACCATTTTTGCACAAACCTTTTGCATTAACAGATGCCTACTGTTGTGTCTGTGGCCTTGCTCTCTGAATCATTTAAAAAAATCAAGTTTAATATTTATTCAGTAAATCTCCTTTAGATCTAATGCATCCACAGTTCTTCTGTATTGCTTGCAACACAGGGATAAGAAGATAATGCATAAAAGCAGTATACTTGGGAAGAAAACTTGATGCAATATCTAGAGATACTGAATAAATATTTGTACACTTTTGTTTTTATTCAACTTTTTGTTCACTGTCTCACTTAATTAAAACTCTTAATTCTCTGCACTTTTCCTTTCACATTGTTGAGCAGATGTGCTAGTAATGCCTAGTAAGTGATATGTGATCTAAAGGCCAAAGACAAAACTGAGGGCTAATGGGTCGATTTTGGGGTAATTTTTGGTCTGTTTGTCATGACTGCAGATTATTATGAGAAAAGTTGGTAATTTCTCTAAGGAGCAGGAAGAACAGTGTATTTTTAAAACTGACATGCTTGTCCAGAGCTGACTACTTGCCTCCCAAAGCTCTGGGATGGGACTAGTCATCACTAACTTCAATTTGATGTGACACCGGAGCGTCAAAGCAGCCCCTAAGTGCTTCTGTGGGAATATAAGAGAAGAAAGATGTGCACAACTATTTTTCCAGTAAGCAGTAGCTTAACCTGAAATAACTGCACCTAAATGTTACTTCTGTGCTGTTGAACTACATGTTTAATATAGACTGAAAGGATCATCAGATTTATGATGGATTATCAACCAGACCAAAGAGATGTATATTTCACTGTCACTATCAAAGCGTTCAGGACAAAAGCTCACCAACACAAGATTCAGTGTGTGTGGTTCATTGTCATGGTGAGCAGTGGTCAAAACATAGTTGAAGTTTCATGGCGATTTTTTATAGAGATAAGGGCCTTCCAAGAGTTAAAGTACAGGATAAATTACATTCAGGATTTTGATTTGGGACCATTTATATTGTGACATATTAAAGGGTGTATAGAAAAAAATCATTTCCCACACATGACAGTAAGGAAGCTGTCAATTGCCTTCAGACCTTTTTGTTTCCATAAGGACAAGATAGGCATTCTACTGTGTATAGTACTGAAAGAACAATAGTGTGTATTCTAAAGGGAAGGTTATCAAAAGTACCTAAGGGAGTTAGGATTACAGGTCCCATCAGACTTGTGTACTAAATTCGTTATGTTCTATTGCAAATCTGCTGAAAGCTTTGCAGGTTGATTAAGTGCATTTCTGAACTGCTTGATGCAGTGCTCTGACACCAGCAATATTTTCCTACCATGTAAACCTCTTTCACCTATTTATTGGGTAGTATAACGGAAGCGACTGAGGCATTGTTGCATTACCTCAGACGTATTGGTGAAGAATAACTACCAACATTTGAGATTAACCAGGGCTACCCTGAAAAAGTTCTGCAAACTGTGTACAGTACTCAAAGAGCAATAGCATATGTTCTAAGGGGCAGCGCGGCTCAAGTGTCACTTCCAGCCTGCTGCTATAAGAGTTAGGTAGATTCCCCTAAAATGACATGATAAAAAGACAAAGGGTATGTCTAGACTACCGCATTTTGTCAACGGAAGTTTTGTCGACAGATACTGTCGACAAAACTTCCGTCGACAAAGAGCGTCCAGACACATTGAGTTCTGTCGACAAAGCAAGCTGCTTTGTTGACAGAACTCGGTAGTCTGGACTCAGTGTTACAGGCAATAACACCTTCTGTCGACAGAGTTCTGTCGACAGAAGGTGTTATGCTTCGTAAAATGAGGTATACCAGCGTCGACAAAACTGCTGAGTTCTGTCGACGTTATGTCGACAGAACTCAGCGGTAGTATAGACGCTGGTATAGTTTTGTCGACAAAAGTCCACTTTTGTCGACAAAACTAGGTAGTCTAGACACACCCTTAGAAAAGTAGGTACATTGGTCTTATCCTGCAGTGCTAATAGAGAAAAAACTCTCAGGAATGGGTCCCTCTGAATAGGTTGTACATGAGAGTACATGTTTTGTTTTGTTTTAAATTAAAAGGATCAATTTAAAACAATTTCTTTCTCTTTTGGAAAATCAATAAACTTTGTTTCAATTCTAACCCCTAACTTATAAAGATGACCTTTTGAGATGTTGGCCTGGGAGAAAGATTAATATGACTCTAGGTGAATCCAAGTGGGGGGTTCAAGCCGCTCAAAAGCCCTACTGGGGACATTAGGAATTGGGAGTGGCCCCACACTGGCCACTCTCAAAAAGAAATCATACCACTTAGCAATGGAGAGTAAAGAAATCACTTCAAGGTATCACTTTAATGAAAGGGGGCATAATTTAATGTTTCATTATGTAGACTCCCTGGCTGCGTCTAGACTACAAGGCTCTTTCGAAAGAGCGTCTAGATTGCACCACTTCTTTCGAAAAAGCGAGCACCTCGGCAGTCTGGATGCTCGCTTTCGAAAAAACTGTTTGCATTCAAGAATGCCTTTTTTCAAAAGAACACTTTCAAAAAAAAGCGTTCTTCCTCGTAAAATGAGGTTTTCTTTGGTCCAAAAAACTGCCACATTCTTTTGATTTAATTTCGAAAGAATGCGGCAGCAGTCTAGATGCAGGGGAAGTTTTTTTGAAAAAAGGCCACTTTTTTTTCGAAGAAACCCTATAGTCTAGACACCCACCCACCCCCACTATGACTGTCAGCGCATAATTTTATTCTCCCTGACTCAGTTTATCCATCTATAGATAGTAGATACTGCCTATGTAACAGTTGGGAGAATTAATTTACTCTCATTTCTAAAGCTGCCTGTTTGATTACATGATCTGCAGAAGGTTCCAGCATTGTCATTTGTCTATGTGTTGTTACTCTGAAGCCTAGAATGTCTGTAGAGTCATTTGACATGATGGAAACAGATATATGTTGGTTGAAGGCTTTTTCTTTAGAATATCACTAGGTTGAATCATGACAGGGGTTCGTGGTCTCCGACTGTCCAACTTTTAAATTCTCAGACATTTTTACTTTACTAAATGCAGCTATGCACTGCAATATAATGTATCTGTACCATGACGAGTTCTAGACCATTGTGATATGAAAGAAAATTCATTCAATATCACCCTCACTCTACAGCTAATTTACATGCAACAATTTATTTGGTCGTGTGAAGACTGAAAAGATGGTGGATTACTTGGACTAACTACCACACACATTGTACACAGTATACCCCAAATACATCTACCCTGTCTTTGCCTCATACCCCTTATCCAACACTCTTGCAAATCAGTATGAAATCTCCAGCACCATGTACACACTCTCCCACCTCTTTAATATATACCATAAACCCCATAAACTTGAGGGGCAAAGCTGCAGGCCATCACTAGTAGAAGAACTATATGGAAGAACAAGTTCTCCAACAGTGTAGAACTTGAGAAAGGCTTAGTTTAGGATTTCTGCTAATATAAGCGGGATTCATTCCTTCACTTTAAGCCGTGCATGAATTCAACTCAGTTGCCTCCCCCTTTCTTCAGTCCTATCTTTCTGTTCAAACAAGTAAGGAGTGTAGGATTTAATTCACAAATATAGGTCGAACCTCTCTAGTTCAGCACTCTCTGGTATGGCAACATCTGGTATCTGGCATTATTTTAGAGAGCTGGATGTACATTTTTCATGGGTGTGGCCAAGTTTCCTGCGGTCCCATAAAGTTTGTTTACAGACACCAGTCTTCTGTACTATTATTTAGCTCTAATTTACTCCTAAATGTCATCTAGGAACCCAGTAAACAGTGGAAGTGTGGTAATGCTACTTGACGATATTGACCTCACATGGTTGGCAAATTCTCTTGTTTGGCACCAGTCAGGTCCCATGTTGGACTAGGGAGGGTCAACTTGTATTAATATTTCATTGCAAAATGTCTTATCAATTGTCTGTGATTAGCTCTTAAAATATTGGAAAGGTAGCTAAAATAACATTTTCATATAAAGTTGCAGATACTGATGACCCTGGCTCCGCCAAAAGTTGTGTGCCCTATACCACTGCTTCTCAACCATTTGGAGTCCATAATTCACAAAATAACAAAAATTATCCCATGATCCACTATATTCCGACAAACCTTTGGGGTGCGTCTACACTGCACCGTTATTTCAAGATAATTAGCATTATTTTGAAATAACAATGTGAGTGTCTACACAGCCATTCCATTATTTCAAAATAATTTTGAAATAAAGGATGGCTTATTCCAAAATCTGTAAACCTCATTCAGCAAGGAATAATGCCTTTTCTAAATAGCTATTTCGAAATAAGGCATGCGTAGACGCTCCACAGTTGCTATTTCGAAATAGCTCCTCACCAGGGCCATTCTAAGTTATTCTTCCCCAGTGACTCCTGGGGCTCTAAATCAAGATAGCATATCTACATTAGGGAAGCCTGCCTCTGACTAATTTTAAGGCTTTCCTGCAGTGTAGATGTGCTATTTTGAAATAAGCTGTTTCGGAACAACTATTCCAGAATAGCTTACTTCAAAATAGCTGTGCAGTGCAGACATACCCCGATGAGAAAGGACTGAGGAATTTGGATCCTGGGAAGAAATAGTGGGTGCAGGCCGCTGGTGGTGTTATAGTTAGGTAGACAGTGCTGGTTGGTGGGACCAAAACTTAAAGTTGATATTTATTGGTTTACAATTTTTTCAGGGCTCCAATGAACTGAACGAGGCACTTCTTAAAAGCATAAATGATGCCAAGAAAATCCATCTGGTTCCATGTCACCTCAGAGAAAAGTTTGTGCTACGCTTTGCCATTTGTTCCCGCACAGTGGATTCAGTTCATATCCATGTTGCCTGGAAGCACATCTCAACACTAGCAACTGAGCTTCTGAAAGCACAACAGCAGCAGCAGTGAAGATTAGGGGTGGTAGGAGGGGTGTTAATGATTTTTTCCATGCTGCTAAGTTTTCTTTAGTGGGAAAGGGAGTAGAGGGTGGGGAATGTGACAATTGATATTCTATGGCCCATCTACACTAACAAAACTACTGTCAGCAAATTGTGTTGTAACATGGTCTCCTGACTGCATCATACCATGATTTTGACTTAGTGGTTGTGCTGTAGCCCCGTTACTAAGCGATATTATGGTCCTGTAAAAATCAGGGTTGTATGGAGTTCTATAACATAGTTTTAACTCTATTTGTTCTTACCTATGGAGACAGGACCAAACTTACCTTATTATAACAAGGAGCACTATCATGTTACAGTTCTATTTGTTACCATATTTTATTTGTTTTGCAAGTGGCACTTGGAGACATCTGCTTTCCTAGAAGGGAGAGCCAGCAGCATGAGCGAAATTAGAAAAATCAAATAGCTCTTGATGTAATAGTTTACTGTGGCTATTCCCCTAGCTTTCCTTCAAAAAAGGCAGCTGCCCTCTTAAAATGCAATCTTCTGCATATTGCTAATTCTGTCTGCCTACATTGGTACTTATGTGGCCTGCATCAGTGTAGTATCTGCTTAACTAGTGCTGCAAGTAACTAGGGAGGACGCTCACCCTCTCAAACCCAGTCCTCAACCCACCTAAACCACTGGATCTGCTACAGAATGAGCGTCCCTACCCAACCACCCATTCACTGGACAACCCCTCACCACCCCACTTCCCAACTTCATCTGGGGCCCCACACACTCCCCATTATTCTCTTCGGGCTCCCCATAAGCCATGCTCCAATCCCCCCCCCCCCGCCCCGCCGTCCTGCGGAATCCACTTATTCTCTGCTCCCCCCACTGAAGGGTCTTGAATGATATTCCAGAGGATGAGGGCGCTCCACCAGCGGGCCCCATCCGCGGGCCACGCCTAACGCTTCGCCACGGGCCATACAACCAGGCTTCCATGTGCAAGACTCCCCCTTACCCTAAACCCAAACCGGCTCCCGGATGTACTTATTCACTTAACTACACTTGTATCAAAATGTATACTGTGCTGCTTGTACTGTTTGTTCGCAAACATTCTCTCAATAAACGTCAATCTGCTTAACTAGTGCTGCAAGAAACTAGGGAAGCAGAAACACTTTTAAACTAAGGAATGCACATATTTTATTTGTATTTGATTCCCTAATAAAATGTTTGTAGGCGTATTGGCACTGGAATCAAGTGCCAACCTTTTGGCATATAGAAGAACCAACTCAATTCTTAAAATAATGAAAACAGTTTAAATGTAAAGGGTTTTGTTCTCCCGACTACCTGCATAGAGCAAAGGGAAAATGGACTCTTTCTTCGCCCTACCTTCCCCAGATACCACCACTTCCCACAGTGTAATTCTTTGAACATTTAAGAATCCACTCCACTTAAAAGAAAAAATTGACCTAATAGGGTACTGGGCCAAAGAAGGTGTGGAGGTAATTAGCAATATGCAGAATTAGCAATATGCAGAACATTGCTCCTGGAGAACAGGAGAATCTGCAAGGCCTGAGTTGATTTGGCCCCTTCCCGAGGCACTCCATTTCCTGTTCTCATTTGCTCCTTGGAGGTACATCTCCCTTCCTCACTTTGCTCACTCTCTCCCTGCACTTTGCTTGGGCTGCCAATCATCCTACAGTGGTCATGTTTTAAATGTTTCTGTTGATTTGATAAATTTTACATTGAGGGATTTCTTACAAATTGATAGACATATTTTAAGTGAGCGATATTATATATAAAATAATTTTAAACTTGAGAATTTTTGAACAGCAAAATTAATATATTAATTTATTTTTATCATCTCTACCATTTAAGTGCATGTCAAAATTGGACAATGAAAATAGCCTTATCAATTTTGTTCTCATTTTCTCATGTACCAGCCTAATGCTACTATTCTGGGATTTCTCAAACATCAAGCACGTTTACTACCAAAGCTATTTTCGTTCATTAAAAAGAAAAAAATTAAATTTTGAAAACAGATGTTAGATTGACAAACACTTTTTCTTTTCGAGCCTAACCTGCTTAAATCTATATTGCACTTACAGCAATATAAACTTCAAGCATTCTCTTGCTCTGAAGATGTAAGAGAGCATTAATTACTATAGTGCCTTTGAGGCAGTGTTCATCAACTAACTGAATACTAATTATTAAAAGGGAATAGGGCTTTCTTTGGATTATATTTTATGTTGATTTAAAACAAATCAGTCTGTTCCATAATGATCCATCTTGAAATGTTATGTGAGGATTTAATCTATAATTGTAATCTGTGCACTACGGCTATGTCTACACTACAGAGGTTTTCTTTCGGAAAAATGGCTGTTTTCAAAAAAAAAGTCACTTATATCCACACTGCAATCGTGTTCTTTCAAAAAAAAAAATCAAAAGAACAGAGGGGTTTTCCCAACAGTGGTAAACCTCTTTCTACAAGGAAGAACGCCTTTTCTAAAAGGTCTTTTGGAAAAAGGCGTATGTGGAAAGGGAAGGAGGGGTTTTATTTATTTATTTATTTTGGAAAGAAGAGGCCTCCAGGAAAAAGCACAGGAGCCCTGGTGGCCACTCCGTCCATAATAATCACAACTTAAATGCGAGATAGCGTCCATGGACTCTATCTTTAGAAAAAGCAGATCGCTTTTTTGATGCGCTTTTGCAGTGTGAATGCTCTCTTTTGGAAGAAGCGTTTTCAGAAGATCTCTTCCAGAAGAGCTTTTTCCGAAAGAAACCTGCAGGCTAGACATAGCCTACCTGACACTTATCATTAAATCCTCACATTTCCTCTGTATTTCTAAATTCCTTTATGAGGAAACGGTTTACTTGGAAAATGATCTGTGAATTATGTTGCATGACATGGCACTCAGTGGTCTTTAACGCCGCGAATTTCTGTGGTGTAATGTGTAACAAACCTCTTTGATGTAATATCAGTGTAACTGTGACCATAAAATGTTCCTTCGGTACCCACCTTAGTCAAAGAAAATATATTGTTGCATCAGTCAGTTTTTGTTCCATCCTTAGTAACTTTGGAGTATAAAATGTTACTTTAAAAAATGTAGACCATAAATATAATTCAAGTTCCATGTTGAAAATATGTCCGAATGATTCTGATAAACCCACAGACTGAAGGAAATGTATAATTTAAGCACTCTGTCATTATGTTACCCAATAAAATTTAGATACTGAAGAGAATGGTGCCTAGAACCAATGATCTTACTAAGTCGCATTTAAAATATAAATTCCAGACTGTCATTTCCAAGGTAATCTAAAAGAATAAATGGATATCGAAGGAGCTAGGATTCCCTGTATCTAGACATTTTTAAAAAATGATTTCAACAGCAAGGAAGCAAGATGTGATAAATCAATCTGAAGAGCCAGACAACTTTCAAGCAGATGACAGCCACTGTGGAAAACACTGCTCTTGGCTACACTATTATAAATTCAGAGTAACTTCATTGATTTAAATGGAGTTCAAGTGAAATGTTAGGAATATATGTAAGCACAAAATGTGGTGTACTGCATACAGATGATCAGTAGACTTGAGTGAAGCTGAGGATTTTAGCTGTCATTTTGCTCCTTTTAAGATTTAATATTTAAAAAAATTATTCTGTCTCAAAACAAAGGAAGACATTTTGTCTCCTGGCTTCCTAGCCAATAGGTTTCCCATACTGAAATAATTTTTGAAAGGATTCACATTAAAAAACACTCATGTCTGGCAACCAGAGAAGAATTACAGTTTCTCCACCAACTGAACAAATATTAGTGTGCAGTATGTAAATGAACGGCTCTGTGCAGGATGAGAAGAGTCAGATTCTGATTTCATTGATAGTACTGTATATCAAGGATAATTCCACAGAAATCAATGGCATTTCTCAGGGATTACTCTGGAACAGAAATTAAAACTTGTTTCATAATAGTTGTATAGGAAATGCTTAATGGAAAGGAATACTTTAGAAGAACCGGTAGGAAAATTTCTGACAAAATGAAATTTTGTGAAACAAATGTTTACCAGAAAGTTGTTTCCATGCTATTATAATCCAAACACTAAGTGATCATTTTGGAAAAGAATAGCCTTTTATGTCTGAAATTATTCTAAATGTAGTAAAAATGTGCAAAAAATTAATGAGATTTTGCTCTAATTGCTTTTTAAAAAATTAAAGAAATAAAAGGTCTGTAGATTTACATTGCCCCTGATTTAGCACCAACAAAATCTGTATTTCATATTTACTTGCTTCTAAATGCATGGATGATTTGACTTTTATAATTGCTAAGGAAACAGTAAAGGTTTTTTCACACCTTTCTGCATCCTATTTTCCCTGGAAAGGGAGAGTGGGAAGTTAAGGAAGATATATTTGTTGCCTTCAAGTGTTGACATTGCTACATTGAAAATAAAATACTCAGCCATGTAATCAATTCAAGAACAAAAGCATCATTTGAGAAAAGTAAGTGATTAGAAGAAAAATCATAGGAATGGTGTTACTTATATAGCTATAAAATGAATCTGTGGGTGAAATGGCTTCTAGAAACTAATGTTGGGTCAGTGTGTTAACCCAGATCCATTGTGCCTTTTGTTCACAAGCTAAAACAATCTGTGCTGATTCTTGTTTAAAATTAATGACTGTGAAGCCTAATAAGAGCACGTTAGCAGAATATCCAAATTCCAGAGCATATAAGGAAGCTGCTAGATCAGGGGTGGGAAACCTCAGGCTCAGGGGCCAGATACAGCCATCTGTTTGCTTGGATCTGCCCCAAGGCTCACAGTCCTCCCCCCCATCATTGGGGAGCCCGCGCTGGTGATCCATTCCCCCTACTGCCTCCCTGTGGGGCTAGAGCACAAAATCTATTAGGCTGGGCTCCCCAAGCTCTGGTGTGTGAGGGGAATGTGGGGAGTGTCTTTCTCCTCATTCAGAGGCAACAGTGAGGGTTTTTTCCCTGCTTCTCACTTGTGGGCAGCCCCCAACTGATTTTCCTGTGGCTCAGCAGCCCCTGACTTAAAGAAAAAAAGAAAATTAAGCAATTTTGAATACCCTTGCAGAATGTTCTTATCTAGTATAATATGTACATTCTTGTGATCACAGATTAAAATGTTTATCACTGATAATACATTCTAAACATTGATTATTATCAATATATAATACACGAGACAGCATTAAAAATTACTACAGTTCCCCTCTGGCTTTTAGTACTGGATTCTGTTTATCATTTATTATTCTATGTTGTAAACTGCAAAGGTACAATATTTTGTGAGTGTTACCAATATTATTTTCTGTCCAGCTACCCATTTGTCTTCTATAACGGTGTTCTAAACCAGTCTTACATTTGAAATGGTCAAAGATGGGAACTGAAATGCACAAGTGAGAACAAAATAAATTGAAAACTTGGGGATAAGAGGGAAAAAAATCTCACTAAATCACAAAAATTATGGTTAGTGCCTAACTAGAATTTCTGACATTGCTTGACTTTGCTTGGAAAATGTTTAGATTCTCAATGTCTTTTGTAGTATGGATATAAAGCCTCTTGTACTTGAAATCTGTGTTCGAAGCCTGTTAACCAAATATGCAGGGTTTATTGATAATATTAATAAACAAAAATGAAGCCATTTGCATTATCTACTTTTGTTATTAATCCATTTTATGTATATCATAAATAGTTTAAGGGGCCATGTGACGGACCCGACGGGGTCCGCACTAGCCGCGGGGGGGAGGCCCCCCCCGTCCCAGGGAAGCGGTGGCCGGAGGAGGCGGCGGCGCTGAATCCAGCCGCCAGGGACTTAGGCGCCGGGCAGCACGGGCGCACGCACACCATGGGAGGCGGAGGCAGGGCCAGGCCGCGGAGCAACGCCCAGCCAGGGTGCCGCGGTTCGGCCCGGGGGCGGAGCCCCGCGGGGGTCGCCAGCGAGGCGCGGGCCGAAAGACGTCGGGGGGACGGGGCTAAAAGCCCTGACGTCAGCCACCGGGGACGTTAAAAGCGGCGGCCAGACGCTGAGACAGGGGGAAACCCGCCGGAGTCCACCCTGGCGCTCCGGAGTACCCGGCCGCCGGGCCTCCGAGCTACGAGGAAGGACAGCGTTGGCAGCTGGAGGGCCTCGTTGGGACGGACCAGACGCCTCCAACGGGGTGAGTGACCGGGGGCACGCTCGGCAGGGGGAGTGGAAGCAGCCCGGGGCGGGGCCGTTCTGGCGCCCGTGGGCAGATGGGTTTAGGGCACCGGCCCCGTCTGCCGTGGAGGGCTGCCTTTAGGCGCCACATTCCACTTAGGGCCCCGGGCTGGGACTCAGAGGAGAGGGCGGGCCCGGGTCCCCCACTCCCTTCGCACCCACCCCTAAAGTAAAGCCCCTCCCCCGAAGCCGCAGTATTTACGGACGCCCAGCTTGGGCGAGACAAAGGGGGTAGGGACCCCAGGGCCCGTGTTGGGCCGGACCCCTCCCAGCCGCTCGGACACGGGGCGGGCTGTGGTGGTGGGTCCGCTGAGCCCCTCCCGCTGCCTAGAGCGGGGGGGTGATTGCACTCCACTTACGCACCACATACAGACCCGCATAGGGACCATCTGAACGGACTAAAGGCGGAGGGTACGCGGAGCCCCGCCCCCTCAGCCAAGTGGGAAACCGAAAGGGGGGGCGCGAGGAGCTCGCACCCGTAAACCCACCACAGGCCAAATTTCCCACTGCCTTAAGCAGCGACAGCTTCACTGTTAGTTAATGTACTTATTTTCAGCAGCTCTTTCTTCAGTCCATTCTGAAAAATCCTGACAAAAACCACTCTCTTAATGAATTTGGACATGACTTACACACTGCCCACAGATACAGAGACCACAGATAGAGACCCAGGATCAGGAAAGGATCTAATGACAGCACGATGGATAGAGATGATCTAATCAAACTACAAGGTAGAGTGATGGGTGGTATCTAAAGTGTCAGAGGGTGGTAACCTGATGTCAGGAGTGATGTGTAACATGTTTGTACCTATATATAAAATGGTGTGTTGGAGGGGGGGAGGCACACTCTTTGTATGATTGGGGGGCAATGGGACCTCCTACTGATTGAGTCATTCCATTGTTATGAATGACATTTGCGTAGTGGATCTGTAGAGTCTACTGACAGCTATTAGTGAACTTTGCTTTACAATAAACCTGGCCGGGAACCTTTGATCCTTATCTGATTTGTAGTCTTCGGTGGCTTTCTTGAGGTCTACTGTGGAGACTTAAGTGCACAAGTTGAAACAGCACACATCACTGAGTACACACGCAAGCAGCCTTCTGGTTATCATCATCATCTTCAGTTTCAAACTGCAGAGCTACAATTCATCTGCAAATTTGATACTATCAGTTTAGGATTAAACAAAGACTGTGAATGGCTAGCCAACTACAAAAGTAGTTTCTCCTCTCTTGGGCTGCATCTACACTGGCATGATTTTGCGCAAATACTTTTAACTGAAAAGTTTTTCAGTTAAAAGTATTTGCGCAAGAGAGCATCTACACTGGCATGTGCTTTTGCACAAAAGAAGTGCTTTTGTGCAAAAGCATCTGTGCCATTGTAGACACTCTCTTGCGCAAGAAAGCTCAGATGGCCATTTTAGCCATCGGGCTTTCTTACACAAGAAATTAACATTGCCTGTCTAACCTGGCCTCTAGCGCAAGAATACTTGCGCAAGAGGGCTTATCCCTGAGCGGGCGCGTCAGAGTATTTGCGCAAAGAAGCACTGATTTTGTACATTACAACGTCAGTATTCTTGCGCAAATACTCGCGGCCAGTGTAGACAGGAGGCAGGATTTTGCGCAAAAGCAATTGCTTCTGCGCAAAATCTTGCCAATGTAGACACAGCCTTGGGGGTATGTCTAGACTGCATCCCTCTGTCAGCAGAGGGATGCAGATTAGGCACGTCGACATTGCAAATCAGGCAGGAATTTAAATGTCCTGTGCCTAATTTGCATTAAAATGGCTTCCATGTTTTTCCGACTCAGCACTTTGTCGGCAAAAAGCGGCAGTCTAGAGGGGGATCTGTCGAGAAAGAAAGCCTTTTTTGACAGATCCCTTATGCCTCCTGCAAGGGATCTGTCAAAAAGGCTTTCTTTCTCAACAGATCCCCCTCTAGACTGCTGCTTTTTGCCGACAAAGTGCTGAATTGGCAAAACACAGTGGCCATTTTTATGCAAATTAGGCACAGGATATTTAAATCCCTGCCTCATTTGCAATGTCGACGTGCCTAATCTACATCCCTCTGCCAAGAGAGGGATGTAGTCTAGACATACCCTTGGTGTTACACCTCCACAGCAGCTGCTAGAAGTGGGCCTCATCCTCCCTGACTGAATTAACCTTGTTACCTCTAGCCTTCCTCTTGATTAGAACTCTTTTCTTATGCCTGTATATTTATATCTGCCTCTGGAATTTCCACTACATGCATGTGACGAAGTGAGTCTTTGCCCACAAAAGCTTATGCTCCAATAAATCTGTTAGTCTATAAGGTGCCACAGGACTTCTAGTTGTTCTTCCAGATTCAGACTAACACGGCTACTCCACTGATACTTAAATACTGTGGTGTACCTACATACCAGTGATTTAAATCACTACATTTATTAAACTGAGGGCAAAGGAAATTGTGGATGGAACACTTCACCCTTGAAAATACTATCTGAAAGCTTTTGCCAAAATACTGGAAAATGAGGAACATTACAGTTCAAACTATGGAAATAAACAGTTAAGGCAACATAGATATTTAGCATAGCAAGTTGAAAATAGGATTTTTTTTTAAATTCAGCATTGTCCATTTCTATTTTAAATATTCTTATAGTTCACAGATGCTCTTAAAGAGTGTGTAATTAACTTTTTTGTACACCTATTTATATGGTCTTTGAGGCCACCTGAATATTTATTTATACTTCCATAGCTGTTCACTTAAGGGTTTGGCTTTTGTCATTATATATATATATATATATATATATATGTGTGTAAAAGTGAGGCTCAAAGCAGAATTTTTGAAATATGCTCTCAACCATTCACATGAGCCCTGATCCTGGAAGGTGGGCCATACAGAACTTATAGGGGGATTAGGGCAATATGTCTTTTACAAGGATGATCTCTTGTTGCCTGACAGAAGATGACCTCAAATAAAGTGGCAGAGCTTGGTTGCAAGGTTTCCCAAAATTCCTACGGTTCCCCTGGTTCATGAATCTTATGGAATACATGATGAAGGTTCACTCTCTCCAAAAGTTTGACTACGTTAACTGTTTTAAAACAAAAACAAGCTGTTAATGCTTTGCAACCATGCTTTAGGTGGAGTATAACTTAGTAGTTGTCCAGTTTTAACAACAGATTTTGTTCTTAAGAAAATGCATTCTGGCCTCATTAGCACAAGTGGGCTAACCTAAGATCTGATGGGAGGCCTTCTAATGTAGAGAAAGCTTAGGGGACACATCTTAAAAGCACATGCCACACCCAGTAGCATTGCGAATTCTTGCAGTTTCATTCTGTGTCTTAAAATATGGAGCTCCAGGTGCAAAAAAAGGGATTTCAAGTTCCTAACTTTCACAGGAGAACAGGAACTGAAATCGCTTTGTGGCTCTGCCCGTTGATGAGAAGTGAAATCTCTAGGATTCGGGTTTGCGGGTTTTCCAGCTGCTCCCCGTGGTTGCTGAAGCCTGAAGAAAGGAAAGCGACCCGAGATACACAGCAACAAATTCAAAAACCCGGAAGGGCAAAGAATCCGCTTTTCAGCCGTGATTTTCCTAAAGCCCACGGGGCTGTGTGGGGGCAGGGCACGTGCTGGTTTCCAGCCTGAGCCTGCTGAAAGCTGCCGGGACGGGGCAATGGCTGCGCAGGCGAGGGCCGCACGCTGCAAAGAGCCGCCCGCCCGCGCGCAAGAGGCGGGGAGGAGAGCGGGGTTCCATGGGGAAAAAAAGCTGCTCCCGCTAAGCCCCGCCCCTCAACGGCTGGGACCGCGCCACGCTTGTTCGGGCGCCGCCCCCGCCGAGCGGACCCTGTTTCTATTGGAAGGCAGCGCCGGCCGAGTATCCCAGAGCCAGTGGCGTCATTTTCCCGTCTCTTTATCCCTCCCTTTCTCGCTCTGCCCCGCCCCCGGATTCTGATTGGTTGTGCCTCTGTCGCTTCCATTGTCCCCCTCCCGCCGATCTCGGACGCCGAGCTGGTTGGCTGGCTAAGGTAGGGCGGGCTTGGAGACGCGCGCGCGCGCGCGCCGGGAGACGCTTTGTAGCCGCGTGAGGCGAATGTTTCGGGGAGACGCGCGCCCTCAGGGTATGACTGGCAACGATCCCCCGCCCCCCCCCCAAGCGCCCGCGCGGAGCCTGTTGCGCGCGCTGCAAGTCGCTACGAGAGCGCTGGGCCGCGCCCATTGCCCTCCGTTGCGCGTGGGGATCTTGCCTGGCATGTGCCCGGGCCGAACCCTGCTACGTCACCAGCCTCTGAGTTAAATCGGTGTAACCCCTCCCCCGTGTGGACACACTGATACCGGTGGGAAGCTGCGTGCTTTGCAGCGGGGAGGCCAGACAGCGCCTCAAGGGGAAATAAGGAGGCACTAGGCAAGGGGGCACCCCCGCCTGGGCCCCACAAAACACGATTGAACAAGGGTCCAAGTTTCTTGCCGTGGGTGTGGGCAACTGCTCCCCTCTCCCCCATGTTGTAGCGATTGCAAAGTAATAAGGCAAACAAGGAGTGTGGCATGGCAATGGCTCCTCTCCCTTCATTGGAAGCAGATAAATCCAGTCATGTTGTGGAAATACTCACCCAAGCGATACTAAAACGTTTTTATTTGATTTATAACTCTTCCCCGCCTCCCTTCAAAGAAAAGTTATGCACACCCTGATTAGTAATATCTGTTACCAATTTAATATGGGACCCCAGGCCTGTCCTTGAGCCCTGCCAGCATTCACCTAGGTACTTTAACTTCAAGAACCTGAGCAATCAGGTGGTGGCCCTTTCCAGTTGCTAACATAAGAACAGCTGTACTGGGTCAGACCAAAGGTCCATCTAGCCCAGTAGCTTGTCTGCTTCTAGTTAAGGTGAGTGTCTTTGCAAGGTCAGGGCCTAATTGGTGAGGAGCCCTTCTATGATTTCTTCTTGCAGTTTTAAAGATGCCCATTTATCTTGCTAATGGTGAAATTTTAAACATGAAGCAATAATTAGGATTGGTGTGGTTTTCTTATTTTCTTCCCTACAGGCTGATATCTGAGAGTTGACTTTCATGGTGTCCTAAATGAACGTATACACTGGTAAGTGACTGGATGGATAAGATGATATGTAGCGTGGAGGTTGTCAAGTAGTTGCATATCTTTGATTTTCCTCAGGGTGACTAGCTTTAATTAATCACTCACAGTGAAATTGTGCATGTCATGGATTTATTATTGGTTTATTAAATAGACTCCTATAAATATTAATATCTATATACATATATGTAATTAAACATTCAGTAGCATTGCATGGGGAAATACTTTTTCAAGTTCACATGTCTATTAGAAAGCTTCATTGGCAGCTCTTTAAAGTTTGCGTTTAGCTTTTTGATGAGGGACAAAAAATCTAAAATTTGAAAATGGTTTTGGTTCTAGTACACTGAACAACAGTTTGTAGATATTGGCTAGATAAAATTAGGAGGTAGTGTTGAACAAGAGCCTTGGTTTTCTGAAAGTATACTGATTGTCAAATACTGAGCTGGTTGGGCCTTTTTGTTGTAAATTAGGGATGTGAGTACTTGACTACTCGCTCCTCCCGCCCTGTTGCCTCTGTATCAGGAGTTGTCTTAAAAGCTGGTTTTCCCCCTCCCTCCCCCAGTACAGTTGCTTCCTGCCCCCTCCCCTCACTGCTGCCTCTATTAGAAGTAGCAGGGTGAAAGTGGGTGGGTAGAGGAGGCTGCTGTGAAGCAGCTTGTGCACCTGGCTCTTCCTATATTTAAACTGAAGAGCCACAGCGGAGTTAGCTCCTAGAGCAGCGCAAGCCAGGACAGAGCACCTTCCCTTATTGACTAATCTTGTACAGGCAGTCCCCGGGTTACGTACAAGATAGGGACTTGTAGCTTTGTTCTTAAATTCAATCTGTATGTAAGTCGGAACTGGCATCAGCCGCTGCTGAAACTGATCAGCGGCTGATTCCAGGAAGCCCTGGGCAGAGCAACTCTGCCTCGGGCTTCGTGTAGTCAGCCCCTGGTCAGTTTCAGCAGCGGCTGACTTGGGGATGCCTGGGGCAGAGCAGCTGGGGCGCTGCTGGGTTGCTCCAGTAGTGCCGCTCCTCGGCGCTACTGGAGCAACCCAGCAGCACCCCAGCTGCTCTGCCCCAGGCGTCCTGATTCAGCCGCTGCTGAAACTGACCAGCAGCGGCTGAATCAGGACGCCTGGGGCAGAGCAGCTGGGGTGCTGCCGGGTTGGTACAGTAGCGCCGAGGAGCGGCACTGGGGGACCAACCCAGCAGCGCCACAGCTGCTCTACCCCAGGCATAGGCAAGAAAAGCCTGGTCTGCTGGGGGAGAGCGGGGGCACTAGCTGCACCCCCCACTCGCAGCCGACCAGGGAGACGTGGGTGGCGGGAGCGCCCGCGTCCTCCACGGCTTTGCTCCATCTCCCTGGTCTGCAGGGAGACGGGGAGCAAAGCCTTGGAGCACGCCCACAGCGGGACAGCCCAGGCTGTCCCGCTGCAGGTGTGCTCCGCGGCTTTGCTCTGCGTCTCCCTGGTCTGCAGGGAGATGGGGAGCAAAACCTTGGAGCACGCCCGCAGCGGGACAGCCCGGGCGCGCCTGGGCTTTCCCACTGCGGGCGTGCTCCGTGGCTTTGCTCCCGGTCTCCCTGGTCTGCTGGGGGGGGCCCCCCCCCCAGCAGACCAGGGAGACGTGGAGCAGCTTTTCTCGCCCCAGAGGACGGGAGCGGCGGGACTGCAGTGCATCTGGGCATCCCACCGCTCCAGTCCTCCGGGGCGAGAAAAGCCCCGCTCGTAACTGCGGATCCGACGTAAGTCGGATCCGCGTAACTCAGGGACTGCCTGTAGTCGATACAAATTATATCGGCTATACAATTAGTCAGTTACCTGCCTCGTAATGTCCCTATTGTAAATGCCTGATGGGCTAATAAAATTGGCCTGATCAAATTGACAATCAGTGTAGCCCATGGGTAGCAAAATTTCAGGTATACTTGCTACATGAGCACTTTATTATTCATTTGACTTATTTCCCTGTTCATTCTTTCATCTTGCTCAAAATTTAAAATGTTTTTCTTGGCATCACGGAAACAAAAATGAGCTTTATTTTAAGATTGGGACTTTCATGTGTAGGGCAAGGTGCACTTACTTGGGCAGTATTTTTGAGAAACTCAGTGGAAGCATGTAGCTGGCAGTAAATGAATTTATAGTATGAATTTGCACCACTGAACTGCAGGCAAACTGTAACATATTGTATTTTATAAAATGTTCCTAAAATCTTATTTTAAAGTAATGTGCATTCATTTAACAAGAAGTATAATCTGATCTTTTAGTTATATCCTGTCTGTAAATCTTTTGTTTATGTTACTCATAGGAAACAAATTAGCTTTAAGCAATCTAGTTATATTTGTGAATTGTATTTGTGATATTAACATTTTTTAGCACATATGTATCATCGTTGTTTTAATCTCATTTATATTGTAAATTTGAGTGGTGTTTGGATAGAGCCATACAAGTCAATGGATTAAGGATGTAAGCGAGAAGTCAACTACCCAGTAAGCAGGAGCTTATTGGTTAGTGCTATTTACTACTCGCTCACCATCACCGTCACACCGCTGTGGCTCGGCAATATTAAGGGGACTGGTTCTTGTGTCATCTCCCCTGTCCCTAATAATGCAGAGCAGCAGCAGGGGTGTGTGTGTGTGTGCTGAGACATGGTGGGACCAGGGATTGAGCACGCATCTTTGAACGTCAACTCCCCTATCCCTTTAATAATATGGGGGGGATAGGGGTGTGGCGGTGGCTGAGACGCAGAACAGGCTAGGACTAAGCACTGTAATTGCCCTTCCTTATCAACTGAGTAGTCTATGGAAATTCCATCAGATACTCAATTAACCGGTTAACTGCTACTCAACATTTTTACCGTGCATATCTGCTTTATATCTGTTGGTTTCTGATGTGAATATCTGCAGCTTGTTTTTATGAATGTAGATACAAATTTTGTGTCTAGAACCCTGCAAATTTGTGGATATCCGCTTTATATCTGTATCCGGGGGTATGGATACGGATATCCACAGATCATTTTTGCGGATGCCAATTTTGTATCTGCACAGGGCTGTATCTATGGGCTTCCCTCTGAAAGATGTCTATAAAAATGGCATTGTGAATTCCATTCTAGATATGCTGAGTTTGCGTATTTTCTAAATGCCAGGTTTTCAAACTTAGGGTAGGATGGGAGACTTGGGTAAGTCTGTTTCCATCTTATGTATCATTACCAGTGACACACATTCTGGAGCCTGAATTAAATGTACGGTTATAAGTATACTCCACTGTCATTGTGTTAAACTTATTGAAAGTCACAATGCACTCTGAGGCCAAAGACCTAGAACCAGATCAATCTGAAACTATAACACGTGAAACAAACACAGTTTGTGGGCAGACTGAAGCACTGGAATTACTAGGGAGAAGGTATACTGGTGCAGGTTAAGAGCTTTTTATGAAGTCTTAAGATAATTTTGGATTTTCAAAACTGAGCATGCACATGTGCCTGTACTAATACTGTTAAATATAGGCTTTGCAAAAAGTAGTGTTGCATGCATTAGGGATGTGAACGACTAGAGAGTATTCAAATGAGCAAATGCTTGTCAGAAAGAGATATCAACGGGGGGGGAGGGGGAAGGTGGGAGAAGAGGGGGTGCCTCAAACTGGCAGTGCTGCATGAAACCCAGGGTCAACTGGGGGGGACTCCGCTGACCCTGGGCTCCATGCGGTGCTGCCGCTTTGAAATGCTGTGGGGAGCAAAGGACCAGAGGGAACTTCTTGAGTCCCCTGCTGGTCCCGTGCTCCCTGCAGCACTTTTGCCTTTTAAGTGCAGCAATAGCTTTGTGACTGTTGCTACTCTTCAAAGGCGGAGGCACCCTTATCGACTAATCGAATAGTCAGTGCAAATTGCATTAATTGGCTAATGAACATCCCTAGCATGCACCTGATAGGTACACTTGAAAGAGAGGATACATTTGAAAGTCAATCAAATGTAACATATATAATTTCAAACTTAATGAAAAACTCATTTCATCTTTCAAGCTTCAGCCACTTTTGCTGTAAAATGAAGTGCTTTCTCAATTTTAAATAAAAAAAAAATAGCTGAAGGAATTTCTAAAGCTAAAAAGTTCACAAATGGTCAGAAGCAAAGCAATGGGAATTTTAATATGAAAAGGTGACTTATTAGAAGGTTTTAACTGAAATGATGATGTAACTTTAAAGTGTTACACATGCTCTTCATTTTAATTTTTTTTAAATTACTAAACCCTGCTATGCTTTCCAGTCTCTTCCCACACTTCTCCAGCCCACAAACTTTTGTATTTTCTTGATTTCTACTAGCAGCATTGTAACAGATTCTGCATTCAGACAACTAAATGCTTCTCTTTAGTACTGTGTAGTCTTCTCTCCAATACGGGTTAATCATTGCTGACTTGTGTTCAACCAGTCCACCTCATCTGGCCATCTGTTACCCTGCAGTTCTCCCATTAAGCCTGCTCCCCCTAGGTGACCTAGTATAAGGAACAGTCTGCAAGGACAGAGAGAAAAGCCTACATCCTGATAGATTTATGGCACAAATTTTGCTGATTTTTAGGAATAGTAAAGTGCACAACCCAGGTATTTGTCATGCAGTCTGCTGAGTTCCCTCTGACTTAAAATAGTTAGCAATTAATTTAACTTTATAATATATGAATTTATAAGGGCGAAGGCAGCAAAAAATAATTGCTAAAATTAACTTTTTTCTTTGTATCTTAATGCTAAATGTTTGTTTGTTTCAGCGTAGATGATGCAGACACCTGCCTCTAATTCTGTACACCTGAATGAATGGCAGAAGAATTACTTTGCTATTACCTCTGACACCTGTACACCAGGACAGAAGGCAGATGGATATCGTGCACAGATTCTGTACATTCAGTATGCATGGGCAAACTCTGAGATCTCCCAGGTCTGTGCTACCAACCTGTTCAAAAAATATGCAGAGAAATACTCAGCCATTATTGACTCTGACAACATAGAGACTGGCTTGAATAACTATGCTGAAAATATTTTGACTTTGGCAAGATGTCAGCAAAATGACAGTGATAAGTGGCAGTCCTCCTTGACAACAAGCAATGTGTTTGAATTAAAGAGTGTTCAAGAGTTGATGCAAGCTGGCAAAAAGTTTCAAAGCTCTCTGATGGCACCAGCAGATGCCTTTGTGGTAGTTAAGGAGGTCAGTGCCTCTGTTACTCCAGGTCTGCCTAAACTCAATGTGTGTGACAGTGCTGTAGATACTGGCCTCTATGATAGCTCATCAAAATGTGTAAGTCAGGGGCCAGATATTCTTAAGAGTCTCTCATCTTTGAAATGTCTTCAAAGTAGTGTGCCTCCTGTGACCAGAACTACAGATATACTTCCAGGCTCCACTGCCTCTTTAAATGAATGGCCTAATGCAGGTTTCTGTACAAGTCCATTACCTGGTAATAACAGAGCAGCAAGTAGCAGTTCTGTGAAACCCCCAAGTCATTTTGAGATTGGACAAAATTTGTCTTTTTCTAATCAGTCCGCTGTTCCAGCTGGATCTGGAAATCCAGGAAAAAGGAAAACATTTTATAGCTCCATTGATGAAAGCAGTAATACAATCTCCAGCCTTAATTCTTACAAGCCCTTCATTAGTACAGAAGCCAAGAACTTTTTTGGAAGTGGAAATGGGAGTGAAGAGAGCAATGTAACTGGTTTTAAAACCGCAAAAGAACAGCTATGGGTAGACCAGCAAAAGAAATATCAGTGTCAGCCTCAACGCACACCAGTCTCATCCTATGGAATTAAAAAATCTTTGGGTGCTGGAAGGTCTCGGGGTCCATTTGGAAAGTTTGTCCCTCCAGTGCCAAGACAAGATGGAAATGAAAATGGAGGGCCACAGTATAAACTTCATGGTGCTGGACCAACCGAATCTTCATTTCCAGTGGATGAACGTTTGAAGAACATAGAACCAAAAATGATTGAACTCATTATGCACGAGATCATGGACCATGGACCTCCAGTGAACTGGGATGACATTGCTGGAGTAGACTTTGCTAAAGCAACTATAAAGGAAATAGTAGTCTGGCCTATGCTGAGACCAGATATCTTTACGGGATTACGTGGTCCTCCCAAAGGAATTCTTCTCTTTGGCCCTCCTGGGACAGGTAAAACTCTTATAGGCAAATGCATTGCGTGTCAATCAGGAGCTACTTTTTTTAGCATCAGTGCTTCTTCTTTGACCTCTAAGTGGGTAGGCGAGGGGGAAAAGATGGTCCGTGCGCTGTTTGCTGTGGCACGATGTCAGCAGCCTGCTGTGATTTTCATTGATGAAATAGATTCTCTCTTGTCTCAGCGTGGAGATGGGGAACATGAATCTTCTAGAAGAATAAAAACTGAATTTTTAGTCCAGTTGGATGGAGCAACAACCTCATCTGAAGATCGTATTCTAGTGGTGGGAGCAACAAATAGGCCACAAGAAATTGATGAGGCTGCCCGAAGAAGATTGGTAAAAAGGCTGTACATCCCTCTTCCTGAAGCTTCAGCTAGGAAGCAGATTGTAACTCGTCTGATGTCAAATGAGCACTGTTGTCTAAGAGAAGAGGAAATTGATCTCATAGTTAAAAAATCTGATGGATTTTCTGGGGCAGACATGACACAACTCTGTCGAGAAGCTTCTTTAGGTCCCATCCGTAGCCTTCAGAACATGGACATTGCAACCATCACACCTGAACAAGTTCGGCCTATTTCTTTTCTTGACTTTGACAATGCTTTCAAAACTGTACGACCCAGTGTGTCTTCAAAGGATCTGGAACTGTATGAACACTGGAACCAGACTTTTGGCTGTGGAAGATAACTGCATCTGAATTGTGCATAAGTTTCTCACTTTCTCTCACAAGAACACACATTAAGCTCAATGGTAACTTGCAATGTTTCCGTTTATTTTTCTTTAATAATTTTTTGTAATAATGTTTAATAAATGTGGAGAAATTAATGATTGGATAATATGCTACTTCCTTCCTCCGAGTTCTTAGAATAAAATGCACTTCTGTGCAGAGCTCTTGCAGCAGGCTATCATATCATTTAACCTCCACAATGGCTGGGAAGAACAGCTCATCACTAACCAACCAGTAGAGAGCACCCACAAAACAAAAAGACCCAATACTATTTATATACAATGCTAATGATTTCTTTAATAATTTTATGCAGTTCAGTATATGAATCTGAGTCATTGAACTTGCATGCTTTAACCATAACAAACGGTAATTTTATTATATCTGTCACATACATTACCGTTTTCTCTGGTCCTCAGCTTATAAACACTTCCCATAGTTCAAACCCTTCACCCATGCAGAATGACTTTTAAGTGAGGACTCCACACAGGTATAGGATCCATACTAGCTCACCATTTGCAGGACTTTACTATGCTGAAGAATTCTGTCCAATAATATACTTTGTGGTCATTGAACACAAAGGTGTTATTCTCATGTTTGAGTGTGCTTATCACACATACGTGTTGTCTCCAAGCAAAAGGTATCCATTGGAATTTAAAAAAAATGCAGTGCTGGTAAATGATTTTTAAAAGGAGCATTTCTCTTGCATAAAGTTTACAGTATCTGATTTAGCTTCACTTGTTCTGGTATGAATGTAAATTTAAGTTGCAAATTGTTTTAACAAAGGAATAAAATGTAAAGCTCTTGAAACTGAGTGTTTCTTCAACATCAATATGATAGTAGAAATTTTCTAAATTTGAATAAATTAATATGCTTAGATATTTTTTTAAAGACCGCCTGGGAACTTAATTATGCAGAGGTACGAGAATATAGAAAACACTGATATCAGAACAATTTGGATTATTAGAGCATTTTAGAGTTTCTTCAGGCTTATCTACTGTTAAAATACTATAGCAGCACAGCTGCACCAGTGTAGTACTTCAGTGCACTCATTACTACATCAACAAGGGGTATTCTCTGGTAGGTGTAGATTATTCAGTTCCCTGAGGCCACGTCTTCACTACTGCTGTAATAGATCTTCCAGAGTTCTATTTAGCGAGTCTAGTTGAGACTTACTAAATCAAACTCAGAGGTCACCCTTGCTGCCATCCAGTACTCCTGCTCTTGCCAGGAGCAAGGGCAGCCAACAGGAGTGTTTGCTCCCATCAGCCTCCCACTGTAGGGAGGCTGCCAAACTCAGCTTAAGGCAAGCTGACTGTAGCTACATATGCTACGTAGCTGGAGTTGCGTACCTTAAGTTGAGCTGTTGGGTCTAGTGTAGGGATGTGAGCGATGAGTCGACTATCCAAATGCTTATTGGATAGTTAACAGGCTAATCAACTACTAGTCGCTCCCCTGCCCCCTTATTGCCTCTATCAGAAAGAGGTAGCAAGTGGTAAGAAGAGAAAGGGGTACTTCAAAGTGGCAGCACTGTGTGAAGCCTGGGTCCAGACTCCGGGCTCCACACAGCGCTGCTGCTTTGAAATGCTACATGCTGCCTGGAGCCAGCTGGGGTGTTCCAAGACTGCATGTAGCATTTCAAAGCAGCAGCACCGCGTGGAGCCCAGGATCAGCTGGGGACTCCCTCGTTGACCCCGGGCTCCATGCTGTTCTGCCGCTTTGAAACGCCATGTGCAGTATGACACTGCTCCCTGTGGCATTTCAACGTGGCAGTGCTGCATGGAGCCTGAGGTCAGCAGAGGAGTCAGCAGCTGATCCCGGGCTCCAAAGGGTGCTGCTGCTTTGAAATGTCGTAAGGAGCCTGACGCTGAGCTCCCCACGGCATTTCAAAGCGGCAGTGCCATATGGAGCCCGGAGTCAGTGGGGAAGTCCCCAGCTGACTCCAGGCTCCAAAGGCAAAAACACCGCATGAAGTGGGCCTTGAACAGCCCTAGGGCTGTTGCCACATTTCAAAGGCAGAGGCACCCTATCAACTAATTGAATAGTCAATGCAAAATGCATCAATTATTCAATTAGTCTATTACTCGATATCTAACATCTCTAGTCAGTGGGATGTGATCTAAGAAATGGAAGCTAGGTTGACAGAGGAATTCTTCCTTCAATCTAGGGCTGTGTACATTTGGACTTAGATTGGCGTAACTATTCTATTTGGATGCATTTAAATGGACCTAATTTTCTATTGTAGACTACTGTTCATTGCAACGTTAAAATAGTTTTAAAGAGAATATACTATTTGTGATTTTTTTTTTTTGGTAGATGTGTTCATGGTTATAAACGGCTCGCCAAGCGGCGGCGAGCCCTGCTCGCCAGCCGCGCAGTTCTGCGGTCTGTGCATTTGCAGATTGTTCTGAGCAGGCACAGATCGCTCTGTGCCGGCTCTTCCGGGTGTAATATACTCGCCACAGGCGAGTAGATTGTATTATTTGTTGAGCTCTGAACATCTGTATAATTATAAAAATACATTAATTTCAAAATGCCCAGGTTCAGTTGCATACACTTGCAATCATAAAATCATCCAGATCTTTTTAATCTGTAGACCAAAGTTCAAGATCTCTGTTCTATCATATGTAACAAGAATTTGCCAAGAGCTTAGTCTCATCAACGAAGTTTAAATTAATCTTTTAAAAAAATAGTGCTTCTCTATATATCATACATCTAATAAAGCTTCCAGGAGGACCCCTCTTCAAGAACTGTTCATTTGCTCTGTTTTGCAAAGATTCTACTTCCTTTTGTGCAGGAAAAGTAAATGGAAGTAAAATTTACAATTGTCCTTTTGAAGTACCTGTTAGTTTTTGCAAGTAACATGAAAAAGTGTTTCTACATTTGTCACTTTGAACACGTATAAAACCTTTAAAAAGTCTGCATTGAGGAACTGTAGCTGGGTTTCAATGTTCCATTTAATTTAGCGTAAATGTCCTTTTTTAATATTACTTTCAAAAGTACTTTGTTGTGGCTCTTCCTATTCCACTGAAACAGCATACATCATGTAGCGGTACCTGTGGGTTTTTGGTGGAACAGCTGTGTAAATGGCTTCATAAAACTTTCATTGCTGTTTTGTGTGCATAAACAGATCTTATGCCCTGTCATGAGGCTAGTCTTGGGTTTTATTTTTTTCATAGTAGGGAAGAAGAGAAATGTATACATTACATGATTTAAATAGTTGATTTTTATGTGTACTTAGTGTGCTAGAGCAAAGCTGAACATTGTCTAACTTAACAGTTATCAACTAAGTAATGGAGAAATTGCATAAGGCAGAAGTTTTTTAATACTTAACATTGATCAGCTAACTTAGTTCTTTTCCTACAGCTAATTCAAAATATGCATAAATGTATTCTGTCTCCATTAATTCAACCCATTTAAGTTTTTGAAAATGCAACCCACCACAATGACAACAAAGGAATGGGCATATTTGAGTAGATCATTGCAATATGAAAGTCTTCCAGTTGTCTCCTGGACTTCTCGTTCAGTAGGCAATTCCTGGCCAGCAGCCCAGCAAATTCCTCAGCCAAGCTCCTAGCCTTCCATGCCCCTAAGCCAGCTGTGCGGGCTAGGTGTGGCTCTGAACGCTGCAAGCCCTGAAAGGGAGGGGTGTTTTAAGGGCTGCCTGTCCTGCAAACAGACAACTTCCATTGGCTGGAAACTGGCCAGTGGGAGCTATGAGGTTTGGGTAGGGCAGGCAGGGAGCATGGCTGAGGCTTCTATGGTCCAGATCCAGTGGCTTAGTGTGCTAGATCTGGTCCATGGGCCGTATTTTGCCTGCGCCTATGCTATATAGAATTCATCTTAAACTGAATTTATTAGTGTCCCCTTGTGCATCAAGGAACAAGGTTAAAATCCTCAGAATATGAGTGTAAAGGTTATGCACTGCACTGTAGATATTTGTGTGTGAACTAGCTAAATTTCTGTACTGTCACATCTTGGAGTTGCTTTGATGATTTGTCCATGTGATTGAAAACTTAGTTTGAGCTCCAAAAGCTGCCCTTCAATACTATCATTGACCTATATGGTGTCTGACTCAGTACATAAAGGTGTTCATGTCAGATGGGATTGAAAATGCTACTTGTCATGGGTACATTTATTTTTCTGTTTCGGCTCAAGGTTGGGGTCGGCCTTTTGAAAGGAATATATTCAGCTCATAGGCCTGTCTACCCATATCCTAGTTGAATATCCTGATCTATGATTCACTGGAATAATTCAGCAGCTTTGCACTGCTCCTGGAAGATCGAGATGGTTATGGATCGACAGGTTTGGCCTGATCTGTAATTCTCAGATTTTAGCCTTGGTGCCCCACCCATACACCCCCACACAGAGATTCTGCTGGGCTCTGTTGATACCCATTTGCTTCTGGATTAAAAATCAAGTGTCTATGCTGATTCTTTTAGAACTGCCAGGTACTTTGTTGTCATTGTCTCTCAAGATTACTGACTTGTCCCTGACTTTTGCAGACACAGATGGAATTGTAGCTAGGTGAGCAGAAGAGATGTAAAAATGTGGTTGAAAATTTAACTGTGTAACCATTAAATATTGTTAGCAGAATTGTATAAAATTGCTTAATGAACATCAATGTAATGCTTGTAATTATATCTGACCAGTGCATTGTAATGAATATGTAGGGAGCCATGTAAAATCAATGTATGTATTCGTCATCACATATATTTTAAAAGATTGCTGAGTCTGCTGACATGCTTGAATTTAAATTACACCAACTGTAAATGAATACTCATGGGTCTAAACGTTGACCACATGAATATTCATAGAAAGGACGGTTTCTCATGATTATGTAATAATATTGTGTATGGACCAATGTTTTAAACTTATGCAAATATCGCATCTTTATCAACCAAACATTTTAAAGTAAAACCCTCATGAATATGCATGAGCGTGATCCATATAAGCCCATGCCACGCCAGTTAAGCTGTTGCATCAGGCATCGGGCTTAGGCTTAGGTCAGGCTTAGCGTATGAGCGAGAGGGTGTGAGAGAGGTCTAGAGTCTTGGTCCCGGGTGTATTGGTATGAGAGAGGTCTAGAGTCTTATGGAAAGAAGATGAACGGAAGGTTCATTTCTTTCTTTCTTTAGGTTTAGTTTAGTTTAGTTTAGCTTAGTTTAGTATTTTAGTTAGATTAGTGTTCGTCGTCGTGTCTGTTCATCAGGCTTGCGTTGGTCCACGCACGTTGGCCGTCATCGAGACTGTTCGTTGGGCGTGTCACAAATTAGTTAAGGTTTTTACTTTTAGGTTAAGCTTAGAGTAGTATTAGAATAGAGAGTCTAGCTTCCATCGCCGTCCAGCTGCTCCGAAACACAGGAAGAAGGACGAGGACCGTGCGGAAGGCCAGTCGTCACACCCTATTCCGACTTTGTTGAGGGATGCCTGGTTGTTCCTCTCCAAAGGCCCAGTAGGACCTGAGGTTCGAGGTCGCCAGCATCGGCGCCATCTACCACCGAGGGACTCCTGGCAGGTCTTCTCTCGAGGCTTTAAATTAGCCAGAGGATTGAGGTCGCCAGCAACTCATCCATCACCCTCTGCACCTCTAGACTCTGGTAAAGTTATTTTGTTTCAGAGGGGACTGCCCCCATGTTCGCTTGAGGTATTGTGTTTTGTTTTTGTTACAATATAGTCTTGTTGTTGTAAACTTTACCTAAATTGTCAGTTTTTATTTACACGCGCCATATCTTTGGGTAAGAACAAAACCGGTGATTAGATATGACATTGGAGTTGCACCTTTAACTTCTTAATAATTTAATAATTAGGCTAATTGGTAATAGTTAATATACACAGTCACCCCTTACGGGTTACAATATCGTAATAGTTACGTGTGCTGCAGGCTCTGCAGTATAAAACTTATTAAAGCTTTATGTTGTAGAGCCCACAGAGAAGTCACCTTCCCAGGAACGGGGCAGGCAAGGACTGCTACTGCTGGCCCTGCTCCCAGGGGAAGTCTTTGCTGTGGAAGCAAAGCTGCCTCCCCAAGAGCAGGGCCAGCAAGGGTTGCTGGCCTCATTCCCAGGGAGCCAGCATGTAGCCTGTCGTGGGGAGGCTGGACAGGGCTTGTCATGGACAGGGGCTCTGTGGGCCTGGAGCAGCTCCCTGTCCAGGGCAGACGGAGAGATGCTCCAGCTCCTACTGGTAAACCAGAACCGGTAAGTCTAATCTGTTGAAAGTGGGGGTTTCTGATTAACCAGTTAAGCTTTTACATCCTTAGTGCACAGATCTATTCTTTTTTGGGAGGACTCAGAGGTAGGAATATATGATTTATCTGCCCTTACTGCTGTCTTGTGACACACTGCAGGAGTTTGTTGTTACCCCCTTCCTGTTCAGCCTAAAGAAAGATCATAAAGGTGAATTGTTCTTTAAAATGATTCGGAGAGATAGCCGAGTTAGTCTGTAACAGGAAAAACTTAAACAAGTAGTCTCTTAGTAACATGATGATAAAGTAGATTGTGTGCTGTGCTTTCGTTTGGCAGGTGGATGTGGGCAGGAAAGGTATTTAAAAGGAAATCCTGTTTTTATATTCCTTTGCTCCATTTTCACGTTTTAAGTTTCTGGATGAAAAGAACTGGTCTCTTTTTCCCCCTCTCTCAGATGGCTTTACAAGAGTTCATTATCTTAGCACTTGAATTTCTGTACAGTCTTCCCATGAAAAATCTCAACAGCTACATAGATGAAGCATCAGATGTGCTCACGGAGCTATAGAAAAGACTGCCTAGGAAGAACCACTGTGGATAGGGATTGGGGGATCATAGTGAATCACAAGTTAAATATTAGTTAACAGTGGAACGCTGTTGTAAATAAAAGCAAACATCTCAGAATGGAGTGTTGTAAGCAAGACATGAGATGTGCTTCTCCCAATGTGCTGAGGGGGCTTCAGCTGGAATATTGTGTCAAGTTCTGCGCACCACACTTAAGGAAAGATGTGGAGAATTTGAGAAACTCTGGAGGTGACAGAACAGTATTTAAGTACATGAAAAGGAGGAGGATGAAAAAAATTGTTCTCATTAACCATTAAGGGGTAGAACAAGAAGCAAAGGGCTTAAATGAAACAGGGGGTGTGGTGGGGTTAGCTTGGACGTTACCAAAAACTTCCTGTCAGGATAGCAAAACACCAGAACAATTGAGAGGTTGTGGAATCTCCATCGTTGGGGGTTTCTAAGAAAAGGTTAGACACATCTGTCAGGAGTGGTCTAGTTGTTACTTAGTCTTTCCTTGAGTGTGGGGGGTCTTGACCTAATGAGGTCTTACAGTCTTACACGTCTATAATTTTATATATAACACAGGTGGAATGGAAGTCCTATATATGCCTCTTTCAACACATGGCCTTGAGATATCTTTGTATAAAATGAAAAATTAAGCTACCAGTAACATAATTTCTTTCATGAAATACAGAAAATGGCAAGAAAGTAGGACATGATTGCAATTTAAGGGAAATGGTGCAGATAAATCCACTTTAATGGATCTGTTTAGCAGAAACCTTAATACCCCATTATTTATTCCTGTTGGCTGGTTGACCTTAGTGAGAAGAAATGCAGGACTCTTTTGGTTTGTGGTTCAGTAACATGAAGTGCCCAGTCTTTTTATTTTTCTTAAATTGAAGTAAATGATTTCCACAGTCTTGGAAAGGTGAGCTCTAATAATTAATTAAGGCAATTCATTTTTTTTCTTCATTTTCTGTGTTTCTTGTGTTTGAGTTAAAAACTAAATTGTTTTGGAGTATTTTGAAGTCCTGGGCTGCATTTTCATGAAGAGGCATTTATACCAAATAGTAAGGGGAGAAAGCTGATTAAGCAAACATGGTCACTATGATTTAATGGCAGGTGGGAGAAAAATTGAAGCTGGACTTGAACCATGAAGATTATTATTCAAATGAGACTTACTTTGTTTTTAATCAAAATCACAGACATAAGCCATTTGTTTTTTAGTTCCAATAAAACTGTAGTTCCAGAGAATTTTGTAGTTTAATGTAGCCTATTTATAGACTTCCTCTCAATCAAAATAAATATATATGTATTCATATTAATAATGGATTCCTCTGACCTTTTGCAATGTGGAAGTGCCAATGTGAGCTGCATATGTAAGGGATTTAATAAATGCTGAAATTTTGTAAAACTATAAAAAGACGTAATAAATTATAGCTTTTTAACTGTATGGACATTTTTCTTTCTTTTGTGTGACGTGCTGCTTATTAGAGGAGTGTTAGCCTGATGGAGCTGATACTGAATTCCATTATGGAAGCATGTGCAATGTCAGTGCGTGCTTGCATGATGCTGCTACTTGTGTATCAACCCTGACCTCCAAGAACAACAATGTGGGGTTTTTTTTTTAAAAAAAAATCTTTTGTTTCTTATCCATTTATGGCTGCCAAGTTATTTCTTTCTTTTGCTTTTAATTTTTCTGCAGTTTTTCTTGGTGTGTGCATTTATTTTTTTTTATTCCTGTGGATCCTGCAAAAAAAAAAAAAAAAGTATTTACCTCAGGGACTTCTCTACCTTAGTTCTTCTGTCTCCTTCTGGAGTGTCCCTGTGTTTTAGTTTGGAAATGGTAATGGGGGTTGGGAGAGTAACAGGACCCTGCTGGGCTCATGGAATCATATGTAATGTGGGCAGTCCAGGAATATAGTGGATATTGTAGGTGAGGTGTAATTTGGGCTGCTGTTTTGTGCATGCACACCTCAGCCCTCATTCAATCTCCAGACAGAAACCAGCTAAAGGGAAGAATTTGAAGTTCTGTTCCTGGTCCATGTGCAGCAGACACTCCTCCTGACTTTTCTGTACCTATTCCAGTCTTCCAGGTAAAAGGCTGAAGGTGGGGGAAAGAATGAGTGTTAGCTGCCGAGGTTGGAGTGGGAGGGAGCAGAACTGCACAACCTGCTCCTTATCTGGCTTCTGTGATAAGGAATCTGCTTTTAGTCAGAGGGTTGCCTCATCATCTTTGAGTAAGGTCACTAAAGGGAAGGGGAACAAGTTCCTGTCCAAAATGTGGACATAAACAGAGTCGTTAACTGGGTGCATGGAAAGTATCAGTAGAGAGGAGTATCCAGTTAGGCAATCCTGAATACGGGTCAAGATGTCTTGCTTACCTGATTCTCTCCACAGAGGTTTTCTGTGCCTCTAGAATGTCCACTGATGTTGAGAAGGCATGTTTTTGTTTTTGTTTGTTTGTTTGTTTTTATTCACCAGAGAGTTGTCAGTTATGCACATTAATTCCTTCACTGTGAAATGTTTTCGAACTTACTGCAAGTTATTTTGAGTAATTGCATATTTGGGCACAGTCAGACAACTATCAGAGCAGGATATCCAGCCTAAGTACCTGGTACATTCTGGGGACAGAGAATGAGACACCTGGTGCTTTGTCCTAGGGTAAAAGATTGTGGGAAGAAGTCCCACAGAACCCTAAAATTTTCCTCAGTCTCTGTCACCATTGGAGAACTCCAGAGTTGAATGTGGGTTGTTTTGGGGGTTTGGTTTTGTTGGTTGGTTTGTTTTTTAAAGTTGTGAGGACTACAAAATGAATTAAGCTTCCTTTTAGATTTCCTTGTAACTCAAGAGGAGCTGGACACAGCCCAATGCTGAATCAGCAGAGGGACAACACTGCTGTGAAAGAATCTCTGAATAATTGTAAAATACAGATTTTTTTCAGGCATAGATGGCAAAACTGACAACTTGGGAACACTGCAACTGACATCTTGCAGGGTTTATTCACAGATTATTTGGGTTAAAATGTAAAATTCTTCTTCGAGTGATTGCTCATGTCCATTCCAATATAGGTGTGTGCGTGCAGCGTGCACACGTTGTCGGAAGCTTTTCCCTCAGCAGTACCCTTAGGGCCAGCAGGGAGCCCCCTGTAGTGGCGCCAGTATATCAGTGCATATATACCCCCGCTGGCCCCTTCCCCACTCAGTTCCTTCTTACCACTGTGACGGTCATTGGAACAACCTCAGCTCCCTTTGAGTTGTGCTCTCACTTGCTAATTCCTTGATTATTTATCTCTGCTTCAGTTAAGTACCTATGAACTTACTTTCAAGACTCTCCTTTGTGTTTGTCCTCTTCACCCTGCCGCGGCGCTCGGTGCGCGGCAGGGCATGCCCGGCCATCAGGGCTTCAAACTCTGCAAGAAGTGCGGCAAGTCTGTGTTCTGCAGCAATCCGCACTCATCTTGTTTGAAGTGCTTGGGAGAATTGCACATAACATCAGTGTGCAAAATCTGCAAGGCTTTTAAACCCAGGACTAAGCGAGAATGCAAGTCTTGCCTCCGTGCACGCCTAATGGAGTCAGCTCTATGGCCAGTACCGAGCATGGGCAGTGCACTGGTCTTGGTGCAGGTCGCCTCGATGCACCGCCCTTCCCCGGTACCACACAGGGCCAGGTGCCGCTCCCACACACTGGCACCGCCTAGAAAGAGGCGGCTGGACAGGTCGGTCCCCGCTTGGGCAGGCAACCTCCATGCGCCCCTCAGTGGGGCACATGGCACCTGACAGCCCACGTCCCGGGCCTTCAAGGCCGGGCGATTATCCCGGCTGTGGGGTGATAGCTCCCCAGAGGGTCTTCTCGGCCCATCCACCCCAGAGGCACTGGAGGCGGTTAGGATGCTCATCAAGTTGTTCCCCTCGCCTACCCCTGCCGCAACACCGCCTAGATGGCACTGGGACTCCTGGCACCACTTGCCACGGGCTGCCCGAGAGCAGCAGCATGAGGCGCGTAGCCTCAGGCCGCAGTTGGCACCGCCCTCAGCACCGGCCTCTAAGACAACACCGGCACTGGCAACAGACAAGCCCCTCACCCAGGTGCCGTGGCGCCTGCCCCGCCTGAGGAACCGGCATTAGTCATGCCTCCTCCTCCGCCCCGGCACCACGGCAAACCTGAGGTTATGTCTCCGCCACACTTCATGTCGGCGCCTCCGTGGTCCGCATCGGATTACTCTTCCGACTCCAACGCGGAATCTGCATGGTCGTCTAGGGGCACTTAAGTCACGCTCCCGGCACCGGTCCCGATCATGGTACCACTCCCGGCACCTGTCTCCTTCACACCAGCAGCAATGGGGGCAGCCAATCTTGGTGCCGCTGCTGCAACAAACCTGGCCTCCCCAGCCATCTGGCCACTGGCTTTTTTGGACTCTCTGGGCTTATCACCAGAGTCAGGGCTCCGTGCCTCCCCAGGCGATTCATCCCCGGGCCCAGCAGGTAGTATTGGACAGGCAAGCCAACTGGCTCCCCCTCCTCCCTCTGTGACCACCTCTGAGGGTCCGGAGCACAGGGGTGCCTCCATGGGGGACATTGCAAAGGGGTCATCATTGTCCTCTCTGGATGAAGTGTTGGATAACGCGGCGTCCCCTATGTCCTCTATGGATGCCAGGGCCCATTAGGACCTCCGCTGCCGCCTGGCCCAAAACCGAGGGGTTTGGGTGGACAAGCTGGTCGAGGACTCTGACCCAAATGTTGACATTCTACAAGCCAACACCCCCTCTAGAGTGGCACTGCCTATAAATAAGACTGTTGCCAAGATCTTGGCCACCCTCTGGCAAACACCGGCTTCCATTCCACCAACCAATAAGCGAGCCGAGCATAGGTACTTTGTTCCCCTGGAGGCTAATGAACACCTTTTTTCGCACCGTTCCCCCCCCCCCCACCCCATGGTGGTCCAGGCAGTCAACCAGAGGGAGAGGTAGGGGCAACCGGCGGCCACACCTAACACCAAGGATGCCAAAAAGGCGGATTTACTGGGCAGGAAGGTCTATGCTTCTGGGGGCATCCAGTACCAGATTGCTAACCAGCAGGTCCTCCATTCCCAGGACGGCTATAATACCTGGGTGTTAATGGCCAAGGTCGCGGACTTTCTCCCCCGGGATTCCTCGGCAGAGTTTAGAGCCCTGCAAGAGGAGGGACGCACGATTTCCAGTGCGGCTCTGCAAGCAGTGCTCGATGTGGCCGACGCCACATTATGAGTCATGGCCACAGGAGTAGTGCTGGGACACAGCTCCTGGCTGCAGGGTTCTGGGGTGCCTCCCAAGGTCCAAAACACCCTCCAGGAACTCCCCTTTGAGAGTACCTCACTCTTTTCAGAGCAAACGGACCAGCGCCTCCACAGGCTGAAAGACACAAGGGCCATGCTCAAGTCTTTGGGCCTGCACACCCCAGCCACGCAGAGGCGTTCCTTCACTAGTAGGAGTGCTCCCAGGATGCCTCCTCAAGGCCTGTGGCCCAACTTCACATGCCGCCAGGGCAGGGGCAATAACGGCTGGAACAACCGCCGTCACTCCTGCCCACCCTCTGACTCCAACCGGGGCCCTCCAACAAGCCCCCTGGATCCTGCCAGGGGTTTTGACGGGACCCTCAAGGGCCTCGTACCAGCCTCCCTATTCCCCCTCCAGGACCATTTATTCCACTTTATCGAGGCCTGGAGGTCAATTACATCAGACCACTGGGTCCTGGAGATAGTGGAATCGGGCTACTCCATTCCCTTCCTATCGCCCCCCAGCCTCCCACTACGTCCCTTTTCAGGAACCCATCTCATGAATCCCTACTGCGGGAGGAAGTGAGCCACGCCCTTGAGATGGGGAGCCGTGGAACCTGTCCCTCACGAACATTGGTGCAGGGGTGTTTACTCACGGTTCTTTCTAGTTTCCAAAGCAAAAGGTGGTCTTCGCCCGATCCTAGGCCTTAGGGCTCTGAACTGCTTCATCGTGAAGTGGAAGTTCAAAATGGTGATCATCATCTGTTATCCCTTCCCTAGTATCCGGAGACTGGTACGCCACCCTCGATCTAAAGGATGCCTATTTTCACGTCTCAATTGCCCCCTCCCATCGCAGGTTCCTGTGTTGTACGGTGGGCCCAGACCACTACCAATTTACCTCCCCTTTGGTATCTCTACGGCCCCTCAGGTCTTCACCAAATGCATGGCGGTAGTGGCCGCAGAACTCAGGAGAAGGGGTGTCCAAGTCTTCCCTTACTTGGACGACTGGCTCCTCCGAGGGGGGTCTGACGCCCAGGTGAGGAATCATATTGCCACGGTCCGAGACCTTTTTCTAGAACTAGGTCTCCTGTTAAACCTGGACAAGTCCCCACTGAAACTATAGAGTTCATGGGTGCCACCCTGGACTCCCGGTCCCAGAGAGCCTCCCTACCCAACTCCTGCTTCCTCATGCTGAAGGTGGAGGTTACGTCGCTTCAGAGCTTCCCGATGACTACCGCTCGGACTTGCATGCATCTGCTAGACCTCATGGCCGCTTGCACTTACGTAGTGCAACATGCCAGACTGTGTATGCGTCCTCTGCAAATGTGGCTCTCATGGGTGCACAGGCCGACCGCCCACTCCTGGGACAGGGTTCTGACCGTCCCTACGAGTGTCCTCCTTACGCTACAGGGGTGGACTCACCAAGAGGAGGTCTGTTCAGGAGTCCTGTTCTCCAGACCAGCCCCGTCACTCCGGCTCATAACGGACGCGTCAGATACGAGCTGGGGAGCTTACCTCGGGGAACTGCACACTCAAGGTACGTGGTCCCTGCACGACGCCTCCCTACATATTGTGTTGTCTGACAGAATGAGGACCGACTTGCCCCTCAAGTCCAGCTCACGTGTGCAGTTTTCCTTCCCCACTTGAGGGGCAAGTCGGTCCTCATTCTGTCGGACAACATGACAGCCGTAGCATATATAAACAAACAGGATGGGACTCGCTCCCCCTGCCTGTGCTCCGAGGCACTCCACCTGTGGGAGCTCTGTATTGGGGCGGATATCCACCTGGCGGTCTCGTACCTCCCGGGCTCCCAGAACATCCTGGCGGACAGGTTGAGCAGGTCATTCGCTAGTCACGAGTGGTCCCTATGTTGGGACATAGCCCAATCCATTTTCCATGCATGGGGGTGTCCCCATCTGGACCTGTTTGCCACAACCCAGAACGCCGAGTGTCCCCGCTATTGCTCCCTCCTGGGACAGGGACAGGCTTCCCTAGGGGATGCTCTCTTCGTTCATTGGCCGCAGGGCCCGCTCTACGCCTTCCCACCGTTTCTTCTAATCAACAGGGTTTTGCCTAAGGTAAGGGAATTCAGGTCCCTACTAGTCTTAATTGCCCCAGCATGGCTGCAACAGCATTGGTACTCAACGCTCCTCAACCTCAACCTCTCGTGCGAGAGGCCCGTAGCCCTCCCATTAGTCCCAGACCTCATATCACAGGACTCGGGCAGGCTGCACCACCCAGACCTGCAGTCCCTCCACCTGACAGCGTGGAAGCTCCATGGCTAACGGCTCAGGAGCTCCAGTGCTCTCAACGGGTCCAGGAGTTCCTGCTAGGCAGCAGGAAACTGTCCACTAGATCCACTTACCTGGCTAAATGGAAACACTTCTGTTCCTGGGCATCCCAACAGGGGGTACACCCAAGATGGGTACTGGTTCCCAGGATTCTAGACTACTTACTAGATCTTAGGCTCCAACACCAGTCCTCCTCATCCATTAAGGTCCACCTGGCAGCCATATTGGCCTTTCACCCAGGGGAAGGGGGCAAAACGCTGTTTGCCAACCTGATGGTTAATAGATTTTTTTAAAGACCTGGATAGACTCTACTCACATATATGGCTCCCTGTCCCCCAGTGGTATCTAAACCTGGTCCTCTCTAAGCTTATGGGACCCCCATTTGAGTCGATGGCTACGTGTTCGCTCTTCGACCTATTATATATGGAGCGATCACATAGCCATTGGCTCAAATGGGGGTCCCATAAGTTACTCTCCTGGTAGCAATCACATCTGCGAGGCGGGTATCCGAGCTTAGGACACTCACGTGTGATCCCCCTTACAATGTCTTTTTTAAAGACAGTCAGACTTCGCCCCCATCTGGCTTTTCTGCCGAAGGTGGTTTCCTCTTTTCACACTTCCCAAGATACTTTCCTCCAAGTTTCCTTCCCTAAACCGCAGGCATCTGGGAAAGAACAGGTTCTGCACATGTTAGCTGTTCGGAGGGCATTAGCTTTTTATTTAGACAGAACTAAACCCTTCCGTAAGTCATAACAACTCTTTGTAACCATTGCAGAATGTATGAAGGGTCAGCCCAAATCCACTCAGAGGATTGCTTCCTGGATAACCGCTTGCATTAGGGAGCGCTACTCTTTAGCGGGCACACCAGCCCCGCCCCTCAAGGCGCACTCTACGAGGGCGATGGTGACATCCACTGCTTTCGCTGCGTAGGTCCCCATTTCGGACATCTGTAGGGCTGCCACGTGGTCTTCGGTCAATGTGTTTGCTAACCATTATGCCCTTTCGCAACAGGCCAGGGAGGACACTGCCTTAGGTATGGCAGTCCTTAGCTCAGGGGCAATTTCTTCCTCTGGCCCCCTGCCTAGTTAGGTTCTGCTTTGGAATCACCTATATTGGAATGCACGTGAGCAATCACTCAAAGAAGAAAGAACGGTTACTTACCTCATAACTGTGATTCTTTGAGATGTGTTGCTCATGTCCATTCCAAATTCCCACCCACCCTTCTTCTCTGCTGATACCATACTGGTAAGAAGGAACAGAGTGGGGAAGGGGCCAGCAGGGGTATATATGCACTTATATACTAGTGCCAATGCAGGGGGCTCCCTGCTGGCCCTAAGGGTACTGCTGAGGGAAAATCTTCCGATGACGTGTGTGTTATACCAAATAAAAGCAAGCAGGATCTTATGAGGGGGATAAGGCAAAAAGCCACATTTATTGTAAAGATAATAATAAAAAATAAAGAAAAGATAGAAGCAAACAACATTGTTTAACTACTTATTCCTATCACTACTTAACCCTTATACACTTTTATATATATGTATATATAACCATTCATTCATACATCCATTCATTCAAGTTCTGTGTATAGTTACCAGCCTGGAAGTTGCTTGTGACAAAATACTGGCCAGGTACTCTGTACACAAGTGATGGTAGTGGGGAGCGAAGTCCTGATCAGATGCGCATCTGAAGCTCCTGGTGGGCTGGCAGCAGAACCTTGGACTCTGACTCCATAGTTTTTTAGTCCAGTTCTTATAGGAATTTCTTCCCATGCCAGTCTATGGAAATTGCTGCATCATGCTGATGTCTCCAGGGTGGCTGCCAGGTGCTCGTCAGTGATCTCATCGGGTGGACCTCCAGTACTTGGTTTTCTCCACTTGACACCTTTTGGTTGCACTGGCACCTGACGCCTTCTTCAGCCCTTTGTTGCTGTATTCTCAGGCTGGCACCTCTCAGAACCATTCATTCATCGTTCAAGCACTCTCTCATACATTCATACAGTATTTTGTATAATAATAAAAGTTGTAGTTACAAAAGTTTCTGGGTGGTATTGCTTAAAACATTCTCTGAGTGCTGAGTAAAGTTACAATGTTTTAAAGAGAACAGGCGTCAATTAAATAACAATGCCCTTAGTCAATTACAGGGCTTGGCTCTCTGCAATGTCAATTTCAAGCAGCTCCTTGCACAAGCTTGAGCATGCCCTGGAGCACGGGGGGGGGGGGGGGGGGGGGGGGGGCTGTTTCTGGCTACATAGGATTATATTCTTAACAGTTCTAAGTTACATGACCTAATACATTATATTCTAAAGGGGCAATAATAATAATAAATCTTAACATTTAACAATCTTAACAAATAATAATAATAATAAGAATTAATAATAAATCTAAAACACTTTAAGTTGTGGGGAACAAATTATGGGGAGTCACTTCCATTTGGGGGAATCACATTTTTAATACATTAATATGTTATCCCTACACGTGCACACTGCGCGCACACACCTATATTGGAATGGACGTGAGCAACACATCTCGAAGAATCACAGTTATGAGGTAAGTAACCGTTCTTTACTATGTATTAGGATTTAGCTTTTAGTTCTTGACTAATGGGGTAGTATCTATATTTTATCATTTTACTGTGTCTATTATAGCAAAAATGTAGTATGTTAGTATTGATGTAAAAATATGTCTGATGTACAGTATATGATTTGCTTATAAGTTCTGAATGCTTCTATTTCACCCCCGTCTCTCATGATTAGATAATGTTTACTGTAAGATCTTGCTTCCTGCTAGCATTACAAATTAAGCTGTACCTCTTGTCTGTTCCACAAACTAAGTTGTGGAAGATCCCTTTCTTTTTGTTGTTCTTTTAGTCAACAAAGGAAATCTTGTCTGAAACACTGCAAAATTGTTTGGTGTGAGTGCAGGATGTGTAAGTGTAAAAGCCATCACAAATGCCCACTTGGTCAAGAAGAAGTGGAAACCTTGAAGCTAACCAGGAAACATCCATTGTTTCTGAGGCTGAATTAAATTAGCAGAATTGACAAACCCTGGACACAGGCAGACACCCCACAGAGTGGGATAGAAACAGACGACAGTGGGCGGTCTGAAAATAACCATAGAAGAATAACTGGAAAAACCTTAAGATTAACACCATTTAAGGATGCATGATTGCAGCATGACACTGCAAAACCCAATTCCAATGGAATTTACACAGATAAAGTGGGGGGTGGGACTTTTGCCGTTAGACTCTGGGTTTGGTCCTGCGAGCCAAGCCTTAGAGGAGCCTCAAATTGTGATTGAAAGACCCTGATTCCTCACTAAGTCAACCTTGCCTGGCCAACAAGACGGACTTGAACCATGACAGACTGGTAACTATACACCATATGCAGGACCTGTGTGTGTATGTGCACGTGGGCTTGTCTTTGTGAAACATATGCTAGCTGCTTTGATACTGTATTCTTAATAAACACAGCGTTTTGCCTTTTCCCCTAAAAAGAGCCCGTGTGCTTCTTATAAGCATAACACTATTACACATAGACCTTTCTTTTTACTCAATGTGGCCAGAACCAAGGAATGCAGTTTGTAAGTGAGGGGTGCCTTTCCATCCAAACCTATTAAACCAAAGATGACCTCTCTTACATGATTTTCTCCATCTTTTAATTGATGAGCAAGTTTTAAGAGTCTGTTTCCTCCTCTTAGTAAATGTTTTTAAAAGTCTGCAAATAGAACAGTTTGTGTGGTATAGATACCAACTTACAAGTTCTTATCTCTGCAAACCTGGCACATTCAGTAATGCTCCTTACACAAACCTACACTAATAGCACATGATAATGTGCTTAAAGACTTCTTTATAAAGGGTCAGAATTAAGTTTG
Source organism: Pelodiscus sinensis (assembly GCF_049634645.1). Classification (NCBI taxonomy): domain Eukaryota; kingdom Metazoa; phylum Chordata; order Testudines; family Trionychidae; genus Pelodiscus; species Pelodiscus sinensis. The sequence goes on from NC_134712.1 coordinate 156,712,119, forward strand.
TGCATGTACCCTTAATTTTGGCCTTTTGTAACCTCTGGATGCTTTAACCACATTGCCTTAATTTGTTAACTAAGCTTTTTTGCATGGAAATACCTATTAATTTTTTTTAAATATTGGAAAAAGGCTGGAGGGGGGGTTGGGTTCATTTTCCAGTATGCCAACATTCTGTTGGCTTGCAACAAACTGGCAATAGTGAGTATGAATTCCAGAACTGTATGGCTAGATATCACCAAAGACCAAGAAATAGTGTGCAACAGAGCATTTCAATGGTGTCCTGTCATACAGTTGTAGATTATAGAAGTTAAACCTTATAGGAAAGGCCACTTGAGTGCTGATCTATATCAAAACAGCATTTTGAAGCCTCTTTGCACCCCTAAAATCTCCATCAATCCTGCCTAATTACTTTCAACTTTACAAGGGCTTAAAGACTTTTCTTGATGCCCTGGCTGTACTTTCTAATTCAGTTGGATCTCCCTGGTCTGGCATCCTGACCAGTCCCAAATGAGGGAGTTTCCCAGACCAAGGGAGGTCAATGCTGGCCCCTCTGCAGCTGGCCACTGGACTCTCCCAAGGAGCTGCCAGTCTCCTGGCTGGGCTTCCCTCCTGGCCACTGGGCTCAGCTCCCAGGTTCCTGTCCCAGTTACTGAGTTCAGAAGAGAAGAATGGTGGGGGGGGAAGGGGGCGGGATTTGATAGCAGCCTTCAGCTACCTGAAAGGGAGTGCAGTTCCAAGGAAGGTGGAGCTAGGTTGTTTTTGTGATGACAGATGACAGAACAAGAAGCAATGGCCTCACATTATAGTGATGAGGACTAGGTTGAATATTAGGAAAAAATATTTCTATAGGCAAGTGGTGAAGCACTGGAAATGGTTGCCTAGGGAGGTGATAGAATCTCCCATCTTTAAAAGATTTTTAAGGCCACGCTTGACAAAGCCCTGGCTGGGAGATTTAGTTGGGATTGGTCCTGCCTTGAGGAGGGAGTTGGGCTAGCTGACCACCTGAGGTCTCTTCCTACCCTAATCTTCTATGATTCTAAGTTGAAGATATCTCAAATAACTAGTTACAGAAAAGATGATAATCATTTTATATAGAATTCTTGAACTCCTCTGACTATATCAGTTTAGCTAAAATAGCACAACTTGCATGTGTAGATGAGCCCTTGCAAGATGCTGGGGAGGTCACTTTAATAACCCCTATTTTCTGTCCCAGCTTTCCCCGTCTATAACTTAATGGCTTGCCCTATATTGCATATAGAAGTCTTGGGTATTTGCAGTCCTGTGCTTTCACCACAAGATTATTCTTCCCCTTTCCAGTCCCTTACTTAGCCCTTTTCAGACATGGTGGTAAGGATTGAATGACACTAAATAAAGAACTCAGTACACCAAAATGAATTAATGAATTTGTATGAAACTACTCATTCATTTACAGTGGGATTTTTTTTGGTAACTCTTCTTAATGACTATTTATAAGGTGATTGGATTACATCTAGTACTTTTTTTGTAATGGTACTGCCTGGTACGCAGTACCGGCACCTCTAGATGCAGTACTGACACCTCCAGTCAGAGCTCAACAACTTTTCCCCTGAAATACAGGCACTTTGCTTTTGCTGTTAAAAAAACACAACAACAACAACAAAAAACCCTGATACATCTGGGCTGTGTCTACATTGGCATCCCTTTCCGGAAAAGGGATGCTAATGAGACACATCGCAATTGCAAATCCGCGGGGGATTTAAATATCCCCCGCGGCATTTGCATGTATATGGCTGCCGCTTTTTTCCGGCTCGGGGTTTTTGCCGGCGAAAAGCACCAGTGTAGACGTGATTCTCCGGAAAATAAGCCCTTTTCCGGAAGATCCCTTATTCCTTGAAAGTAGGAGTAAGGGATCTTCCGGAAAAGAGCTTATTTTCCGGAGAATCGCGTCTACACTGGCGCTTTTCTCTGGCAAAAACTCCGAGCCGGAAAAAAGCGGCAGCCATGTAAATGCGAATGCCGTGGGGGATATTTAAATCCCCCGCGGATTTGCAATTGCAATGTGTCTCATTAGCATCCCTTTTCCGGAAAGGGATGCCAATGTAGACACAGCCCTGATGTAGAAACTGATTTCTCTAGAAAGGCCTGCTCAAATTTACAGAGGGTTAGAACATTTCAGATTAATCTTATTTATGATAACTTTTTCTCCCCTTTGGCAACAGTATCTATGTTTTGCTCTTCTTGGCATAAGTACCATCTATATTATTTTTTTTTCCTTTTGGTTTTGTTTTTTTGCAACCTGCCACCAGATGGAGTTGTCTTCTCAAAGAAGTTTCTTATTAGTACTTAAGACCCAGAGAAGCCAAAATGAATTCCTCTGTTCTGGAATCTGAACATTATTTCATATTAATGACTTTGAATACTTGTCCGCAGCATTTTATTTAGTCTTAGTTTTTTAAAAGGTAATCCAGAGGCTATATTTTGGTTTTGAGATGTTGATTGGTGACAGTTTTGTTAAACAATCTTGACATTACCTGGAACATATAAAGGTAGGAATTTTTCCCTATTAATTTGTACATTGTCCACTGAAGTGTAATTTTAGATTAAGATTGGGCAAATAATTCAGGTGAAAAATCCCAGCATACTACATTTGTAAGTGCTGAACTGATCCCTGGCCTTAGTTTTATTCCGACTTCAGAATTGTGACACCAAAGCTAGTTTCAGGGGAAGGTGGCTGAAGAGCATGTGCACGCCAAGATTACAGTTCCTTGAATTTATGCAATGAGATTTGGATACATATCCACAATCCATGGACTTCTGCACAGCTCTAACTAAACTTGCAAAGTCATCAACTGTGAGCAGAGTGGGTTCACTCAGCATGGATTCCTTGGGTAGCAATTTCTTCTTCAGCTGTTCCAAACAGTACATCAGGAATCTGGAGAGGAGACCTCCAAAATCTGCACACACTGGCTACGGCTATACTATAGCTACATCTACACTGCTTCCCTCTTCCGCAAGAGCCTATGCAAATGAAGCGTGGATTAGCATATTGCTGCACTGCATTATTAATTAGGAGCTGTTTATGCGCAAAAAGGCGCTGTCTACAGAGCGCCTTTTTGCACAAAAAACCCTCTTGTGCAAGAGCCGTTCTTCCTCATTTTTTCAGGAAGAACGGCTCTTGTGCAAGAGGGGGTTTTTGTGCAAAAAGGTGCTCTGTAGATGGTGCCTCTGCACAAAAACGTCTTGTGCAAAACCGGTGCCTACTTAATTATGTAAATGAAGTGCGGCAATATGCTAATCTGTGCTTCATTTGCATAGGCTCTTGCAGAAGAGTGAAGCAGTGTAGACGTAGGCTTCGAGTTTTGCCAAAGAGGCAATGCCAATGAAGTGCGGATTAGCATTTTCTCATGCTTGATTTACATAATCTCTTTTGGTCCGTTTTTGCACAAGGGGGTTTTGCAGAAAAACAAGCAGTGTGGACGTTTCCTTTTGCATAGCATCAGGCTCTTGTGCAAAGAAGGAAATGTCCACACTGCTAGTTTTTGCACAAAACACCCTTGCGCAAGAACGGGCTGAAAGATTATTCCAATGAAGCACGAGAAAATCTAATCTATGCTTCATTTGCATTGCCTCTTTTGGCAAAACTCATAGTGTAGGCAAAGCCCCTAAGAACCAATACTTAGTGCAGAAGCAGGATCAGAGGATAGCTGCAGAAAAGAAGCCAGCCAAGAAGACTGGTTCAATTCTGCTCCCTTTGAAGTTAACACTCTCATTAAGAAATGAGAGCAGGCTCAGTAGACTCTTATTCTCAGCTATTTTAGAGCTATAAGACCCTACTTCCAGAGCACAGACAGAAGTATAGTGTGGATTTGGGTTCTGCACATTTTGAAGTTTGGTAATTTAAAAATCTTGGTTGTATACATCACTTTTTCCATGTATCTCATTCCCTTATATTGTCAGGTTTAAAATTGCAATAAATCAGTTGGACACGTGTGTACGCTTTTCTGGTCAGCAGCAAAACTCCTGATTCTCTTCCTTGTAGTTTTGATTGAATGGATAGGTACACACACACGTTTGCTTTTGTTTTGTTTTGTTATGGTTTAGGTACTTCATATTAAAGCAGCATGGTGAAGTATTCTGTAACTTCTGAATATTAAATGAGACAAAATTGGTAGCTGCAAACATTACAATAAATGTGGATGACAAATGATTAAATGAATTGGTGAGGGGATCTGAAGCTTTTTCTAAATCACTAGTCTGATTCCAGCTTAGGTTGGTAGTGACTGATGTTCATTGCCATCTCACAGCTGTTTCACTCATGTGAAATGAGTGGATGATTTCTATCTGTTACCTCCATACAGTAGTTTTCTGCAGGCCCCTGGAAGTCAGCACACTATAAAAGGTTGCCAAAGGGGTTTGCATCTCCATTTGAAATGTTTGTAGGATTCTTCAACTGGAAAAAAAAAAGTTGAATACCAACATACTGGTAGATATGGGCCTTGAGCATGAAATCAGCCATCACAGTGCTTACTGGGATTCCTTTTAACAATCTGAGCAAAAATCCCAGAGACGACAAAATCAGGGAGACTGAGGTACTGTTGGAATTTTACAGTTCAAGCAGCAACTCCTAATAACTTTGAGTCAGGTTTGCTGAACAGTGTTGGCATGCAATGTTGTGGCCAGTGATGTATCTATTCTCTGGGTTAAGAGAGAGGTTTAGTCTTCAGGGCTGTCAACCTGCTAGTTTTCATTAACATCAAAATCACCTGAAAATTTGAATAAAATATGAACCTGACTCTTTGAGATGGAGAAAGGATCTTTAGCGCTTATCTGAAAGGTGAGCATGTAATTTTAAAAATAGACAGGAATAATATACAATTTGCATCTGCAAAGGACATGCTGTATACCACAAAGCACGCATACTCGAGGGCTACATCTAGACTGGCATGATTTTCCGGAAATGCTTTTAACGGAAAACTTTTCCGTTAAAAGCATTTTCGGAACAAAGCGTCTAGATTGGCACGGACGCTTTTCCGCAAAAGCACTTTTTGCGGAAAAGCGTCCGTGCCAATCTAGACGCGCTTTTCCACAAAAAAGCCCCGATTGCCATTTTCGTGATCGGGGCTTTTTTGCGGAAAACAAATCTGAGCTGTCTACACTGGCCCTTTTGCGCAAAACTTTTGTGCAAAAGGACTTTTGCCCGAACGGGAGCAGCATAGTATTTCCGCAAAAAGCACTGATTTTTTACAGTAGGAAGTCAGTGCTTTTGTGGAAATTCAGGCAGCCAGTGTAGACAGCTGGCAAGTTTTTCCGGCAAAGCGGCTGATTTTCCGGAAAAACTGGCCAGTCTAGACACAGCCAAGTGGTAAAGAATACAAATTCAGTTTTCTTAAGGAAAATGAAGAAACATGAGGAGGGATATTTCTTTTTACCATACTATATTCATAGGCAATAAAGAGGTAACATTTTAATTTAAAATCTTACATCGGCTTTGTTGGAGCAGTACCTATGGCTTTTTCCAAAGTGACTGGTGATTCTGAGCACCTCAGTATTTAGTACCTAATTTAAGACACCTTTATGTAGTGTGCATAAATGAAGAAGGTGCTGAGGACTGGTTTAAAATAAGGCCCCCTGAAAGTGTCTGTAAATTGAACATTCAATAACTGAAGCACCCAAAATCATAAGTAATTTTTTTTAAAATGGAGGCAGGCAACAGCACGTTATACTCTTCTAAAATCTTAGTAGCTCATTTCCTTGCCTTGTCAGAGGCTTTTCAGTCAGTATCAGGAAATTTACATCAATTCTTGGCACTGTTTTTAAAGGGAGAAAGGGGGAACACCATAAAGTCTCACTTTCTGCCAACAACAGGAAGTATATTTCATTGACTCAGATAGCTTAATAGTTCCAGAGATGTCTTCTGTTGAGTCACCAAATGATTGGGCTCCAGAATTAATATTCAGCCATTTGTACTCCAATTGTACTATGGAGTGCAGGCACTGAACTAAACTGTATTTGGCATATGTAGTTTGTGTTTCCAAACTGATGCCCAATTCCCACATGTTTAAAGACTGATCACCTGAGAGGTGAGTGAGACACCTTCTCAGGCTGAAATTATAGCTTGGTGTATTTTTGCACTATAAACTTGAACCTGATCCCAGGGAAGACTTTCCAATGATTAGCATAGGAGTAGGACTGGACTGAGTTACTCATTATCTCCTACTTACATGTCTGACAGAGACATTGTCATTTAGTCAAACAGTTTCCCAGGTCAATGTGTTCATGAACATTCTTAGATGTACACTTTTTCTGATACTGTTACAGCTGATGGCCCCCATAATTGCTCTAATATGTTATAACATCACTATGATTGAATTGTCTTCTAATTCACCCTGCTTTCTAGGGACCAATGTTTGGCTGCTCATTCTATTTCATTTGTTTTCTTATTTAATTTAGGGTTGTCAGCTTTCTAAGCGGCGGTAACCACCCTGGTCTGCCTCTTCCTTTAAGGCCACACTTCCTTCTCTGTTTCTTTCTCTCTCTCCCCCCACAGTCCTGCCACTGTTGCTTACTCCTCTCCTGCCATCACTCTCTGGGTCTTCTCCAGGTGCCTGCCTGCAGGTAGGAGGCAGCTCAAACTGAACAGAAGCAGGTGTGGGTTGTTGACCTAGCACTCCCTCCATCATGCCCCATAGTACCCAGGCTTTGGTTTGGATGCCATTTAGGGTTTTCAGGTCCCTATTGTGGACTGGAATTTTTGGTTGAAAACTAAGTATCTACAATCCTAAAATATGTCTGGACACAAACTAAAAACTAGACTGTCCACATAGTGTTGCCCTTGCCACCTATCTAAGTTCTAATTTAATTACAATTTCAGGAGCATAACTTCAAAGACCAGTGTTTCCTGTGCTAAATTTTGAGGGTTCCTTTATCTTCCTGTTGCACAGGTAGGTTTTTTTAAAGCCAGCATAGAGCAATTTGCAGAAAAGGGGCTATTTCTGATCTTTTTCTACTGCCTAACAAAAAACCTAAAATGTACAGCTAGCAGTAAAACTCTTTTTATCTTGATGCAAATGTGATCATTTTCTCTAGAAAATAGAGCCATAGCTGGTCAGCTGTTCCCGCTCTTTATTCCCATCCTGGCTAATCCTAATCCACTGCCTGTGATGTCATGACTGTACACAGTGAAGGACTGGCGCTTCAATTGGGAAACATAGAATAGGAGCAAGTGAATTTATATGAGAATTGTCTCATGGGAAAAATCCCATTGACTTCAGTAGGTTTTGGATCAAACCCAGGATATTTTGTGTAACTGCACTGTTGCAAACATTTACAAATGTATAATTCTATGCACTTGGGTAAAACTTGTTTTTGCATTAGCATAAGTGTTTGTGTTAAAAGGGGAGTCAGTGGAAAGGGAATAGTTGGTGAGGGTGTTGTACCCCTCCTGCCTAAAAAACAAACCAACCTCACACATACCACAAAAAGATCTTTATTCAACAGTTTTGTTTTTTCGGAATTTTACATGGTGGCAACTATTGCACATGGACTGTGATGATTAAAAGTTACAAAAATGTCTTTCAGAAATGTAAGCAGAATATGCAGCAATAAAGGCTGAATTTATGCCAGGTGCAAAAGGCCAGTGAATGAAGTGAGATTACACACAAGAAGAATCTGGCCCCGCTTTGCTGAACATAAATGATTTTGGATGGTATTTTTTCAGATCTGCTAAATGACAAAGAACTACACACACACACACACACACACTAACTTAGTTAAGTTTGTTACTTAAATTTTGACACACACTTAGAAAAGCAAAATGTTCATTTAATAATATTATCCCAAACTGTGCAAGTTTCCAGCATGCTGTGTAGAAAATGTGCATGACCCAGTAGCATGTGGAAATAATGGTTTTCAAAAGGAACATTTCTCTAATTGCAAAGGAAATTAGGCAAGCAGTTTATTTAGGAGAAGCAGAAGCAAAAGGAAAGCTGTTAGCTTTCCCTCCACCCCTTTTTCTCCAGAGAAGCTGTGGTGATCCTGCAAAACTTGACAAGCAGGGTGTAGCAAGTCCTTCTCTATTTTCTGGAAATCCCACCCTCTTTCCACAGCTTATCTTGAGTTTCTATTTTGCATATTGATAGTTCTGCAGACTTTTTTTTTTCAGCAACCCTGATGTACTGTAGTGCAAGTCAGCACGTTAACCAAATTCAGGAAACAGTTCCTTTTCTTTGGGTCTGATTCACTTATGCTATGTAGCTTTACTGACTTCTGTTGAGTTACTCCCAAATTCTGCTGGAATAATTGAGAGGTGAATCAGCCCCCTTAGTTTTGTTTCAGGCTGGGGGCAATATGTCTAATTTAATTTATTGCTTTAAAAATGTGTTTTGCCAATATCATACATCCACAGCTGGACCAAAGTGGGTCTTCAACACCATGAGGCACTTTTTCTTGCTTTTTTTATATACCTATCTTGTTATAAGCACTTAAAAGCTTGATTGTCAGCAAGGAGTAGAAGATCATGTGGGTTGCTGAGAGCCATAATAACAACCTGAAGTTTTTGGGCAATGTTACTATGAAATCTTGTGTGAGGAAATGAGAGGGAAGTAAGTAATTGCCCTTCCTCAAATTATATACATGGTGAAACATTTTGAATTTTGTATCCTAAAATAATGTGGTCTGGTGGCTAACTCAGGTTAAAGGCAGTCAGAATTTGTCCTTTTCCAGGTGTTGGAGCAAGGCAGGGAGAGTGAAGACTCACGAGTTTTCTTCTTGCTTTTGGGCGAGAGGTTGTGTACTTGTTCTGCCCACGAGACTAAAGAATCAAAGGGTCTTGGTGCCAGTCCCAATCCTGCTCTGTGACAGTCAGTAAGTAAATAAATGAGCACTACCCCAGTTTCCCTCTCAGTAAAATGAAGATAACAGTCTTATCAAGATGTTGCCTTTTGAATGTCATGCACCTGGCTTTAAAAAATAATCATGATATATCTTTAAATTTGAGTGTTTGCCTTCTTCTTTTTCAGCTGGTAGGTGGTACTCAAGTGATGTTTTCAAGCTTTTTTCCACATCCATTAGGGTTAGAAATTTCTTTTTACTGAGAACCTCATCTGTCTCTTTTTTTTTTTTTTTTAAATCACTAGTAACTGGGAGTTTGGGGGGAAAAAACTGAAATTTTGTGAGATTCATGGTAAAATTACAAGAACTGGCAATGCTGGTGGTATATTTATTCATTAATGCAGCGTTTCCCAAAGTGTAGTCCGCAGCCCGGTACCGGTCCTTAGAAAAAAAAATACTGGTCCTCAAAAAATTTTTTGCGCACGATTCTTGGGAGAGAGCCCACCTCCGTCACGTCTCTGCTGGGCATGCTCCTGGGCGGCGGGGCTAGCTCCAGCGAGCGCTAGGACCCAGGGGAAGGCCATGCGCACCGATGCAGAACACCCAGCGCTGGATTCAGCTGGGGGAGCCGGCGCCAGCTGATAAAGTGGCTGGGATTGGGGCCAGGAGGGGAGGCAGAACAACCCACTGGACAAGTAGAGCTAGCAACACGCCCCAGGGCAGGGTGCGGCCCGCAGTTTCACCCACGAACGCAGGCGCGACTGAGGGAGAGGACACAGGGCTACTCACCCGACCGCCAGGGCGCATACGAGCCGAGTCACCCGGCAGGCCTGAGAGGGACCTTTTAACCTTTTAACAGGGGTGAAGTAGATACCTCGGGGTTGGGGTCGGGGAACTGCCCAGGGCAGTTGACCGGACCCACTCCTGTTGGCACTGGGGGCTTTGGGAGGACCAGAAACAATTTCTTTGCATATTCATCATTTGCTTAATGAATATGCAAATATCTAAAAAAATGTTACTGGTCCTCCAAAAGCTCATGATGGGTTTACTGGTCCCTAGTATCAAGAAGATTGGGAACCACAGCATTAATGAATATTTGTAAAGTGCTTTTTGATTCTCTGTTGGCAGATGCTATAGAAGTACGAAAGACTTAATATGTGGGAGAAAGGCACCTGCATTTGTTTTTTAAATCCACACAAAAGCAGTTTGTCATAAAGTCATCTCTTTTTTTTTTTTTTTTTTTTTTTGTTAATTAGGCTAATAAAGACAAGTGACCAAATTCATCCTTATATAAACTGCCAAGGAAGTGCACTGGTTTTGGCTTTGGCTAATTCAGTGGTAATAATCCCTTTATGGCAAAGGAGTAATTACCTTCTTCACCACAGCTGAATCTGATGTGTAATTTTTTCCATCCAATTTTCCACCACTCTTCATTTTCCTTCTGACTTCCTTATCATTTCCAGTACGTTTCCCCCTACCTTCAATGACTGAATTATTGCTGAACCTATAAAAGAGGCAGTCTATAAAACTCAAACAGCTATTTAGTTTCCTTAGAGTGGTTTGGGGGATGAGAATCAAAGTAAAAGTCCTTTATTTAAAATACTTTTGTGTGTGTCCTTTAATACTTGTCTTTGGTTGTCCGCATAACATCTTGATGTTTTTCACATGCACATTTCTAGAATATAAAGCAAGATTGATTCTTTATCAAAAGGACTTTTAAATACAGTGAACTTGAAACTGCAGCTCCAGATATAGAATGTTGCAAACGGTCATTGTTAAATTGCCTGAGCATGGTCACAAACTCAGGTTTATACTTGTGATTTCAATGGATTTTTCCTTGATAAGCACCAAAATAAGTGAGATCTGGATGAGTCCTTTTCTATCTATTGTTATCTAATTTTCACATCAGCATCTCTGCCTATATTTTACATTTACAAAAAGAGAGTAAGACAGATGTTCCCAAAGCAGAAGTAATATTTCTTCTTTGTACCAATTTTTAGTGAGTCCAAAAACCACTTACGTGTGTCAGTGAACTTTCACATGTGTTACATAAATCTCTGTAGACTATGCAAATAACATACTATTTATATGTTAGCTGTGTATTCATATACTTTTTGTTTTCTCTGGTTATGAGGGTTTGTTATAAAGTGGAATTTTTGCTTTGGGAAAATCTTTCAAATATGTCATGCTAAACTATCAGAAAAAGAAAATATATTTAATTCTTGTTTGTTAACTACTGCAAATGTATGTTTTGGTCAATGATTTGCTCCTTCTTCTCTTAGTGTCAAACAGTTATCTAACACCACAATTGTTTCCATACTCTCACACACATCATCCAATCAGATGCCTCCCTTTAGAAGTAAATTTTATTTATTCTAAACTGAGATCAGACCAAGCCATGATGTATGGCTCCAGATCTGAAGTTTCACAATATCTAAAGGCTCCTGACGTTCAGAGCTAAAATGCATGAAGCCTGCAGCAATGCAGAGTAATATTATTCACTGCAAACTAAACATTTCAGGCAATAGACCTGTTATTAGAAGTGAGGAAGGTGAAAGAAGAAAACTCCTTGACCTACAGTAAATTGAAAGCAGCAGAGAATATTATCTTCATTCAGCTGTAACACTCATCTGGGATCTGTTATGTCCCAAATTCCTTTTCACATGGTGTCACTATATTAGAAGACACAGATCTTCAGGACTGTGGTGTCCCCTGGAATTCTCTGTGTTAGCTTCCCAGTACTTTCTCTGACGTACCAGAGCAGTAAGTAAGGCGTATCCTAGCCTAAATGGGTTCTTTTATTTTCTTTTCATATTATGGGCCACCTTTTTAACATCCCAGGAACCACGTTTTTAACATCCCATGAATACCTCCCCTGCCATTCAGAATCATCCCTGAGTGAGCACAGCAATTGCTTATACGGATAAAATATTTAATGTGGTTCTTTAAATGTATTTTAGCAGCTTGAAACAAGGATGAAGAGCCAGCACCACAAGCCCCTCTCTCCCAGCCTGTTTTCCACAGATCTACCAACAGCCCTACAGCCTGCAGTCTGGGAATTGCTGCTATATCAGAACTCTAATGTTCTGGCTGCAGCTCAACAGGAAACTAGGTTTGTAGCCATTGCAGTTTACAGATAAAAAAAAATAGGAGGCACAATTGTACTTCTTCAAAAAACAAAATATAAGTGAACAGAGAGGAAGAGGATTGGTCTCTACCCCTTAAACAAAGAACATAATAATCTAGTTGTCTGAAATAGACTCGTGTAACCTAGTTTACCCTGTTGCTGTTGCTTCATAGGTTTTGGTGTGAAAACCTACTGCTCCTTCATAAGGCCCTTACATACTCTGGCCAACACTCCAGATCGGGTTGCCAGGTGTCCTGTTTTGAACCGGACAGTCTGGTATTGGAAGCTTTCTGTTCGGGAAACAAATTGAGAAAATAGAAATGTCCAGTATTTTCTAAACAAGATGTAATGTAGATTGTGATGTAATGTCAAGTGTGTCTGGTATTTTTGTTGAAACCATCTGGCAACGCTAACTCCAAATAAATTATCCATCAAAGAAAACTACATATTTGTTAGAGATGGACCAAAGCCGAACAATTCAGATCTGGATGAAAACTTTACAATGTTTTGCTTCAGCCCTGTGTCCATACCAAAGTTCAAAATGTGACCATCATAAACCTGAAAGACCTTAAAATACAGGCTATTCGCTCAGATTTATTGTTTCAGCATTGCATTTATATTGTTTGCAGCAGATTCTGAAGTTGAAATCCAGATGCCACAAAAACTTGCATTGACTTTAATCGGGTCAGGATTTCATCATGCAAGTTTTAGTGCCAACTTGCTGTTGCTCTGATTGCACAGTTGCGTTCCCTAGCAGTTAGCTAAGAAAAGACTTGGACAAACTATACATTCAGAATTAAAATTTAATCTGGTTGAACAATGACTGGGAAACAAGAAGTGAAAATTGTCAACTGTGCCTGGATCCAGGCAGATCATTTCAAGGGACAGTTTTGCTACCAAATTATCCTTGTTATGCAAATTTCCTCACCAACTGGCTGGTTCCCAGTTATGCATGGGGAGAAGCGGTGGCCACATCTGCTTCCCGTTTTGCCGTTTCAGAGACTAACCATCTGTTTGGCCTCATCCCGAACAGCCTGCTCAGTGCTGATTAACTTCCTCACCCAGCCAGCCCAGGGCCCACCGTCTGCTGCAAGGTGTAGATTTATTTTTTTCTAACTGCTTACAAACCAGAACCTTCACTTCTCTCCCAAGGGACAGGAAGGCGTTGGTTTGTGTGATTTGCAGCCGGTGGTGGCAGCAGAAACAGCACCAGCAGCTGCCCTCTATCATTCACATGTTTAATATGTGTGGTTGGGACAGATAAAACTGGGAATCGTTCCATGACCTGGGACATTCTTTAAAGCAGTGAGATCTTATTTTTTTTTAAAATAAACATTAGAATACAAGGCCAAATACCATAGTCCTTAATTCAGCAAAACTCCCACTGAAATATTTGCAGTCAGATATTAAGGACCACAGAATATTGATCCATATTCACTACCATTGCACACATGCCGTATAAATATGGTCAATCAGGACTCAAATTTCCGCATTCTAACCCCAGCTTTTAAAGTTGCTCTGTTTTCTTAACTTGGCTTTATTTATTTATTTAGTACCTAAAAGGGTACTAAAAGGAAGAGGGAGAAAAATTATTCTTCTTAGCTTCTGATGATGGGACAAGAAGCAAAGGGCTTACTCTGCAGCAAGGGAGGTTTAGGTTGGACATTAGGAAAACTTCCTGTCAGGGTGGTTAAACACTGGAATAAATTGCCTAGGGAAGCTGTGGAATCTCCATCACTGGAGATATTTAAGAGCAGATTAGACAAACAAGATGGTGCGTGGTTGGTCCTGCTATTAAGACAGGGGACTGGACTTGATGACCTCTTGAGGTCACTTCCAATTCTAGTATTTTATGATTCTAAGAAAAATATCCTTAATTTTGGTGCTTCGGGTTTTGAATGCCCCGCTTCAGACAAATCAGATTTTCAGAGGTGCTGAGCTTCTGCAGCCCCCATTGATTTCAGTTAGGTTAGTTAGCATCTCTGAAAAGCAAGCTTTCGTTCTTTCATGCTGTGTGCCCCAAAAAAGACAACGACCTTGGGCCTTACAGTCTCTGTACTTAAGTCATCAGCTATGTCAACACTCGCGGCTTCTTGCGCAAGTAATACGCAAATGAGGCTAAGCATGGAATATCGCTGAGCCTCATTTGCATACCTAATGAGCCACCATTTTTTTCAGAAGAGGCTCTTGCGCAAGAAGGAGCTGTCTACTCTGCCCCTTCTTGTGCACGAAAAACCCTCTTGCGCAACGCTGTTACACCTATTACTTTTCAGGAAGAACGGCGTTGCGCAAGAGGGTTTTTCTTGTGCAAGACGGGGTAGTGTAGATGCTCCTTCTTGCGCAATAGCCTCTTCTGAAAAAAATGGTGGCTCATTAGGTATGCAAGTGAGGCTCGGCAATATTCCACGCTTAGCCTCATTTGCATATTACTTGCGCAAGAAGCCGCAAGTGAAGACACAGCCGTCCTGTTTGTGACATGGGATAATAGTATTGCCATGCTCTCCTACCAGGCATGGTGGGAGTTTTAACACTTATAATGTGTTTTAAACACAAAACTACTGATGTCTGCTGTCACGCAGAGCACTGGTCACTGGAGAGGTGCTACGTGCTCATCCACCAAGACATCTATGCGTGAGCATGTCTATGTAAATCAGTGGATGGCATGCAGATTCAAAACAGCAATACCAGACATCATTGAGTAGCTTGAGCTTCCATTGTCCTTTGTGGTCTGCTCTCCCATGATGCAGTGTAGCCAGGCAACTGCCTCCCTTTGCTGAGAGAGGGTATTGTGGTGTATCATAGGAGATGGAGTCCAGCCAAGACAATTGGAGAATGGAGGCACTGCTATAGCATTTCAGAATAAAAATATTTGGGTTTTCAGCCGAAAAAAAATTACAGGTTGGCAGGTTTGGTTTTTGCTTTTTGTTGAAAATGCCTTTTTTTTTCAGCTGGCATACCGGTAGTTTCTGACTAGCTCAAGGGAAGGGTAAAGAATAAATAAGATTTTTCTAGCTAATTTGAATATGTATTTTTATCATAATAAAAAGATGGTGATAGCCAATGCTCTCTGACGTGAGTGCCTAAAGTTAGATTTCTAAATATACATTTTGATACTTAAGTAAAAGTGGCCTGACTTCTGAAGGTGCTCAGAAGCCACAGCGCCAACTGGTTTCAATGTGGGCACTGAGCACTTCTGAAATGACCTTTTGACTTTTAGTTGCCTGAATGTAAAGTTACCCAAGGGTGAAAATATTGGGCAGTGTTAATTGTGCTTTGCATATCTATGGCACTTATAGCTGATCAGTTTCTAACTTAGATACCACTGTAGGTGCAATCAGTCCATAAGCTCAACAAAGCAAAAGATGCAATGAAGTATTTTGTGTGCTCACACCGGGCCCTGAGGTCCTTGCACAGGTTGTAGTCTCACAATCGCCCACATATGTCAATGGTTGTTCTTTGGCTTTGTGCAAGGATTCATAATACTGCAGAAAGCGATCAATATTGCTCCAGTGCCGGTGAGTGGAAGTTCCTAAAATAGCCCATGTTTGTTTCCAGAAGTGCTGCCTAATGACATTTAAAACTCAAATGTAATTTTGATATCTGTATATTACAGTAAATAAGACAACAAAGCTGTGTAGGTGTGGCTTATTATGGCTAGCAAAATCATAAATTTACCTGACCAAATTTGGATTTGAGGTACACAAACTGGTGTGCGCACACTCAGGTTTTTTCCTTCATCACAACGTATGCTCACACATCAACAGCTATACAAAATATTTACAAACTTCTTCGAAACAAAACCAGCTGGATTCTCATTTGCCATTGTTTATGTAGGTTTGAAAGGAACAGTAGTGATGAAGAGTCTGCTAAAAGATCCAAAGGCAAAATAATTGTGATACTAAATTATAGTGGAAATAATTTCCAGAGTGCTGTGAGCTAATTACCATGACCCTTCAAGCAGGACAATTGTGTTCTTTGTAGCTATCCTTGGCGGTGAAAGAGTGGAGAGAGGGCTGAATAGAAACCAACAACTAAAATCAAATAGCACTCAGTTGAATTGATAGCAGTAGGACCAGGGCATGATCCCCAGTTTGTCCCTAAGGACTGAGTCACAAAATAACATAGATGTGGCAGTTCTGAGTGTGACCACACCTAAATTATAGATGCCTAGAAATCACTGGAATTCATAAACACTCAGTTGAGTTGCCTTGGCTCCCTAATGAGAAAAGGGGAGAAATGGATGCTTTGAATGTGATTCACAAAATCCAGTAGATTAGGCAGGAACTAGCCAATAGGAGAAGTCACGATGAGGGTTTGTGATAAGCCCTGCCCCTTTCTTAGGAAATAGGTGCCTAAATTTGGGCTGGGGGAAGAAATGCCTTTTGCAAGAATTCTAGTGGTGGAGTGAGGTACCTAGATTATTTTTGCAAGAAACCAGGGAGGAGGTGCTCCTTCATAACTTTCAGCTTAATGGTTAGGATAGGCAGCTAGGCTGTGGGAGACACCACCCCCCTCCCAACTCAGTTTAGTCCCCCTCCTGTCTAGCAGAAGGGACTAGAACGGGGCTTTGCCACCTCTCAAAGCACCAGTCCAAAGTACTAGCTTATGGGATTGTCACAAGTGGGGCTCCTGCAGTTTCACCTGCTGAAATTGTGTTGCTGTGATAAACAAAGAATGAATCATTGGGTACATGTGCAAGAGAGTGGCTGTAGCTAGGTTAGAGCACTCGCTAGAAGACCCAGCTCCCTCATCCCCATTCATCTGACTTTTTTAAACATGTATGTCCACAGTGGAACCACTTTTACATCAGCGACTGAGAGAAACCCTCTTGCCCCCCAGGACAATAGCCCACAGCCTAGTGCTTAAGGCACCTGCCTAGATACCTGGTCAAATCCCTTCTCCCATGCAGGTGGCAGATATATTTGAAGGTGAGGGGTTAGCATAGGGTTTCCCAGACGATTAGCCCACACGCAGGAATTAGTGTTCTGAGAGAGCTCTTCTCCTTTGCCGTGGCCATTTTGTGTGAACCTGGCTATAGTGGTATGATATGGTAGGCAAACTCTGAACTTACTGTGTTGCGATTTGTAGGAGTGTTAGCTGGAATAATACCCTTCTTGTCTTACTTCATGAATCACTCTGAGGCTCAGGCAGCTGGACATGATTTTCCGGAAATACTTTTAATGGAAAAGTTTTCCGTTAAAAGCATTTTCGGAACAGAGCATCTAGCTTGGCACGGATGCTTTTCCGCAAAAGCACTTTTTGCGGAAAAGCGTCCGTGCCAATCTAGACGCGCTTTTGTGCAAAAAGCCCCGATCGCCATTTTCGCCATCGGGGCTTTTTTGCAGAAAACAAAGCTGGGCTGTCTACAGTGGCCCTTTTGCACAAAAGTTTTGCACAAAAGGACTTTTGCCCGAACGGGAGCAGCATAGTATTTCCGCAAGAACACTGACAATCTTACATGAGATCATCAGTGCTTTTGCGGAAATTCAAGCGGCCAGTGTAGACAGCTGGCAAGTTTTTCTGGAAAAGCGGCTGATTTTCTGGAAAAACTGGCCAGTCTAGACACAGCCCTGGTGTGGAGTCTACACTCTTCTTATGCAGAAGCAGGTGCCCAAAGAACTTTTTTACTTCAAAAGTTGAGAGAGTCAAAGGAGTTGAAGTGGCTGATGAGCAGAGGTCATGAAAGACCACAAAGCCTAACTTAAATGTGGAGAACAGGACTCAGATGTGGGTGCACAGGAGCTTCAAATTCTCATTTGCACTGGCTGGGTCCTTTTACTCGCTGCATGCCTTCCTCTTTATGTAGTGGTCAAGAGGAGTGAGGTATTCCTAAATTAGGCTGCATTGTGAAAGCCAAAAGCACTTAGCCTCCCTTTCTCTTCCCCTATAAGCTGGCAGCATAGGAAGTTGTTAGTGGTTTATAAACCCTTGTGTAGGCTGACAAAACTGCAGGATTTTCCACAGCCCTGCCCTCCCTCACATGACTCAGAGAGGACCCCTCTCTTGGGATTTTATGGTCAAAATACATCAATGCTGTGGAATAATGAATATCCAATCCCTGACTGTAAAGATTAAGGGTCTGATTACCTCTCACTTGCATGAGGTTGGTTTAACTTTACTGACTTCCATATGGTTATACTAGTGAGGATGAGATCAGAAAATCAGGCTACATGATGCCACACTCAACTTCATGCTCTCTTCCTTGCTCCATTTTGCCCCTCACACACGCGCTCATGCTGTTAGAGGTGCATGCAGAATCACTCATGCACAAAAGGGTTTAAACTGTGCAGAATGTCACTCTAGCAATTAGAAGACAAGTCTTTTGCCACGCTGTCTCTCTTACAAGCTGTGTCTCACCTTCCACACATAATTTAATTAAAAAAACAAGCAAATTTCATAAAAAATTTGAAATGTAAATACAACAGTCTTAAAGTCACAACAAAATGTGTAAATACAACTTGCTTATATAGCAGATAGAAAAGGCAGTGGCAGGCTGGAGAAACAGCTGTGGAAGAAATTCTGAAAAGCAGTTCTTACTATGTTACTATTTACACCTTTTTTTAAACATAGTTATCAACTTAACTTAAAGCCATTCAACATGTTTACTCCCTTTTTTTCCTGGTAGAGGTGAACCATGATAGGCTATTACACCAGAGCATAGGAGGAAAAAAGGGAGATTACACTAACAGTTATCTACAGGCACAATTTGTTTAGCTGCAGACAGACAAGCGCCTAGTACATGGATCATTTTCCCTCCTGTGTTCATCCCCATAAATAAAATTACCAATACATTTATTTCCAAACAAATAGAGGCTGATTTTGTGCAAATAATGTAAAACAAAAGCCCCTCTACAAACAAGGAATGCTGCTGCTACTGCTGTTATGCTACTCCTTCTGATACACTGTATCTTATTAATAAACTAAAGTATATCACTGTATTTATTGTACAACATTCACATACTCTTATATAAATAGGAAAAGCCTAGAGCCAAGACACACATCCACTGTGAAAATTATCACGATACATAACCATACAGTTATGTATGAGCCACACTCTTGTGTGTGCACATCGACAAAACAAGTGACATACACGAACCCCCATTTAAATGCAGAGAAATCCTTGGAGTCAAATCATATAACTTTACTATCATAAATTTTATTTCGCTCTAAGGGCCAGAATCAACACAGATCTAAGCAGGCACTGCTCTTGTAGCGATGTCCCTACTTACATCCATAGTGATTTTGGCCCCCTTATGGTTGGGCTTTGGCAAAGAAATGCCTTAAAAGAGAGTTTCCCTTTGACCTGAGCTTTAATAAGAAAAAGATCATTTCAGAAGCTAAAAATAACTTGTTTATAGATTGTATAACACTTTAAACAGTAAGCAGGCCATGGATATCAGTAACAGAACCAGCTCCCTGTTTCCAGGAGATTAAGGTACATTCCTCAGCTGTCTAGTTAGCTGTGAGTGATGCAGAGAGTTCACTGAAGAGACTCTCAGAAACGACCATGTACCTCTGTGGTCAGAACAGCAGGGAGAACAGCCTGCAATGAAGCTGTGAGGATGAAGAACAGGTGAATTAGGCCCTGTAAAAGCATAAACATTAAAAAGAAATCATATAGAATCTGTGAATTAAAAAATGAACTAATCTTAGTGTAAGTTATTTCTGCCCTTCCCTTGCAGTTTAATATCAGCTTCTTCTCAGAAGCATGATTAAATGCTGTTGGCTCACCAATGTGTGCAGTCGTTGTTGACACAGAATATGCAACAGACTCAAGGTACATCTACACAGCAGGGCTAAAGTCAACTTAAGCTATGCAACTTCAGCTACATTAATTGAGTAGCTTAAGTCGAAATAGCTTAATTCGGCTTTTGGCGCTGTCTACACAGCAAGAAGTCGAAGAAAGAACACTCCTCCTTCAACTTCCCTTACTCCTCGTGAAATGAGGGGTACCATAAGTTGGAGTAAGAAGTCCTCCAGCTTGACATTATTTCCAAATAAAGGGTTGTAGTGTAGACGCGCACGCTATGTTATTTCGGAATAACGTTAGTTATTCCAAAATAACTTGCTCGGTAGACATACCCTCGGTGAGGAAATCTTTTCGGCACAAAAAATGGATAGCAGCGCCTTTCTTGGCTTTTTTCCTGCCTGATATATATGGGCCAGATTCTAACCAAGAATAGCTTCACTTAAGACAATGACATTTAACCAGTGTGAGAGCACAATCAGAGATATAGTTTATATTGCTATCTTTTTTCTTATAGCGTACCTGCAATTTAAGATGTTTTTGTTCATAATGTTGTTTCAATGTGCATAAGTGTGTTTGCATGTGTTTATACTGTCCATGCTTTGTATACATTCTTTCCGTGTAATATCACTCTTGTGATCCAAGGAGTTTGGCTTTTGCAAAGTAAATTTCTTATAGTGAGGAATGAATGTACAATTTAATAAAGTAATGGAAGGGGAGGTATAAAGCATACTCAAATCTCACATACGCCACTATCATTCTGTTGCCTCAGTGGAGTTGCTTTTGATTTACAACAATGTAAGTGAAAGCAGAACGAGGCTGCCTCTGTTCTGTTTACATGTAATATACATATGTAGAATACTATACCCAGTTGGCCAAATTCATCCGTAGTGCAAGTGCGCTCAGTTTGATTGAATTTGGCTCATAATATGAATAAGTAATCAGATGTGTGTGTGTACATATAACAGTATTACAGGACCTAAGAAATGGTCTTGTTGCAATATATGATTTTTGTTTATGGAGTAGTACCAATCTCTTGAATACAGTGGAAATGTTTGTACATTCAGAGGGCTGAGTAACTCCATTAATTAATTATAACCTGTATTGTTGTGGAAATATTCAATTTCTGAAGGGAGACTCTTAACCAAGTTGCATAAATATCATTATGACCCAGTCTTAAAGACAGCAGGTTGTTTGGGAAGAGGAATGATCTATCTGGAAGAGGAACTAGAGAAGAGACAAACAGATTGACAGTTTTTAGTATCAAATATCTTTGTGATTCAGATGTCTTTTTATTTACAGGAACTTAAACAGTTAGTTGGGAGGGTCTTGCAGAGAGAGACAGAAAGAGACCCTCTGTATATGTGTGTGTGTGTAGGGAGATAGAATAAATGTGTTTGGTTTCATAGGACTTGAGCCCTGCTCTGGTCTCAGTCCAGTAAAAAACAAACCAACCAAACAAAAAACCCTTAAATATGGGATTATCTTTACACGTAAGAACAGCTCCATTTACGTTCATGTGACTGCTCAGGTAAATGGGGAAGTGCTTTGCTAGACTGGGACCAGAGTGCTCAGTTTCTTGCAGGATGGAGCCCACAATAAATAGTTAATTTTGAGGAAAGGGGATTGTAAGTTTTTGTTTTTTTAATGGCTGTTGAATTTATCTCGGTGCTTTAAAAAAACATAATGGGCTCAATTTTCAAGATACAGCTCACAAAAGTTAGCCAGAGGACTTGCTAGGCAAATCGAATGAGCATTTTCATATACAAAGTGGATGAGAGTAGAAATTTTGTATCCAATATTAAAAATTGCCCTCAAAATGAAAGAAGGGTGCATAAAAATTCTCTCTCTCCTACTGAATGTAATTTTTTTTTATAAATAATTAAAACTTCTTCAGAAAAATACTACATTAATGTCTGTCTTACGCAGAAAGATTTTTAAACCTTATTTTAAAGGAAAGGGTGTGTTTTTATTGGATAGGGAGGGAAAACTTTTATTTTAAAAAGTCAACAAAGCACTTTTCCCACTCCAGAGTATGTATTAAAATGTTGTTTCTTATGTCCTTCAAACAACTGGCCTTATGGCTCACAGTACAAATAATGTATGCCTTGCTGGCAAAAAAAAATAAAAATAAAAATAAAAAATAAAAACAATTAAAAAAATCCACATCTTTGTGTGTGATATTGTGCTATTTTACTTTACAACTAAAATAGTGCCACCTGTGGATCTAGGCTTTCAATACCATTCCAGGTCCACATGACACCACCCACAGGTCCCACTTTATCTTATTTTAATTAAGTCTTCCCAATTAGCCAAGCAATAATGGGAAGTTTAAAAAAAATGTCTGGTATAAGAGCCCTACTCTCAGCATGTTAGCACAAGGCCTTTCTAGACCTCAGCCAAATTTGTGTGCGTTGTGCACATGCTTAACTGTGTTGGGGAGAGAGGTCTGTGGAAAGCAATAGCTAGAAGGAAGTGGATTCAACTACCTCACTACAAAAGCTCCTACTTACTAAAGGTTTGGTGATCCAAATATTTGTAATAAAAACATCAATATTTGTTTTATAAAACTGAGTTGCAATGCATGCTACCAAGAAGAGAAAAATCCTGGGCCAGGTCTTCTAATTTTCTTTTCTGGATGCCTTTGCCGTCCAGCAAACTGGTGTGTTTTGTCCTTGTCTTTCATACAGCTTCAGTATCAGTATTACAGCTAATAAGGTTGAATCTGTGTGGGAATGGGGTTTTAACTCATGTGGAAACGGTGCTCCCCTCGTGTTATGTGAGAAGAGAATTCGTATCTGTCCTGGCTGTGGTAGCCACACATGTTGCATTCAAAAGGATCACGGAACCCATGACAGCCCATGTGGATGGTGTACATCACATGATCCAAGAAAAGGACTCGACAGTGTTCGCACTTGTAAACTTTTACTTGCTCTCCATTGCTGGTGATCACTTTGAAAGCATCATGGGAATTGTCAGTACCTGCCCTCAGGACATCATATTGCCTCTGTTCTTCTTTTATAGACAGGCCATTTCTTGCATGGGGAACGATGTGATTCGTCAGGTAAATTAAACCACTGCGCTCCTCATTATTACTCTCTGTATCTGTTGAGTCTTGGCAGCTGTTGCTGGGGGAGGCATCCCTTTCTGAGGAGATGGATTTGGCTTTGGAAAGCAGTAACAAGTTTTCCACTGCAGTATCCTGAGCTGTATGATTGGAACGAGCGTGATTGTCCCCAAGAGGTTTGTGGAGCTGATACATGGAACTGATAGGAGGTGCGACTTCGGAGCTGCCGGGAGGTGTCTGCACAAGGGGACGCAAAGATTCTGCCCCTAGGTAGCTGATGGCATTGTTAATGGCCTGGTCTATAACATGAGTCTGCATCATCTCGCTTTCCTTCTCATAATTAGTGGTAGCATCATATGGTACATCAGACAAGCATTTCTCACCTGCATTCCAAAACAAGGAGGAGTTAGACATGTGGGATTCAATGTGTCTAAGCACTTAGACTTCCTATGTCACTAACATTGTAATAGAAAGAAGCAATGCAGCACACAAATCTGCATCTGAAATTCAGAACTGCTCAGAAGAGCTCTCAATTTCCTAGTGCACTAGATCAGAACTGACTAGAAAGTATTTTCTGGCAAAAAAAATCAAAAAATGATATTCTGGCCAAGCACAAAAAAACCCTGATTTTGAAATACTGAGATGGTGCCTCATAAGGGTTGTAGTTCAGCTGCCTCAAACTCCCATTCTTCTCCACAGGCTGGGCCCCTTGACTGGACTCTGATGTGCCATGACCTCCCTCTATTGGTGTATGTAGGTGCAATATCATGGCGGTTACATGGCCATGGTGCATCATGGGAGATAAAGGCTGTCAAAGTTCCTGGTCCATAGAAGAGAATGGGAGTTTCTGTCAGAAATACTTAGTTTCATTTTTCGACCATTCAGCTTATTGACAAAAAAATAAAAAAAAAATCTGGGAGAGCAAATGCTTCTCATAAAATAATTAATCAAAAATTAATTTTCCATCAAATACTTCAAATAAGATTTTTTCTGACCAACTGTAGGCTTAGTTTTGAAAAGAAAGTTCACAAGTTTTCTGTAATGAAAAGTATAACTTGCAGGAGCAGCATTAGGCAATGCTCCCTAAATAAATAATTCCAATAAACTTAAAATTAGTATTCTGCAGGGACTGAGACTTTATTTGAGCTTGCTGCACAGTCCTTTTTTGCCAGCTAAATCTAAGCGTGAATATGACCTTACAAGTATGCAATAAGGTGCACTGGAAAATGTTAAAACTGTACATTTATCAGATAGCAGATAATTTACTGACAACCAAAGAAACAATATAAGGAGCAGTTTCCAAACATATAAACTAAAATTTCCAAAAGTTACTGTGTCCCCAACTTCTGATGGCTAAAAATGGGTGCTCCTTGCTTTTAGAAGTCAAGACCTTGTAAGGTGCCTCAAATTGGGCACCCAAAAACTTAAGTCCCTGTTATCAGTAATCGCTTTTGAAAATCTTGGCTATAGAGAAACAAATTGTTGAATTTCATTAACAGATAGCTTTGAATTGCCAAAAAATCTTTCCCGAGGTTTTTGTAATACATGTGTAATATTACCAGTTCTATAAAGGAAGGGCAAGAAAGAAGGAAAAGTCCATCAGGTTCCCAGATAGTGTACCCCACATCCTGTGAACAACATGGGTCTGTCAGATCTCAAGGGATCCAGTGGAAGTGAGGCCCTTCTATGCACAGCCTGCTGCTGTCACCCATTCCTTAAGATATGAGGGTCGAGGGTGGGGTGTCTCCTCTATAGTTAATACCACCCTGCCCTCAGGCCACACTAATAATTTTCCCATTAGTTTGCAGCATGTAAAATATTGCCCTGAATGAAGCCCAATTGTCCCTTCCTATAGAAAAGCCTCTAAAGAGCACGAGAAAAATCAGCTGGAAATTACACAAGAAAAACTAGGCAGAATTCCTCTCTCCAATGGGAGGGATTTTTAGACTCCATGAAGAGGCAAGACTGCAGCTTGGAAATCATTTGTTTTATTCCTGCAAAACATAGTCCTATAGTGCAGAAAGTGCTGCTGCCCATCTGACACATCCTGAACCTCTGTTCTCTCTGGAAATGTGACTCCTCCCTGCTGTAGCCTACCCTCACTCCATAGCAGGGGAGATAGCAAGTACTGACAGGGAGCCAATTAGAGCTGGTCAGGAATTTTTCCACAAAACATCTTTTTGCAGAATCTTCTCTTTTTTGACTAAACCTCCACAGGTCCTGGATGGAATCTCACCCTCCTCCCAGGATGCTCCTAGTCACCTGGAATGTAGGAGACCCAGGTTCAAGTCACTGCTCTGAATCAAGCAGAACAGGAGTTTGATCCTGGGCCTTCCCTCACCCCCACTTGAGTACCCTAATCACTGGGCTAAAGATTAATGGGGGGTGGGGGCTCTCACTTTTTGTGAATAATTTCTAATTAATATTTGCTTAATGATTATGTACTATAACTAGCGTATAGCTGGCCAATATGCTAAATAGCTCCTCATAAGGAAAAATCTCTCACAGAGCAAGACCATTTCAAATGCATGCAAGCTTAAGGTAGGCAGGTATCATTTTATAGATAGACATTGCAGATGACACTCATAAAAAACAATCACCTGTTTTAGGGTTCTCAGAGAGTCGGAAAAGATCTTCAGAAGCTTTGTGAGGTTCAGGGCTCTTGCCAGAGGTAGCTAAGTGCTAACAGGCAACTGACACGCTTTAGCTCTGATAGCCCTCTTTAAAAAAAAAAAGTTCTGGTTGATGTTTTAACATGTCCGACACATTTCAGCCTGAACTGTCACTAGTCCAACCTCAGTTTGGAAGATCAAATTCAGCTTTCAGTCCTGGCATTTACTCACATGGGTGGTCAGTGAAGGTAGGGTTGGGGGAGACAGGCCCCCCCAGCTCCACCTACAGCTCCACCCTTTCTGCTTAGGCCCTTCCTCCCCGCTACCGGGAGTGGGGGAGGCAGTGCGCACCCACCACCACCACAGCGAGGAGGCGAGTGAGCATGCTCCAGCCTCCCTGGACCAGAGCGCTGGGGAGTGAGGAGGGCACATGGCACAGGGACAGCAGGCATTCTGGAGCAGCAACACTCTGCCCCCAGGACACCTACAGTTAGGTGTTCTAGGGGTAGAGTTGGGCGGGGCCATGCTTGGCCATTTGGGAAAGCTGTGCTTTCCCCTGCCTAGGTTACCAGAAGCCCATGTCTACTCCTGTTTCAAAGCAAAGTGAAAGGGCTGTGTCTAGACTGGCCAGTTTTTCCGGAAAATCAGCCGCTTTTCCGGAAAAACTTGCCAGCTGTCTACACTGGCCGCTTGAATTTCTGCAAAAGCACTGACTTCCTACTGTAAGAAATCAGTGCTTTTGGCGGAAATACTATTTTGCTCCCGTTCGGGCAAAAGTCCCTTTTGCGCAAAAGGGCCAGTGTAGACAGCTGAGATTTGTTTTGTGCAAAAAAGCCCCAATTGCGAAAATGGCGATCGGGGCTTTTTTGCGCAAAAGCGCGTCTAGATTGGCCATGGATGCTTTTCCGCAAAAAGTGCTTTTGCGGAAAAGCGTCCATGCCAATCTAGACGCTCTTTTCCAAAAATGCTTTTAACGGAAAACTTTTCCGTTAAAAGCATTTCCCGAAAATCATGCCAGTCTAGACGTAGCCAAGTGCTGCAATGGCACGACTGCTGCCAAAAAAATTCACACCTAATTAATTTGAACTGGTGAATGAGCTCAGCTTTATAAAATACCCAGTTTTACCTGGTGAATAGTTTGCTTCAGTGAGACCTTTGTAATGTGGAGGTCACAACTACTACTTTCTGGAGTTTGGTACTGGATCATGACTTAGCTATAATACTGTGTTCTTTGAACCAGTGGCTTGTTTTTCCTGCTTTGTTAATTAAACTTAAAGTTTATATTTGACTGGCTTAGCTGAAAAAAACTATGCCTTCTCTGGCACTTCTAACCAATGCTGCTTCTGGGCCTGATTCTCCACTCATTTAGTTCTATCTACTTGAGGAATGACACCATTGATGTCAATAGTGACACACTAGTTTAAACTCAGTGGCTGTGTCTAGACTGCATCCCTTTTCCGTAAAAGGGATGCAAATTAGACACATCGCAATTGCAAATGAAGCGGGGATTTAAATCCCCCCCGCTTCATTTGCATAAAAATGGCTGCCGCTTTTTTCCGACTCAGAGCTTTGCCGGAAAAAAGCGCCAGTCTAGACGCGGATCTTTTGGAAAATAAAGCCTTTTCCAAAAGATCCCTTATTCCTTATTTTAAGAGGAATAAGGGATCTTTCGGAAAAGGCTTTATTTTCCGAAAGAGCCACGTCTAGACTGGCACTTTTTTCCGGCAAACCTCCGAGCCGGAAAAAAGTGGCAGCCATTTTTATGCAAATGAAGCAGGGGGGATTTAAATCCCCGCTTCATTTGCAATTGTGATGTGTCTAATTTGCATCCCTTTTACGGAAAAGGGATGCAGTCTAGACACAGCCAGTGTAAGTGAGGAGAATCAGAACAGGTGTCTTTTTAAAGTAGTTAAATGATAGCTTTCTTATGTTAGAGGGATGGGGAAAAATGGTTCCGTGTTTGGTATATTTAATCCATTAATTCAATATCCATTCTCTTCTTACCAAAATGGACATTGAACAAGGAAGCCAGATTTGGAGTTTGGGCAACTTGCAGTGTACTTCATATTAAGCAGGATGAGGATTGGGGAAAGAAAGGAGAAGATTTGGGGGTCTTTGATAAGTCTCTTTTTTAAAAAGGGCATTTTTTGGCAGCACGGTCTTTGTAACTATTTCCTGTCTTTATGGTGTCGGCTTATACCAACTCTGAATAAATGACAGGAATCTCTGCCTTTCATGTCTCTCATTTGACTGGCTTTCACTATTGTTTGTCAGCATAAGGGTGGTAAAAACATTACAAAAAAAGTTGGTGCCCACCTGCTCCAAATAGGATATTTATTTGTGTTAAAATCTAAACCAAATTAATCTCTATGGTCTTCCTGGTGTCTTCACAGCTGATAGATTTTTCCTTATGCAAAAAGCCTAAGAGACAAATTTGGTCTAGAACCTTCAGAAGAATTGCATCAACTTATTCCAGTAACTGAATCTGGTCCTTAATCATCAAGCAATTTGAAGTTCTTTATCTCAGAATTCCTCACACATTTTCAGTATTACCTTCACTACAACTTTGTCATCAACTCTGCCATCATACTTCGTGAGCGGCTGCATTGCCTGCTCCGATTAAGTCCTGCTCTTACAATCACTGCCGCCTTTTCCCCATCCTTGACTGCCTCATTAAACCTGCTATTGTACCTCCTGATACAATGACACACATTCAGGCATGAGATTCCTCCTCCCCTCTCCTACAATATCTTCTCTACTCCTTCACCCCAGTTTCTGACTCGGGTATGTATCTCCTACCATCTTTCACTAGTCCCTCAATCTACTCTCTTGTTCAGTTCCTGTTCTCTCCAACTCCTGACTTCCGTTATTTTCTCCCTTTTATAATCGGTGTCTCTCCATTTCAGCCTCTTTCCTCTCTGGCTCACACATCTCTGCCTTCAAAAATGCCATTATTTCCCATAGCCCAACATCCCTCCCTTGAATCTATCTCCTTCCTTTATCGACCACTCTTCTCTTCCGTAATACTAAAAATGTATTTTCTACCTTTGTGACCCAAACTTCTCCAAGTTAACTCATTCCTTGATCATCTTCAACCAGGCCAGATACATTCCACAGAAGCTGTCCAATGACCTCTTCCTGAACAAACCACATTTATCTCCATAATTCTCAGCTCTCACCCATTTTAGGTAACGTTTGCTTCTGCCCTCTTCCTAAAGCCTCTTTGTGCTAGGCTTCAGAGACTCTTGGTTCTTCTAGATCCCCTCCTACCTCTCAAGCTACATCAGCAATATCTTCTTTGGTGATGCCTCTTTCCTGCCTCTCTTTACCAAGGTCTCTCAGGAATCTGTGTTGGCCCTCTCTTCTCCTTTTACAATCTTATTTGGTGTTTTCAGTGATGCCTCTCTGCCTCTTCTCCTCTCACTTAACCCCACTCTATTCACACTTGTACTTCTGTCTGTCTCTTTCTGTATGTCCTCACAGCTCAAATTTTACTCCTTAAACACTGAATGCCTACTGCTTTACCAGTATTATTTCCTGCCTCAAATCCTTCCACTGGCTTCCTGAACCTACTCCATCACATTTAGGCTGCTTCTTCTCTTAATGGGCATACACAACTTAAATCCCTACTACTCCCCTGCTTGTCCCTCTGTGGCACACTTAAGAACATAAGAATGGCCGTACTGAGTCAGACCAAAGGTCCATCTAGCTCAGTAGCCTGTCTGCCAACAGTGGCCAGCGCCAGGTGCCCCAGAGGGGGTGGACTGAAGACAACGATCAAGCGATTTGTCTCGTGCCATCCATCTCCAGCCTCTGACAAACAGAGGCCAGGGTCACCATTTCTATCCCCTGGCTAATAGCTTTTTATGGGCCTAACCTCCATGAAATTATCTAGCTTCTCTTTAAACTATGTTATAGTCCTAGCATTCACAGCCTCCTCTGGCAAGGAGTTCCACAGGTTGACTATGCGCTGTATGAAGAAGAACTTTCTTTTATTAGTTTTAAACCTGCTACCCATTAATTTCATTTGGTGTCCTCTAGTTCTTCTATTACGGGAACTAATAAATAACTTTTCTTTATTCAACTTCTCTACACCACGCATGATTTCTAACCCCTTTTGCTCCATACGAGTTACTGCTGATACCACCTACATCTTTTGTTAGTCTCTGAGGTGCTGCAAGACTATTTGTTGTTTTTTAGGTTGCTCCCTTTGTGTTTTCCACTCTTGCAATCAAGTATCCTTCCCTGTGGCTTCTTATATTTTGGAATCCCCTTCCCTCACCAGGTCTGTCATGATTTCACCTTGTCTTTAAAACCACTCATGCAATTTCATCTGAAGAAGTGGGTTTTGCCCACAAAAGCTCATGATACTATACATACATACATACAATTTGTTAGTCTTTAAGGTACCACAGGACATTGTTTTTAAAGTTACAGACTAACATGGCTACCCTTCTGAGCCATTCTTACAATGTACTCCTTCCAAATGATTTTTATCTTCTCCTCAAGCAAGTGATAAAAAACTAGAGAGGTCTAAATATTCTGTCTATTATAAGAAGCTCAGGCTTTCTTTTGAGTTTCCATGCTTTTGAGAGTTTAAGTCTGAACCTAAACATTATTGCATACTCTCTCATTGTATTCAATTTCCTTTGACTGATTTTGCTACAGGCCTGATCCTGCCATTACTCTGCACACTGTGTACCAACTAGAAGAAAATGTATACAAGCTCCTACTTAAGTCACCAGGGCAAGAAAATGTCTACTAGTAAAAGCAGGAAGCATGTTATGGAAGCTCACATTTCTTACAGTATTATATGCAGAAGTATATCTTGATCTTGGATTTTTCTTTTACCATTCCCAACAACTGGGCGAACATTTCCAGGTTTACAAATGATACTAAACCAAAGAAATGAGCTAATCAAGTATTTGACCTTTCTGAAGGACTGAAAGAGTATTAAACTCTTATGTTCAGCCCATCTTCACCTACGTACACCTGCGTCAACACAAAGAGTCTGGCCCTGATATGGAAAGTTAACGAAACGTAACCTCCATCTGTTTAAGTGCTTTCCTGAATAGGAGCCTCAATTCCCAGGACGATAATAGAGAAAACCTAGGTCATCATCAGTGGAAAGGCAAGAATACTGAAATCTCTAGGAAAACTGTAAGATGGAAATCTAAACATGCAGGAAATATTCCTTTTCAATGCACCCTTATAGGGAATCCCATATAGTTACATATTGTTAATTTAATGATAACAAATTAAAACCATAATGCAAGACTGAAAACCCTATAAGGCTTTTTTTAGGAGACAGCAAACGTTTAACTCTTACCAACAAATTTCTGAGGCATAGAGCTCTTACGTTTGGCGACGTTACTTGCTAGTCTATCCAGCACGAGCGATCTCTCTGACCCTATCTTGCACAAGTCTTCAGCCATTTCACTCTGGTTAGTTTCCTCTTTTATGACTGAAATCAAATGACATCAGAAGGGTTAGGCACGCATGCTCCATTCTAATGGAACTATCATTTTAGTATCGTGCTAGTCAGACTTTTCCATTCTTAATGCAACCAACTAAAACCTGGAACTTACAGGCACAGACTGACTCTATGTGTTTGTACCATTGTCCCTGAGGCAGACTAGATCAGTAACCATGTTCCCCTCAAACAAGATGTACAAAGTACAACTACATCTTTGGGGAGTTGATCCTCTGTTGCTCTGTGACTTGTCTAGTTATTTGCACTGATGCAAAATGGATGCCTAACATGATCATTCTGTAGTTTTACATCCACTTTATAATGGTCAAACTGATGACACATAGTGCAGGAGGCCGGAGAACCAAGCTCGAAGATCTTTGGCTGCATCTAGATTGGCATGATTTTCTGGAAATGCTTTTAACGGAAAAGTTTTCTGTTAAAAGCATTTTCGGAACAGAGCGTCTAGATTGGCACGGACGCTTTTCCGCAAAAGCACTTTTTGCGGAAAAGCGTCCGTGCCAATCTATACGCGCTTTTCCGCAAAAAAGCCCCGATCGCCATTTTCGCAATCGGGGCTTTTTTGCGCAAAACAAATCTGAGCTGTCTACACTGGCCCTTTTGCGCAAAAGCTTTGCGCAAAAGGAACTTTTGCCTGAACGGGAGCAAAACAGTATTTCTGCAAGAAGCACTGATTTCTTACAGTAGGAAGTCAGTGCTTTTGCGGAAATTCAAGCGGCCAGTGTAGACAGCTGGCAAGCTTTTCCGGAAAAGCGGCTGATTTTCCGGAAAAACTGGCCAGTCTGGACACAGCCTTTTAGTATTACATCTGATAGGAAGTACTCTACCACTTACCCTCCCCCTACGACCTTTTAAAAACAGAAAATCCCAGCACAATATCCATTGCCTCAATAGAAATGGGACATGGCTATCATTTTGTACAGAAGACTACTGTATCTATAATTTATGCACAAAACAACTTCTCTGACAGTTCCCTATTACTCTACTTCCCTGATATAGTGTTAGTCATTAAAATCCAATTTTAGCTAATCCAGTGGCTAAACATATTTATCATAGAGCATTGACCTTCTGCACTCAGACTGCTTTCTGACTTCCTGCTGCTGCAAAGAAGTATTACGTTTAAGAAAGGAAGCCCAGCAAAGAGATTCTGAGCTATGAGCCACTAGGAAAAAGGTTCCAGTGATGTCACTTTGCTGAAATTGCCTATGGAAGTTGAAGGGGGAAGATGAGAATAAAAAGCCACAATACCAGCTCTGTGAGGACGAACTATATCTATTCTGAGCATCCAACGTGTGAAGGAGACGAAGATTATCAAGTGTGTGTAACACATACTAAGTGATTGTTTTCTGGGGGGAAGATGGGGTGGTAGGTTTAGTTTTATTTTTTACGAGAAGATGAAATTATAAGGCAGATATCTGATCATCAAGTAATAAAGCATGAATGATTTAGGTATTTATTCTGCAAGCTATCTTATGTTCTATGTATGCTGGTGACACATGTTATCCTCTCAATAATTGTGCCGACGTATTTATGGATGCTTATATGGTTGTGTTAACTGGGCACCTAAAAGAAAATATCTGTTGCCAACATAAAAGGAATAAGCAAAACCAATTGACTGCCATGCTAGCAATATCTATGTATCAATTCAAGAATATTAGACACACCCAAAGTGGGTGAGGTAATATCTTTTATTGGACCAACTTCTGTTGCTGTGTAAGCTTGAAAAACCTGTCTCTGTCACCCATAGAAGTTGGTCCAAAAAAGATATTACCTCATCCACCTTGTCTCTCTAACGTTAACAATATGTCATTTAAATGGCAGCCTGGTAGAAGAGGCTAGGCTATATTGTGCCTGGAGGTTAACAGGCTAGTGGGGCGGATCAGGAGAGGGCACTGTTAAGTGCTCTCAGAGAAGAGTGCCCCCATGGAAGCAACTAGGAACCAACAGCAGGAGCAGCCTAGCAGGTCTCAAACCACTGCTGCAGAATAACACTGCTCACTTATTGAAGTGCTCACTGTAGTGACTGGATCCTAAACCATTTATGATTTTAAAGACTGTGACCTACACCTTCAATAGCATCTGGAGGTGATCAGTCAGTCAGCACAGGGCACTGCTGTTGCATCCTTATTACAATGCACTCTATTAAAGAGGAAAGCTCTTGATGTTTTCCAAGAATACCTTAAAGCGTATGTTCTACCAATCCAATTTAGAAGACTCTAAAGGGTAGAAATCTTTGATAAAGGCCCAAAGTAACAAATACTCATTGCTTCTAAAGGAGACAATGACAAATAGCAGTTCCTATATTGCCATCACAAGGCAAACACATCCATGGTATCCAGCAATGCAGCACAATATATTTCCAAAGAATTAAAGGAAGGCTAGCACATGATTTCAGTGTTTTGGGGGGTTTTAATGAAAAATGGCAAGCAAACTTTTAAGCCAAAAAAACAGTATTTTTTTCAGTTTTTGGAAATTGACATTCATAACTCCCACATCTTCCTCAAAAAAAAATGGGTGGAGGGTTTTGGTTACTAACACCTGAAAATTGATTCTGTTTTCATGTTTTCACTGAATTTTTTGTGGGAACAAAAAAATTAACCCACTTTGATATCCAGAGGTGAATGCCATACTGCCAAGAAAGAGGACAGCAAGATGCGTTATGCCATACCAGCTATTTATAGCCAGTATGGCATACTGAAAAGTCACCGAACTGCCCCTAACACCTACATGGAGCTGCCTCTCCTCCAGCTCTGTCTGTTACACCAGCAGCCCTGCAGCCAGAGGAGCTGCCTGCATTCTGCTCCTTTCCTCACTACCTTCCCCTCCCTCCCACCAAGGAAAGGAGCAGAACTCCAAGCCCTGTTCTCTCCCTCCATCCCCAACCTGCCTCCAGCCCTGTCCTCCAGCAGGACTGCTGCTGTACAGAGGGAGCTGGAGAAGAGGCAGCTCTGTGGAAGGACAGTGGGTGTGGCTGTGGCTTCTCCCATTTTCCTGGCTGGCAAAGGGCAGAGCAGGAAAAATAGCAGGGGTGGAGTCACATGAAGAGGTCACATGATCCCCTTAGTTGGACTGCCCCCTTCACAGGGAAGAAATTTATTTTAATTTCATCCTGCTAATATTTGTATATGTCTACAACATCTATCTGTGTGACTTCATGGCTGTACTAGGCCATATCTTCACTGACTGATGCTGTTCACATACTAAACCACAAGAGTACAGCTTAGTCAATTAAGTTTTCATAGTTTGTCTTTTCTGATATCCTACATATTACTTGGAGGGTCTCATTTGTTCCTATTGAAATCAACAGCAAAACTCGCACTTAGGTCTGTAGAAATAATAGCAGATACTAAGATGACATTCTAGCCCCACTGAAGTTACTTGGAGCTTTGCCATTGACTGCAATGGGGCCAGCATTTCACCCCAAATTTCCTTCAAATTCAGACAAAATGAAAGAAAATATGTGGTTCCCCTCATTCTTCCCTTCTCTTTTGGATCTGCCTGAATTAAGTACGGTTCCCAGTGAGATCTATCATGCTCCTAAAAAGCATTTTAGAAATCGATTGCTTAATACTTCTTCATTTAGTCTAGACAAAATACTAGGAATTATGCTGTGGAGAATAAGCTTGCAGTAACAAGGAGATGGACCCGATGACCTTACTCCTCATTTCTATGATTCTAGTATCAATACAACAATCAGTGGGACTTTATTACCATTGTAATAGCTCCATAATGCATTCTGAAAAGCTGTATGAACAGCAGTTGTTGCATATAAGACTGACTTTTCTGAATATGAAAACATGCATTTAAAACTATCTTTAAATTCCAAAAAGACCTTGCCCCATTCTGACTGCTTTGTTGCATATTTACTATTTTAGAGCTACAATATTTTTAAAATTGAAAAATGGCATCTGTAATCAAACTGTTTGTGATGAGCTAGGGAGCCTTTCAACACTTTTTTTTAAAATGAAAATCAGGTTTATCAATTGAGAAATAATACCAATTTTTGTTAAAGTAGAATCCCTGGCAAAATACAGCAGTTAGAATATATGCTAATCCTTCCATTTTACTCCTGGTTTCTAAAATCAAAGTCATAGTAAATATAATAGGTATCTGTATGACATTTTTTCTTAAGAGCTACTTATGATCATGCCAAATTTCAATCTGATTCAGATATTAAATATTGAGCTGAACAACCCTAACTGCTGTGAACATATAAGCTTTGGGTTTATAATAAGCACAGTCCCATAAATCTATGTTATTTTTTATTAAAGTTTCTGGTTAGTGATTGGAGCTTCATCTGCATATTTTTCTTTATTAATAATATTTTATTTTCAGCAAGTAACTGGAAAGCTAACACAGATTTTGGCTTTATTTTGCCACAGATGTTTTGAACCTTTCTGCCAGGCACTGGAAATTTTAAACCCCAAGAGACTATTTGCTTCTAAATCCTATCACCACATTACGGAATAAAAATCACTGCCTGAAATATGTTAGTTTCAGCTTTCCTCCTATTAATACATTTTCCAATCCCTCAATAAAATTAGGAGTGCTGATTTAACATGCTGTCTGTCAGAAGAATCTCAGCTACATTCAGTGATATTATTATGTGCATATACTTTACATTTTCTTGTAACATGTAAAAACATATTCAAGTGCTGTACAGATACACAATGTTAAATAAGGCATCATTGAAAATAGGTCAGAGATAATGTACCATTTTGTCATTTAATGAAATGAATAATATATATTTACAAGATCAAAAAGGTAAGCAAGGAATGTATTTTATCAGATGGACTGTAACCTTAAATTCCTCTGTACATTGATACTATACTCTCCACCTGAACTAATGCCTACAAACATGTATGGTATAATCACCTCTGATGATCAGTCTCAGTTTGAGCAAGACTGCTCAATTTCAGGCACAATTTCAGATTCAGTATTCTCGTAGGGATAGATTATGGCCCTGCCACATGCCCTAAGCACGGGATCAAGTGTTGGTGCACAGGGCCCAAGGGAAAAAAGTGTGTTGCAGAGTGGCATGATTTCCTTCCCTACTTCCTCTTTGGTTAGGATGGGTGCCTACCAACAGCAAATTATCACTCTCTCCAAATTGGCTCTTCTGGGTTAGTCAGTGCATTGTGGGGCAGAGCTAAGGTTCATCTCTCTTTCGCCTCACCTGCTTGGCCTGGGAGGAATAGTTGGCACTGAGCACCTACTCATTGCTGTGCACTAAGACCCAAGGTTGAGAAAGAATGTGAGTGTGTGTGTTCCCCCCTCCCTTATACCAAAGGTGCACATTCTGGAGTAAATCTTATTGGCGGTGCAAATTACTTTTTTAACAAGAGTTTATATCTCTGAGTATTGAAATCTGTAGGACTCAAAATAAAGAGGGAAGTTTCAGTCCTATGAATTCTTTAGGCTGAACAGCTGGTGAGCTAAGGAGTTCCAAGTCATGTAGCTGGTTACTGGAAGGTGATGTTTCTATCTGACAGTCAAAATTGGCCTTCATACCTTAGCTTGATTGTTTTAGATTGGAGCCAAGAAAATGAAATATGAATTAAGTATAGAAATAACTCTGTATAATTATCTGACTAGCCCCACTAGACCATTCCTTGACAATTAATAAGTTAGAGGAGGTTACAGGTTCCCGGCACACCCTTACTGCTTTTGACTCCTACCTGGATACAAGCTGCCTGAAAGGCTCATGGTTTGCAAATAATTGTGGCAGCGTTCCTTATGTTCTTCTAAAGAGCTGCGCTGTTTATAGCTTCGGCCACAGTATCCACATTTGTGAGGTTTGCCAACTGCAGAAAACACAATTAGCAAATGAGTTAAGTTAAATATCTGACAATAACAATGATAACAACAAGAAATCATTCATGCTATCACCATACACAGCCAACAATCAATGGAGTTTTGGGGACTCTAAAAACAATGAGAATGTAGTTATCTATTTATTTATTTTAGAAATGTCTGTCTGTTCAAGAACTCGTTAAGTGGTAAGAGCTAAGACCACCAAATTTGGTATGCAGCTTCTTTTTATCTTAAATCAAAGCAGGGTTAAGGTTTGTTTATGCCAAGGAAATGGGAAGAGCTGGGAATAGGACTGTTTTCCATAACATGGAAAGGGAAGGGATGGAGAGAGGAGGGCCCATAGAGGAGGGGCGTGATACTGAAAGTGTCCACTGAGGGCAGTCAGCACAGGGGAGAGCTATAATGCAAAGAGTTCACTGGAGACAAGCACAACACCAAGAGAGTGGCCAGTAGGGCTGGGGCTCCACTATCTTACCTGCCACCAGACCATGTAAGTAGCCTCCCTGCCCCAAATCCTTTCCCTGCTTCAGCCCTTGGCTGCAATATCAGAGGGGAGGGAGAGCCAAGGCCCCTGGCATCTGGTTGGGAGAGAAAGTTCTGACGAATGGGACCCCCTAACCTGAGCCCCCACTTCGCCTTCAGCCCTCACTCTCACATTCCCCACATTCCCAACCTCCTACCCTGTCGCTCCTCCACATTCCCAAGGCCCTGCCCTGACTCCTGCACCCCATACACCATCAGCCCCCCTGTCCTGAAGGACCCCAGCAACACTGGATAAGTCTTCTAGTAGCCTCTAATTTAAAGACCAGCTGATACAAATAGGCATAGCTCAATTGAAATCAACAGAATTATCCTGATTTACATCAGCCAAAGAATCTAGCCTTAAATCTTCAAAACAAGGACAATCTCAGTTTCCCCACACATTCGGTGTGTCATTTGTCCTGACTGGTTTCCTTCTCTGCTTTGGAACTGACCCAAATATCTGGGGCAAATATAGTATCATAATTTTGTCTTGGTGACTCATGATAAGCAACTGCACAATCAGAGAACCACAGAGGCACCAAATACCTCAAAGGATGTTGGCAAATATGTTTAAGTATTGTTTGCCAGGTTTTGTAAAATGAAGATGAGGGTATTGATAACTGTTTCTTTAAAGTTAAAGGCTTTGCAAAATTCTAGGACTGATGATGTTAAAATCCTGGGTTCTCAATTTGAAAATTACCTCAGGATGCTGGGATCCCACTTTCTGTAATTTCAGAACCTTGGACGCTACCCCTTAGAATGTATTATATTGGGCAACTGCCAGTTTGGCAGAAAAGATCGCAGCACTACAAACCTTCCTTCATTCTTTGCCTATGTGCCTCTGCTTTGGAGTGGGGCAGAATTCTCAGTTTGATGAGTAAAGAACTGTACGGAGGAGAAGACAGTTCAGGTTCAAAGTCCAGAGACTGCCAACTGTGATGACTGTTTTTGTGGGGGTAGACAACTCTCCACCAGTTCTGATGAAATAAGAACCATCTTTATCCTTTACTTAAAACTGAAGCCCAATCCAAGCAGAGCCTTTTTTAAGGTTCAAATAAGTCTTGGATAATTTTTATAAAAATATTTTTATTTTCTTGGCTTTGTCAGAATCCAGAAAGAAAAGCATTGAAATTTCAAGACAGAGGCTCTGCTTGTGGTGTTTCTACCATGATGACCATGAAAGTACTGGGGAATTTTACAACCATGACCGTTCACATGAGATTTCTGGCCCAAAATCTGTAGACTTGTAAGACTGGCTAGTTTTGCTAAGGAGCTATACTTTTGGATGGTTATACAACCTTCATGTTTGAGTTTCACTTACCATCACTGTCAGCTAGGAACTGGATTGGGATCACCAATATACTTGCATGCCTTGATGTCACTTTGCTAATAATAATATTGTGTATTTATATAGTGTCTCATGTCCTACAGAATCTCAAAATTTTATTCAAACTGTACAGAAAACACTTCACCTACATTTGGAGTAGAATGCTACAGCGGCTAAATAGCATAAAGCACAACACAATACTTGTTTAGGTAGGAAGTGAAGAGGAATACTGTATCACCTTGAAATAGCAATTCTAAATAAGCAGAATGCATTTATACCCAGTTCAGAAAAAAATCTATATGCAGGACATTATTTAAGTGCATGCTTAAGTCCCACTGAAATCAATGAGCTTAAGCACAAGTTTAACATTAAGCTTCTGTTTCAATTGTTTTCTGAATTAGGAACTGATATAAGCAAAATCCAAAGAGAATTTTATTTAGACACTTGGGAGAACAC
Source organism: Pelodiscus sinensis (assembly GCF_049634645.1). Classification (NCBI taxonomy): domain Eukaryota; kingdom Metazoa; phylum Chordata; order Testudines; family Trionychidae; genus Pelodiscus; species Pelodiscus sinensis. The sequence continues at coordinate 156,751,084 of NC_134712.1, forward strand.
CACTGTTTTTACAAACAGAGCAATCTTTAGTGAGCACTTGTGGCCTCGTATTAAAAAAATGGTAAGTCCAGAGCCTGCTACCACCAGACAAGGTCATTGGCTCCATGCTAAACTTCAAAGAGCAAATGACCAACATCACTACAGGAAGCATAAGGGGATTCCCTTGGAAGCCTCCTGCCCAAATACTCAGCAGGCTTATTCCAGCTTGATTTGTGAAAAATGATGAAATCACAGCCCCAGTTGGCATGGTTACTGGCTACTTTTATTGGTGAAGGTACTATTTTGGATTTGCTTCTCAGTAGGACCATGATGCTGTGAACTTTTTAAACACTAAGAAGCCTTATTCAGTGAAATACTCATGCACAAGCATGAGTATTTTAGAAAATATTTATCCATAAGACTCCATTAGAGTCGTTTTAATTTAAGAAATACCAACCCCTATCTGAAACATCTAACAGTAAAATTTAGTACAAATCATGTGTTGTCCACAATGGGTGGAAATAATCTCATATTCAGACCCAACATTAAACCTGTGCATTACTCATACCTTCATTTGAGGGATTAAGTGGGATTTAACTGGTCCAGAGGCCTCAAGCAGCCTCTACACCACGGTACATTTCACTCTGACTACATCTAGACTACAGGCTTCTTGCGCAAAAAGCTTTTTTGGAAGAGATCTTCTGAAAAAACTTTTTCGAAATAGAGCGTTCACACTGCAACAGCGCATAGAAAAAGTGATCTTTTTTGAAAGATAGCATCAGACGCTCTCTCGCATGTAAGCAGTGATTGTTGTGAATGGAATGGCCACCAGGGCACCTGCGCTTTTTCCTCTTTCCTCTTCTTCCGAAAAAACCTCGCTCTTCCCCATCCACACACACATTTTTGTAAAAGAACGCTTTCGCAAAAGGCTTCTTCCTCATAGAATGAGGGTTACCAATTGCTCAAAAAGCCCTCTGTTCTTTCGATTTACTGTCGAAAGAATGCACTTGCAGTGTGGACATAACAAGTTTTGTTGGAAAAATGGCCATTTTTCCGAGAAAACTCTGGACTAAACATAGCCTCAGATGCAATCCTTATTCATGCAAGTAGTCCCATTAAAGGGGTTGTTCCCCTAAGGGTTGAAACATCAGAACCCAACATGGAAATTTCCAACCAGCCTGGGGCCAAGAAATAAAGAAAAGATGATTATTTGGGGTTGCTAAAATAAATAGAATTGTGACGAGGCTTTCTCACTGTTCAACGTTTGCAGCTAATCACTTTTTGTTTATATCCCAAGCTGGTTAAGCCTGAAATGAGACCACTTGCACCCTAACCTAAGCAGTCTTTGCAGACTTAGTGGCAGTGAGCATGAACATTACACCTCGCCCTGACCAGGAAGTAAGCAAACTTTGTCCAAAAAGTGCTTGGATGTGGTTACTTACCAGAATGAGTCCTCAGGTGGCCCGTGAGGGCATCCCTGCGTCGGCAGGCATAGTTGCACAAGTGACATTTGAAGGGTTTTTCGCCCGAATGCAACTTTATGTGGCGGAGGAGATTGCCTTTCTGAGTAAACGAGGCTCCACACTGACTGCAGTGGAAAGGGCGTTCCCCTACAAGGAAAAGGAGAAATATGTGAGAACAAAAATCTTACATAGGAACAAGAGAAAGATTTCAGTGAGAAAGTTGTTTTCTCACTGGTGCTCTATGACTTCCACCGGCTGCAGGTTTGATATAACATGAGGCTTTCAGACTAAACCTGCCAGTTTCTTAACGCTTCACTGGCTGGGTCAATTTGATCTGAAAATCTAATTTTTTTTTTCTAAATCAGAATGGCACATCACAATGCAAATTCAAACTCATTTAAATAAAGTGACTGCAACATTTTGTGTTGAAGAGCCACTCTTCCTGATCAGCAGTTTTGGAATAAACCAATATCCAATTTTGCATGTTGTGGCATTTGGTGGGGTTTTTAATGTGGCTTTTTTCAAAGGGTCTTTAAAATATGCCACTGAAGCAGCAAAATAAAAAGGAAACTCATTAAAAATGCATTTCAGGATCACAAGTTCATTTCAGCGTTACATTCTTATATTTAAATGAAAGGCACTTCATTATAACAGTTATAATAACTTCTTTTCATTTACATTTTCCCTGTATTTTCCCTTTCAATTTCTTCTCCATTACCTGTCTGTCCCTAAGCAGCCAAATCAGGAAAGAGACAGAAAAAAGAGAGAGAAAAATAAAATGAGAAGTTAAGACAGTGTAAAGGAAACCCAGCACCTTCCATACAAAAGTCCTGACCTCCCCTAGACAGGATATGAACATAAGAGTTATATTAATGTGCTGTGCTTTTCTCCACTTCAGATAAAAAAAATCCAACCATTTAAGGAAGCACAGTCATTTGTCTAAATTGGTACACTTTATCAAGGGAGAAAGTGAGAATGCCAAACCAAAGATGTAAATATAGCTTTAGGCTGCATCTAGATTGGCATGATTTTCCGGAAATGCTTTTAACAGAAAAGTTTTCCATTAAAAGCATTTTCGGAACAGAGCATCTAGATTGGGACGGATGGTTTTCCGCAAAAGCACTTTGTGCGGAAAAGCGTCCGTGCCAATCTAGACGCGTCCTCAAAAAAGCCCCTATCGCCATTTTCACCATTGGGGCTTTTTTGCGGAAAACAAATCTGAGCTGTCTACACTGGCTCTTTTGCGCAAAAGCTTTGCGCAAAAGGAACTTTTGCCTGAACGGGAGCAGAATAGTATTTCCACAAGAAGCACTGATTTCTTACAGTAGGAAGTCAGTGCTTTTGCGGAAATTCAAGCAGCCAGTGTAGACAGCTGGCAAGTTTTTCTGGAAAAGTGGCTGATTTTCCAGAAAAACTGGCCAGTCTAGACACAGCCTTTTGTTTGGGGTTTTGGCTTTTTCGTATTGCTTTTTGAAATTGCTATGCTCTTTTGAGGTACCTGATATTTTAAAATTTCTGCAAAGTGGCATATGTGTTTAAAGTTGCACCAAATGCGACAATTTACATAAAAAAGGAATCATGTGTATCATCTTCCCCAAATCCTTCTATCATTCCTGTTAGCCATAAGAAATCCCAGAGTGTGTCATCAAGCCAACCTTTGAAACTAATTTTCTCACATTTGTTTGTCCTAAAGGAAAACTAAAATAATTTAAACTCAGCTAATGTTTTACTGATAAAATTGATCTTTTTTTTAGTAAAGATATGTACAATGCAAAAGAATAATACATGTTTAACAAAATCTAATCAGTAAATACTTCCTTTTCCCCCCAACCCATATGAACATCTCTTCTTATCTTGCACATTTAGAAATACCTAGCTTGTGTGTGAAAGCATACAAAAACAAGCTATAACCATTCTCGCTACTGCATAATATGGCTAGATAGCTCAGCAACAAACAGATAGAAGCGAAGCTCACTCTGATCTATGAAGAATCCTTTGCTTGGGTGATCTCTATAATCAGGGTCAGATTCCTTAACATTCAAAACTGTGCTAATGGGAAACTATTCTGTGAAAAGGAGCATTTGACCAAATGTCCTCAGGAAAGTCTGAATCTCCCGTTTTAGGAAACGTGTTCCTGTCTTCATCACGGCCCACATATTATTTAGGCACTTAAACTCCTGTTGGAATTAATGAGAGTTTGGTGCCTAAATACCATTGAAGATCTGGTTCCCAAAAAAGAAACAGATTCTCTTGGCTAGTGTAAAATGGTGCAGCTCTACTGAAGTCTGATGAACAAGCCCCAGGGTTGTACAAAATGATCATTTGAGAAGAGGTTATTTACAATATGGGTTGCAAAGATCTGAGTGGTTAATGGAGTCTGCCTCTCGTTTGTACTCTCTACATCTCTGTAGCAATTAATAGAAGAGATATTTTTGAGGGTGGAGTGAAACAGTAACTGAGAAGCCAGTTCACATTGACCATCACAAATACAGAGGAAACAGTTAATTCTTACTAAGCAGCTTTTCTGTCATCATTTCAATTAGCTTTACTTTGAGAAGCAAAAGAAGAAAAAATAAGGATGATAAAAGCATGCAGGGAGAGGCATGCAGAGTAAGACTGAAAAGCTGTGTACTCTCTAATGCTATATAATTCACAATAAGAGCATTTATTAGGGAACGAATACTTCAGTCACTGTATTGCAACAACTGAAAATACCTCTGCACTAAAAGAGAGTCCATCCATGTAAATTTGCTCCCACTACCCAAACTGTCCACTCTACAGCTATGGGGATGTAAAAGCATGTACTCACTATGGGACCTAATGGACCAAATAACCTTCAACAAGAATGGCAAGTCAGTCCAGGATCTATCTAGGAATACCACTGGCCATGAGAACCTCACACAGAATGAAAGACACTAGTTCGCAGAAAGTAAATTTTGTCTTTTTATATGAGAAATCTGGTTTAACTGTTTTATTGATTTCCTGTCTAGGCACTATTTAATTTCCTCTTAAGTGTCAGTGGCCCTAGCTAGGTCTTAACATAGAGATGAATTTCAATCCCCCTTGAGCAAAGTTTATCACATCCTCCTTACTTGCATGTTTTTCATCCCTACTAAAACATTTCTTATTGCAAGTGCACTCACATACACATTCACATGTGTAGGTGGACTATTTTTAGAGGTCCACATTGCCATTTGAAAATTTTAGGGGTCCACAATGGTTTTCAATTTTTTTTTCATTTGTGGACCCCTAAAAATTTCAAATGGAAGTGCAGACCCCATTATAAATTTTAGATATAGTTGGTGGACTTCAGGTTGAAAACAGGTGCTATATGGTAATGACAAGCTTTTATGGACCTCTTAGACATAGTTTGCAGACCCTCGGGGTCTGCAGCCACAGGTTGAAAATCACTGCTTTAACCACTGACACAAACCAGATACACAGGACCCTCAAAGCATGTCAATCTTGACCTGCAACAAGTCCTCTCCAAAACATTCTGCCAATCACATGATATTATGGGGATTATTCTGAAAGGTGTGGAACACTAGCATCTCCGTTTGGCTTCAATGAGTATTGTGGATGCTCAAGCAACCTTCAACATCAAGCCATATATGTTATTTTCATAAGCTGGAAAAATAAGGACGATGTTGAGATGGCCAGAGCCCTCTCCATTAGTGATTTTAGCTAAGTGTCCCCCTATAGCTAGGTGTCAGATGCACACAGCCATCACTATATCTGATGGCTCCTAATATGGTGCATTAGTGCACTCAGGTCCTGACAGGTGAAAATATACCACCCTACCTGCTTACTGGAGAATGTGTATGAATTCTTCAAATGATCAATAGCAGAAGGCTATTGGTGACTTTGGCTAATGGATCCCATGCTCAGAGGTCTGAGAATCAGTAAGCATGCCTTTTTCATTTTAAAAGTGCTTTCTGAAAAATTTAACATGAAAGGAACAATAGGCTGAATATCATCAACCGGATAACAGATTGGGGGCCAGATAGTCATGAATGCATTCCTCTAGTACAATAAGGAGAAGCTGGTAACAATATTGGTGTGCAGTCTGGGTCTTATAGCTACTCACAGACTGGAGTGGGCAGAAAATATCAGGTGCTACTCTGCATATCTACACTTGGCAGGTGTTTTCATTAAATGTAATTATGTCTTTTTATCAGGTCAGGCAGTCATTATATTTTGGCGTTTTAGTGTGCCAGGGTTTTATTCATTTATCAAATATTTATTTAAGAGCCCTTCACTGTATATGCAGGTTTTACATGAATTAGCAGCAAAGTAATTCATTTGCAAGGCTTATTCCCTCATCAGGCACATATTGAAATGGGCTTCGGCATAGTCAGTTAAATGTCTTTAATAGCGTATCCCATTTCCACTTTAATTTTCACAACAGACCTGAAAGGGAACCAGTTACTGCTATTTCCCTCTGACATCCCTTTAATTTAGAATAGCTGATCCTGATCCTGAGCGCCTTCTCCAATCCCTGCACAAGATGAGCTCCAATGGACTTCAGCAAAGATTTTCTCACAAAAGGAGTTCAGTATCAGACCCTGTTCAAAGCACTGACTTGATCAGACAAGCTCACAGGACAATTAAGGAACCTAACTTAGGACTTGTGGTTTCATTTATAATAAAAAAATGATGTGGATTCTAATGAGTGCACTAAAGCATGCATGGTGTTTTCCGCACCATTCTACATGCTATATACTTTAATTGCATCCTGTGGGCCAAATTAATAATCCTAAAGGTTGCTGTGAAGAGGACCAACACTTCACTAGGACTTCTTGAAGGTCTTGGGCCTAATGCTCCATCGCTCTTCATGTTGTGTATCCATTTACACCTGTGCTAAAAAGTGAGTACAAATTTGTCAGTCTAGGTTAGTAACATTTTATACTCACTCTGCGCAGATATAAATGACTCCACCTGCTTCAAAGCAGAGGAAATTTGGGCTCAGGGTATACTTCCATGGGTACCGAGAGTGAGGAATGTTCACAAGTGGATTCTGCTATGCCATTTTGAAAGATGTTGCATACAGTCCACCCAGAACTGCTTACCACTCTTTGGTATATGGAGATAGGGAGAGTTGTGTCCAGGTATGCCCCCATGTAAATTATTCACCACTGCCATTAGTATCATCTCCATGAACATCTCTGCTTTACAGAAACTTCTATGAGAGAAATCTCTCTTCTGTGAGGAAATGCTAGAGAGATAAGGGGTCTCCACCTCCCCTCATCCCCAAATCCTGCCATGCAACCACACTGGAACACACACAACTTGACCCCTCTAGGTATTGTTACCACCCCTCTTCTGTGATCATCACAGAAATTTGCAGAGGGACTATACAAGGCCTAGTTCAGTGGTGGGGAATGTTAGGCCCGGGGCTGGATGTGGCCCCTGGCTTGCCTGGATGTGACCCCCAAGGCTCAGGACTCCCCCCCCCCCCAGGCACTGGGGAGCCTGTGCTGGCACTCCAGCCCTCCTGAAACCGCACCATGGGGCTGGAGCACAGAGAATCTACTACCTAGGCCCTCCTAGGTTCTGGTGTGCAAGGGGAATAGGGGGAGTGTCATTCTCCTTAGTCAGGGGCCATATCAGTGAGGTTTTTTTGTTTTGTTGTTGTTTGTTTCTCACTTGTATGCGGTCCCCGACTGAGTTTTCTCTGAGTCAGAAGCCCCTGACCCAAAAGAGGTTCACTTGGCCAAGTTCAATGCAAGTATTGCTGAAACTCTGTTCTGAAGACTTAGGGCCTCATTCTACCTCTATGGACAAGCAGGAATTTTACCCAGGATTCATTCACAGGTCTGAGAAGCTCTGAAACACTTTTAGAGGGCTTTTTGTTTTCTTTTCTTTGTCTGTTTTGTTTTTCAAACATGGAAGTATCTTTCCTCCCTGTTCATTGTATCAGACTTTTTGCAAATAATAAATTAGCTTCATCATGCAAGTAGCTTAATACTACAGCCAGAAGCTTTGGGCTGACCAAAAACACAGCTTCTTGCATATTATTATATCTTCCTAAAAATAACTCTCTGGCTAAACAAGAGTTTCCATATTAAGTCTATTTCAATTCATGCAACTCTATTATCTTTATACCATTATATGTTGAGCCAACTGGGCCTGTCAAAAGAACTCTTGTGGACATTTTATCAGCTTTCAAAGAAGTACACTAACATTCAATGAAAGAAAAACCACCAAACCCTTTACTATAGCTCTCAAGTACATAGCAGTATCACACTTTCAATAACTTTTCATTGCGTTTTTCAATAAAGATGCAAAATATCTGCTTTTCTCATGAAGGATACATGGTATTTTGAAAAAGATTTCTAAACATCACCATGATCATTGCTTATCACTACTCAATGTTCTGTTATTGTAGCTTGGGCAGTTGCATTTAAAATGATAAACACCAGAGTTGGAAAGGTTGTTCTGGGTCATTTCATGCATCTTCACCAGTTAGTGCATTACTGGTCTCTACATTAAAACCCATAACTATTTTATTTAGCCTGCTCCTGAATGACTCTAGGGCTTCATCTAGACTACAGGATTCTTTCGGAAGAAGCTTTTCTGGAAGAGATCTTCCGAAAAAACTTCTTCCGAAAGAGAGCATCCACACTGCAAAAGTGCACAGAAAAAGCATTCTGCTTTTTGAAAGAGAGAGTACAGACTGAATGGACACTCTCTCCCACGTAAGCTGTGATTGCAATGGACGGAATGGCCACCAGGGCACCTGTGCTTTTTTTTTTTTCCTCTTCTTCCGAAATAATTCTCTCTTCCCCATCCACACATGCCTTTCTGTGAAAGAGCTTTTTCACAAAAGGGCTTCTTCCTCGTAGAATGAGGATTACCAATGCCGGAAAAACAACAAATGTTTTCTCGATTTTCTTGTGGAAGAACACAATTGCAGTGTGGACGTTCCTCAAATTTTGTCGGAAAAACAACAAATGGAAACTCTAGGTGAATTCTTCCCTTTCATACCCAACAATCTGGGCTACAATTTTAGGCTCTGATCCTGCAACTGGCTATATACAGCTCAGCCCTATGCCTGTGACAAGTTTCAGCACTAAGTTCAGAGTGACCCATCCTCAGGCACAGTCAATGGCAGGATCATGTTTTTAGGCCTTACTATGTGGTGTTATGATCATTAGTTCCTATGTTCTATGAGGCTCATTAGAACAAGAGAATCCAAAGAGAAGAGCTGCAGCATCGTGATAATGAAAAGCTACCATATGTGAAAAAACAACTTCCTTCCATGACTCTTTGAAGTCCTGCTGAGGAGTTTCAGATGATCATTAAAATGGGCTTTTATTCTGTAAAGTGTTTGCCATGAAATCAATTATGGTTGTTTACAGAAATTATGAAAAAAGATTCTTAGATTTGCAATTTAATTAATTTGTGACATTTGAATAACATGATCTTTATGCAGTGAAGGAAATATGAGAACAATATTTTCTTAATAGTGCAAAACAATTCAAAAAATGTTCATGTAATTTTGTCTTCATTAAAAAAAACCATGCCAATGGAATGCCTTTGGAATCAATGTAACTAGGATAATTTACTATTGTTGATGGTATAAAGGAATAAATGATATATTTATGTATGTCTCATTGTGGTTATACAAAGGGGTCTCAACCATTTCTTTCTGAGACCCTCCCCCAAAATGTTATCAAAGCTGCATGCCCATCTGTGCCACAGTGGTTTTTCTGCACATAAAAGCAAGGACCAGCATTAAGGAGTAGAAAGCAGGGCAATCACCTCGTAGACCTTACACCACAGGGGGCTCTCAAAGTTAAATTACTTAGGCTTTAGCCCTATGTGATGGGGTTTCAGGTTTTTCTCTGGGCCCCAAGAAGTCTAATGCCACCCTTGCTTCGCAGACCCCCCCCCCCAGAAGCCTGCTTACAGTCTCCGTGCCGCCCCGAATGGATAGTCAAGTATCACTGAGTTATACAATAGCACATTAGAGCTGTAACCTTAAATCATGGGTTCCTTTTCAATTTAGGACTCTCTGGGTTGGAGCCAATTAACTTTAGGAGGAATCTTGCTTCATTTCAAATTCAGAATGGAACGGCTCAGTAACACAGTTTCAAATGCTTAAGGAAGCAGCAATGTTATTATAAAAGGGAACATGGTTCTAACACTCACAAAATAAATCTTTTCCTATTTATGTGGCCAATTCTTGGCCCTAAAGGAAAAACTATGCCAGGCCTTACCAGTGTGGCTTCGTTTGTGAACCATGAGCACATTGGGACCGATGCAAATTATCCCACAGATATCACATTTTAGCTTTCCGTTAGGAAGTCGAATGCCTCCAACTCCTGACATAGCTTTGCTGCCTGGGCCATTGTGTGAGCCATTCATTTTCTCTCCAGAGGCATCAAGCATTCGTAAATCCTCTGCACATTCTTCCCCATTCATTTCACAGGCACGCCCATTCTCTTCATCACTCTGAGTCTCTATTTTAATATTACTGGCTGAAAAAAAAATACAGGATGCCACTCAGTTTTGTTACAAAATAAACATAGGTGGCAAAGAAACAATCAAATCAAAGGAGAAAACTTCTAAAGAGAATGTACAATATACCTTAGCACAGAAGCAACTTATATGGAGACATTTTTATGTGCAACGAAGTGAGTTCAGTGACATATGGAATAATGGGCAATGGATACCAGTAACCAAGCTGATAAAGTCTTTCATATTTTTGTAGTAGTAACATCTGCATTGTCAATCCAAATGAACTGGTAGGAGACTAATAATGAATTCATATTGTTTGAGTTTGTCTGACACCAAATAGTGAAAATAAGTACCCATCAAAGACAATGGGTGTCATTAAAAATACATTTGACGTTCTCCAGTGACAGCCTTACCAGGACATCATTTCCTAAGAGTAGGATGAGACCGAGGGTTGCACTGCTGTTGAATTCACATATTGATTGATTTGTCAATATAAAAGGAGAAAGCATGGCAGTGGGAAGGGAAGAGGACTTAGGGCTTGCTTACACGAGACAGTGGATCGAAGCTGCAGCGATCGATTCACCAGAGGTCGACTTATGTCTGCTTAGATACGATAAATCAACTTCTGAGTGCTCTCCTGTCAACTCCCATACTCCACCAGGATGAGAAGAGGAGCCAGAGTTGAGGGAGAGCAGCCCCTGTTGACCTTACAATGTTGAAAACACCAACAGTAAACACCAACAGTTGACTTCAGCTACACTATTTATGTAGGTTATATCTACTGTGGGAGTATGCACTGTGGAGTAGACCACAGCCAAAGAGCGAGAAGGAAGAGGGTGAGATTTCTGGGGTTGGAATTGTGGTTGAAGTAAAAGGAGCAGAACTCATGCACTTGGGATGGCATGACTGGAGGTTACTGGGTTATAGGTCAAAGCCTCAGGAAACACGGACAAGTGATGGGAAGAGGGTCAAGTCAGCAGGAGGGAACTGGAGAATGGTTTAGACTGAATAAAGGAACTGGATGAACTAGTGTTGAATAAACTAGTGGTTGAATAGAGCTATCTAAAATACCCCCACATTATACTTAAATAGGCATTTTATTTCTTAAGCAGTCTGAGTAGATGAGAGAATGGAGCCGGTATTAGACACCTTTAAAAGGACCGCATCAGAAAATTTGCTTTTTCCTGAAGTCCCTTTTTAATGCATATGATGCTGTATAATTAGTCAAGTAATATAGGTAAAATGGTACTACTAGTTGAATTACATCAATTAATTTTTCTCTTTCAAATATGAATAAACTATATGGTAAAAATTTTGTATGTGATAATTGCCTTTCATAGCTGCTGCATAGGTGACTGTTATCCTGTGTGAACACAGCAAAGACCTGAAACCTTTGAGAATTAACCAACTATGGGAGGCCTATTGTCAATTATGATAATTCCATTATTCAGTCTATGCCTTCACAGGGGTTGTATTATATTACCTTTCCATCCGTCTCCTTTATATTACAGCTGGTCAACATTTTTCCATTTTTATTGTTGAAAAACAGTCTTTTCTAATTGAAAATGATTGTTACAATTGAAGTTTTTCCCCCAAAAAACTTTCATTTTTATCAGCAAAATCAGAACAATGACAAATTTATTTATTTATATTTATTTAAATATTTTTACCCCACCTCTCTATTATTTAAAATATTCGAGATGGCTTACAACATTTTTTAAACACAATACAAATATATATAAAAATTTAAAATAAGAGCCCCCAGAGGGACATAAAAGCTCCTAAAAAACATCGAGAAGAGGAACATACACATATAGACTCAAACCCCAGTAAAAGTATGAGTAAAAAGGATGGCTTTAGCCTGACGCCGAAACAATGCTAGTGTTGGCGCCATGCGAATATCCCGGCAAGACTGGGATATAAATTATTGTCTTAGCACATACCTATTTTCATCCAGTCCAGACCTAAGATTTTCTTCCATTGTAGTAACAATGATTTTATATTGATCAGCAACATAAAAGATGATGCAATATTGACATATATTAAACCAAGGTCCATAAGGGATATAGTAGGTCTGGATGTTCTTCTAAATATGAAATCGGTTCATCAAACTCTTACCTCTATTACACCCAACAATCACACAAAAATCAAATGATCCAGTGGAATTGCACAGATGTAATTGATGTTAGAATTTGGCCCAATATACGCATTGCTATAGGATAAAAGTTGAGGACAAAGAAGGTTAGTGTTAACATTGGGGGGGCTGAACTTCTTCTATAGGTCCATAGGGTCAATCTAGATATTTTAATGTGTTTTTAAGATAAAGTATTTCTATGCAACCTAAGCCTGGGACAAGTTCCTCTCCAGCTTCCTTCCTAAAGAGGAGAATAATTCAGAGTTCCAGAAAAAAAATACTATTAATCTCTTAGCAATTTAAAAAAAAGCATGACATTTTTATATACTACATGGCTGGCTAATCAGAAGTGATTAGTAATTTTCTCTAAATTCAGTGGCAGTCAGAAAGCACACATTTGAAAATGTAACCTGGTTGGTTAATAGAAATGTACTGCCTTGTCACATGATAGTTTCCAGCCAATCTTGCATCAGCCTGTCTTTCTCACTTGTAGAAATAAATTATTGAACAAGTTAGTCTTATTTATCAAAAATTACTAATACTTCTGTTTTAGCAGACCCAGCCAAATGTGACTTTCAAAACATTTATATTCATTAAGAGAAAAACTTAATGTGGGGATAACAAAAAAGGATTAGATTGTTTATGTCCTTATGTAGCTCTTGTAATTAAATGCAGACAAATGTAAATTACTGAGCACTGAAGTGACGAAAAAAATAAAAGTGCCAGATGGACATGCCCTTCAGTGAATTGACAGCACACTGTATACTTACGGGAAAAAGATTTGGGAATTATTGCGTGAAAATCTCTAAAGCCTTCAGCCCCATATGTAGCTGCAACAGAGAAGGCAAACAGAATGCTGGGTTGTGGTATTGCTAGCAGTAAAAGTAAAAGAAGATGAATTTATTATTACAAAAGATGTTGCTTACCTAAAAGAGAGGCAGACATAGCACAGAAAAGATGCAATATAAAGCAAGGTCAGCAGAATGATAGCTAGGAGGAGAATGCTCGTGTATATGCATAGTAATTTCCCTATGAAACATTCTGTTTTCCCAGAGTTCCGTAAGTTTTATGATGTTTTGTGAGAGCCCAACAATTCTCTCAATTCTTCCTTCCTAGATAGGGCCAGTTTCTGCAGGTAAAATTCCCACTGAAGCCAAAAGGAGCTGTGAATAGAATTTTCAAGGGAAAATCTTTGGAAGGAGAGGAATGTGTAAGTCTGCGAGCCCCTTTGCAAGCCTCTGCTTTTGTCTTCAAGGGAACTATATTTTAGAGGCCTAATCCAACTGTTTTTTCTTTAGAGAGCTGTTCCTTGTATCTATGCAATCATCTCTATTTGCTTTAGTGACAAAAATGTGATTTGGCTGCTTTTTTTTCCACTTCTGTTAGCCCAGTGCAGTTAATTGAGGGCTTGTATACATGGTGCATTAGATTACACTTAAAGGGTGACACCAGCATGTCATGCTCTAACTGGACCATATTTTTAATTATCAAAAATAGCCATGGAGGTAAGGAGCAGTAAAGTTCTCAAAAGGAGCCTGGCTATAGCACCGCAGGAAATGGGAATAAAACCAGTGGAAATGGAAACATGTTTAACATGATGGAAGGAAGAAAAGATAATTAGCTGAAATGTATTCAAGTACATTTTTGTAACTGTAATCGTGATCAGGGCGTGGCATCAGCAATAACTTGCAGATATAAAGTTTTGTCTAAAACTTTATACTTGGATTAGGTTAGGTATCAACATTTTCGGTTTCAGGTGGAAGAAGAGACTTGTATGATCTCCTTCCAGTCTATAGAGGTTCTGACAAGTCTTTTAGGGAGCAGGATTTCAGATTTCAGATTTACTGATGCAGCAATAAATACCTGATACTTTGTATTTTCCAAACAACAAAATATTATTTGCCTACTGTACAAATAAGACACTATATATATAAAATCTGTTGTTATTATTATTATTATTATTATTATGAAGACCTAGCCCTTCTAATTCAGTAAAGCCATTACTCTTTTAATTAAAATATGCTTAAATTTGGTTAGAGACAATCTTGAAAGCTCCTGAACAGTTGGGCTTGATTCATCACAGTGATACTTCATTTTTACATTGATGCAATGCCACTGAATTACACCACCAAAACACTGGACTAATGTGGTGGTGAATCAGGCTACAGATACACAGGAGGTTAAATCATAAGCCACGTTCATTGTGATGAATGCATATATTGGTCCCAATGAGACTGAGTTACCAAGTCTTCGAATTAATTATGTGATGAATGCCGAAAGCCAATTGCAGGAGATTTTTAAGAGATCATTATATTATGAGAGCCATCTATCTAATGTACATCTCCTACAATCCTCCAGCTTCCTCTCATGATTTCTCATGTGTCCAAAGCCCCTCTGTATCCTAACCACATACCAAATCCTTCATCTGCCTAACCCTGACTATTTCCACAATACAGGAAGGTAATATCAGTCTGCTGTACATTGGAAACTCGAATAAAGTTTAAAATTCTGTTTAAAATCAAAATATATGAGCAAGGCTAATGCACTGATTATTCTACTACTAGTCACACGTGTTTCAGTAAAGCCTCCATTTTTATATGGAAAAGATGTTGCTGCAAGATTTCTAGTCTGCTGCACCAGAGTTCTGCAGAAATCCAGGAAGCTAGCGGCAGAAGTTACAGACCCAACTTCCTGTGCAGTGCCTTACCACGACTAACATGTATCTACAGCATAGTAAGTATTAAGTCTGTCAGATGATAGGGTTCTGATTTGTATTTCTTGGTGTGTGTGCGTGCAGAGTGCTGTTCAGGATTCTTGTTGGTTTGGAGAAGGAAATCATGGCTTTCGCTACACAGACACCATTTCATACTGTTACAGTGAAGAAGGAGCTGAGAGAGAGGCTGGGTTATTTTTGGCTCCTCGAGGAAAGGATTTGGGCCAAGATACTCAAAGATATTCAAGTTCCTAACTCATCCCCATGATCTCCTGGGAGGAGCAAAGCAAGATGGAGTGAGAATTGAGGGGCTTTGTCATAAAGATCTGACAGCTGGGAAGAAGTGGGAGAAACCACAATGGGTTGCTTGGGAAGCAGAATGTTCTAATTGGCTGGTAGAGGATTTGGCAGTTGAGTAGAGTGTTCTGTCACAGAAAGGGAAAGGAAACATCACCCTTACCCTCCTCCTTCATTTATTTCTCTCCTTCTCTTCCCCCATCCAAGCCATGAAGCTACAGAATCACAACAGGCACAGTGCCTCAGCACTAAGCATCCTTACTGTGCAAGCTACTTGCTTTATAAGGAACCGACTCAGAAATCTTGACTCGATATTCATGAGATGCGGTCTAATTTAATAGGCAGAAATCTGAGGCAAAAAGCATTCTGATTGAACAATGAAAAAGCCTTTGCTGAAATACTGTCAGGTGAGATAAACAGGACATTTGTCAGAGAGCTTAACTGACTTCTAGTGAAACAGTAAATCCTGCTCTTTATATACTGTGACTGTCTCAATTCAGTAAACACCTCTTTTACCACACACTAGTTTCTAGTCTATCTCAAGACTCTTTATGCAACACACAAATATAGAAAGCTACTTTTTTTTTTGGCTAGGAAAAGGAACTGCTTTTTTCTATACTATCTTCTCTCTGGGTGTTTGTGCATCAATTCTTACAACAGCTTGACTCTAGCCTAAAAATACAAGGTAAACTTTTCAAGAAACCCTAGGTGACTTAGGAGTCTAGGAGCCTAAAGAGTCACTGAAAATCAAAGGGTCTTATGGGCCATTAATTCAAAACTATTTGGGAGAGTTAGGGAGAATTATTCAATGGAAATTAGGCACCTATCTGCATCTTTGTACCTAAATAGATTTGAAAATCTAGCACAAAATATTCAAGTAACTTTTGAAAATGGGACTAAGCCTCCTAAATCACTTAAGAACATGGCGGAATTTTTACCTTATTCTCTTCAGCTGGCATTTTCCAAAGAGTTTATGACTGTAGGGCCAGATTTGCAATGGTATTTAAGTGCCTAAAGATGCAGACAGATACCTAGTGAGATACTCAAAAGCATGTAAGCAAGTTAGATGCTTAACCTGCACTGATTTCAATAGGATTTAAGTGCTTTCCTTGCTTAGGCCCTTTTGAAAATCCCACTAGGGAATCTTCATAATCAAGGGTATGTTTATAGTGCAATTAAAACCCCACAGCTGGCCCATCACTGGAGCTTGGCATAGGTGGTGTTTAAGTGCAGTGTAGACATTGGACTTGGGTTGCAGTCCAGATTCTGCTTTCACCTATCAGGATCCTAGAAATCAGCAGCAAAGGAAAGGCCCTTCTGAGTATTTGGATTAATTTTTGTGAATGCTTGTTTTGTTTTAATGTGAATGGGTGTGTCTAGACTGGCAAGATTTTGCACAAAAGCAATTGCCACTTGAATTTGTGCAAGAGCACTGACTTTGTAATGTACAAAATCAGTGCTTCTTGTGCAAATAGTTTCACGCTCCTGCTCAGGAAAAAGCCCTCTTGTGCAAAAATACTTGCTCAAGAGGGCCAGTGTAGACAGGGAAGAACTGTTTTACACAAAAAAGCCCCGATGGCTAAAATGACGATCAGGGCTTTCTTGAGCAAAACCATGTCTAGATTGGCACGGACGCTTTTCCGCAAAAAGTGCTTTTGCGCAAAAGCGTCCGTGCCAATCTAGATGCTCTTTTCCGCAAATGCTTTAACGGAAAAACTTTTCCGTTAAAAGCATTTGCGGAAAATCATGCTAGTCTAGACGCAGCCATATTGTAAAGGAAGTTGGAAGAATTCTGCTGCTATCAATTGATGTTTTAAAGATAGCTTTAAAGTACAGCATGGTTTTATAGGAAGGGTAATATAACTGTTCGAGCAGTAGACAGATGAAAGCTGCAATGAGAGCCAATTGATTTGAATACTGGATTTAAATGTTGTGCTGAAGAGAATAAAATCTGTAATACCATCCCTGCTAGCAAATTACAGACAACATTGCTAAAAGACAGAAACAGATTATTATTTATTATTTTAAAAATAAACAGGAAAATCAACCCAAGCTTTGAGACAACACATGGAATCAGATTTTATTCTCATTTACACTAATAAAAGTCTGCCTGCATATATGATTTTCAGTAATCCCCACGTATTTTTTTTATAAAGACTTTTAAATAAAATCAGACATAGTGGGTTTTGGGGGAATTGTTTTTAAGTGGGGAGTTTTTGACTCACATTGTGATGCAAATTACCCACCTGAAGTAACAATCCCTTAGTCTGTGACATCACAATTAGTTGCCATGAAAACAATGTTGCTGTCACCAAGGGCATGTCTACGCCAGGAAATTATTTTGAAATAACTTATTTTGAAATAACAACTCCCAAAATACTATTTTGAAATAGCATGTCCACACTGTGGGGGGGCCTCAAAATTAGTCTAAGGCAAGCTCTGTTATTATGGACATGCTACCTTGACTTAGGGTACGTCTACACTTGCTCCCTAGTTCGAACTAGGGATGCAAATGTAGCCGACCGAAATTGCTAATGAAGCGAGAATTTAAATATCCCACGCTTCATTAGCATAATCTCGCCCGCGCGATATTCCACTCGCCATCTGATTCAAACCAGGAAGCACACTCTGGGACGTGTTAGTTCGAATCAAACCCCTTGGTTCAAACTAACGTTACTCCTCAAAAAGTAACGTTAGTTCGAACCAAGGAGTTTGATTTGAACTAACACGTCCTGGAGCACACTTCCTGGTTTGAATCAGCTAGCGAGCGGAATAGCACGCGGGCGAGATTATGCTAATGAAGTGCAGGATATTTAAATCCCCGCTTCATTCGCAAATCTGGTCGGCTACATTTGCATCTCTAGTTCGAACAAGGGAGGAAGTGTAGACGTACCCCTAGAGCCCCAAGAAACACTGGGGAGTAATTTGAATGACTCTGGGGAGTAGTTATTTCGAAAGAGCAGCAGTGGAGCATCCAAACTAATGCTATTTCAAAACCTCTATTTTGAAATAAGCATTATTCCTCGTGGAAAGCAGGAGTTATTATTTCGAAATAACCAGCCCATTATGTCATTTCATTATTTGGTACTGTGGATACTCCACTGGTTATTTCGAAATAAGTATAGACCAAGGCAAAGAGGAGTAGTGCAATAGGTGAGGAAGAAGCAGTTGGGTTTATGAATGCCTCAAAAATATTCTGAGTATTCAAGACCAACAGGAGGAAACTGTTCTCAGAAATACAAGACATACAGGCAAGGCGTTTCTCCACAGAAGATCTCCAAAAATATACAAAATTCATGGACTCCCTTGTAAAATAATGAATAAAGTTTATTCACTAGCTTGATATTTTTATTAATAACTCTTGCCTAATCCATCCCCCCATGCCTTTTTAAAACTTTCTCTATGGAGTTCTGAAATATATTTTCAAAGGCTTGGGCAGAAGATAATAGTGAGATTAACAGCAATAATTAATAACTGCTTCCGCCATTCACTTCAAGGAGGAAGTAAAGAAATTTATGAGTTTGCTCATCTGGCCCATTTTTTATGCGGTTGGGCCATGTTACCAGTTCAAGGGACGTGATATAGCCTACCTAGACTTATCCAAACTGACTGATTCTTGAACTCCAGAAAAAAAAAGGAGATGAGGCCAAATTGTTTAAAAAGTTGCCTGTGATTTTGCATGTGCAGTTGTTGTATTTGCATGTACAAATGCCTATTGGCACATGCATAAATCATATTTACTTGTGTGCAGTGTTTAATGAACGAGGTGCAGGAGCTCAAGCAATTTTGTTTACTTTCATAACTGATGCAGCAAGCCCAGAGGTGCAGAGCTACGAACCGCCAAGTGTCAAGGTGCTGGGGCTCAGCCTTGGCAAAGCCTGGCACAAATTAAATATTGTATATGTGAAATAACAATACAAAACCTAGACACCATTTAAGATTGTCTAAAACTGTGGCCCTTAAAATATATTATTCATATAGCTAAAAACTATTTTAAAAGCCCCCCAACTCAAAAAGCAACAAATTCCTTGCTACAAACCAACCTGAACAGATGCCAGTACAGTACATTCATCAAAAAATGAGTCTTAAAGGAGTTCAATGAGCCAAGGAAGAGCAGAACTAGTAAGACAAATATAAGTTTAGCTAACCCTGAAATAAATGATTAAACCTGGTGACAGAACGGGCTGACTTCCTTTCACAACCACCTGTTTGAGAGTCGTTTACCACAAATTCCAAAAGAGCAAAAAAGAGACTATGGGTGAAACTGCAGGCAGCTGCTTAGAATCTAGTTCTCAGATGGATTTTAAAAGAAAAAAAAAAGAAGAATTAGAGCTAAGATTCACCAGTGCTCTGAGACCCTGCAACTGCAGCAAACTGGCCATGTGGGATAAAAAATTCCTGATGCATCCTTCTGAAGTAACTCAACCATTCCTTGTACTCAAGTTCCTAGACAATCAGCCTTTGGAATAAATTTCTTCCCTACAATTTTAGCTTTTACTCAAATATATATGATTCCCAACACACAGTCTCCTGCAGATAAGCTATCTCCCACAGGACAACCACTTTTGTGAGCTCCACCCTTCTGGTGATCTGAGGCTGCCATTTCCTTCCACTGCAAATGCAAAACCTGAGCTAGTGTACATAGAAGCAGCATGTCAGTATGATAGCTAATGGGCAAAATACCCCTGCTTCCACATTCTCTTACCAGATGAAACAAGTTGCCCTTTGCTGTTTGTGTTATGCAAACAGACTGGTGTTTTATTGAGAAACTGTAATTATAACATGCAAGTCAGTGAATGTAAATGAGTGGACATAAAAAAACCCACACCTTTCTGTGGCTATGTCTAGACTTCAAGACTCTTTTGAAAGAGGCTTTTCGGAAGATACTTTCAAAAAAGCCTCTTTTGAAAAAGAGCATCTAGACTACAACCAGTACTTTCGAAAAAGCACAGTTTGCATTACATAGTGCCTTTTTTGAAAGTGCTCTTTCGAAAAAAAGGCGTTATTCCTTGTAAAATGAGGTTTTCCACGATCGAAAAAACTGCCATGTTCTTTCGATTTACTTTCAAAAGAACACAGCAGCAGTCTAGATGCAGGGGAAGTTTCTTTGAAAAAGGCCACTTGTCCTGTTCGTCCACAAAAGGGATCTCTATTCCTTTAGGCCTGTGGGATTTATGCACAGCCTCCTGTTAATATTCCATTATCTAAGAAATTCCCACCACACCACATGGAGAAAAATGCCTAAGAAATCTGTTGCAGCAGTGTAGGTGGTCTGGTTATATCCAACAAAAGTGGGAGGGAGCTAAAAGGTGGGAACCTATTCTGCACATTCTTGATGCAACAATCAAACCTAAGGTCTTGATTCAAAATGGTACTTAGGTATATGAGTATTCCCATTTAAATCTATTAAACATGCATTCAGCTGTCAGCAAGTGAAGTATCATGCTGAATCAGGGCCTAAATAGCTAGATCCTACAGGCTTTAAAACATTTCAGTGGGCCTGATCTTCACAGTTCTGCTCTGGAGCGAAACTAGGAGTGTTGGAATTCAAGTAGTTTCTCTGGCCCTTCTCTATTAATTAGCTGCCTGTTTGATATTCACCTGAAGTATCAATAACAGTATGAGCTGTGGAAAGGAGAAAAGCTTTATTAGACAGAGACATTTATCAAGTGCCATTTATAAGTGTTAACTGACCTGAACTTTATAAGAGAGAAGGTGGGAGAGGCAGTAACTTTTATTGGACCAATGTCCTTTGGTAGTAGAGAGAAGCTTTCACGTTTATGCAGAGTGCTTCCTCTGGTCTGGGAAAGGCACACGGAATGTCACAGATGAATACAAGATTGAACGCATAGCTTAGGACAGTGTTTCTCAAACTGTGCTCCACAGAGCCCCAGGGATCTGCAAGACATATCCAGGGGCTCCTCGAGGTTGACAAACTGGAAACATCGATAAGTACAACATATACAATCAGTGGACCGCTGGGGCTCCGCATACATTTTTACGCATGTAAAGGACTCCGGAGCCCAAAAAGTATGAGACCCGCTGGCTTAGGACAAGTAATTAGCACATATTCTAAGGAACCATTCAGGATGAGATTTCTAAAGCTTGGACAATATACTATAGAGTTTGGTAGACTAAAGGCAGGTTACATCGACCTAAAGATGACAGTTTCTACACTAGAATGCTGCTGGTGCTGAAGTAAGTGCCCCCCTACATTGACATAGCCACTCCAGGTCCATGAGAGATACAGCACTTATGCCAGTGTAGTTAGTGCGTATAGTAGACATTGGCATGCAGGATGACAGTTCCCAAAATGGGACTGATAGCTGGAGCCCTCTGGCACAGGCTCTGACAGCTGCGGGGGAACAGATATGAGCTGTACATGTATAGTTGAGACTGTCAGCCTCAGGGCTGCTGGGGACCAGTTGTCAGTGCCCCACAATGCTCCAGTCAGTGGAAGTGCTCCGCGTCGGGATGTGCACCGCCAACAAATGGAGCTTAGGGTGAATGTGAATGACCACTCTAATTACTGCAGTAGCTGTATACTGACTTAACTTAAATCAACTTAATTTTGTAGTGTAAACATAATGCACCCCTGAAGAGGTACTAGTTAGGTTGTTAGAAGTATTAGCTACACTAGGGGTTAGGTTGATTTAGCTACATTGCTCAGAGGGGTGAATTTTTAACATCCCTGAGCAGCACAGCTGGGTTGGCCTAATTTATAACTGCAGCTCGTGCCTAATGCTAACAATGACCTCTCCTGATAGGGGAGGCATCCACTCTGTGTCATATCTTTCCTTAAAGAAGATGTATCAGTGTTAAGCTGCACTCTAGGATGTGCTGTGTTAACAACATCAAAATCTACTGCCTTCCTGTGAGTGGACTCCACTTTCTGATTTAGGTGTGACAATATCAGAGAATTTTAAGGTGAGCGATATGCAATCATAAAGAAAGACTGTAGCAGTGTGATAAAAGGGCTGACTAATGAAGAACCAGTATTTGGAGAAGAGGGGAGGTTTACTGAGGTAAGGAATTAATGGGGGAAGAGAGGCAGTGAAAACTACCAACCCTGAGAGACAAGTGGGTTCACAAATGAGCATTCTAGTAATATGGGTAAAAGCTCACTGCTGAGTTACAAGAATAGACCACAAAGGAGAGACTCCCAGCTGAAAGGTGGTCACAATGAGGTGGGGATCCAGAAACACAGCTAGTGGGTGGGTTGGTGGTCAGGTATCTATAAGTGAAGTGAAGCATAATTAGGGAAGGAATTTAAGACCACTGGGGGAAAAAAAACCCTCTGTAAAATCCCTGTACATGCTGAATACATTATGAATGGTCATTTATAAGATTAATATGATTTAGGTGTGAAGAGATCACACCTAAAGACACTGTATTCATTACTCTGCAAAAAAGAATGTAAATATTTTCATTGATCAACCTTGATGAACAATTTACATGTCTATAGCGACTTCTATTGAACAATGCAACTGATTTGTTTAAATAACATCACTACTAAGCAAACTCCTTTTTCTCCTCTGTCGGCAGAATACCAGCTCAGTGCAGAATCATTACCAGAGATTCTTCAGCTAACGTACTATATATTAAGAGACTGTTGATGGTTCCCTAGCTGTCTTAACGGTTGATAGGCCTAAAATGAGATCTCCCAGCCACACTTTGGTTTGTGTTTGTGTGTGTGTGTATAAATCATATCATCCCTCTCGGTTGCCATTTGTTCTGCTCTTGAGAACAGATCAAAGGTTGAAATAGACAAGCATCTTGTCACCCCATCTTTTGTAGGCACATCACTGAACAGAGAAACTGACTTTTTATAATGTCCTAGTCCTCATTTTGTAGAAATGATCAACCCCCTTCCCAGGCTTAGATCAACTGGGAAAATAATTCTGAGATTGGTTAAGTATCAGGTTTATCATGATTTGTCTATGCTGAAGTAAAATCCTGAATCCACGGCAGTGAGTTTCAGATCAACTGACTGGGTGGGGTTTGTGGGGTTCATGCTATGGGGTTCATTCTGAAAACAGCAGTGCAGAAGTTCCTGCTTCAGCTGGAGACCTTGCTCTGAGATCAGGCAAGGACTTCACCCAGGAGCTGAGACTTGCTGTTGTGGGTTTGGAGTTTTTTGCACCATAGACAAGCCCTTAGCATACCTTTATCTTGTTAGAAGTCTTTATCTGATTCTTTTGATGCTTTTTCTTTTCAGATTTTAGAACCAATACAGAATTCTGATAATAATTTGCCAAATCACCAGTGCAGCCAACAGTTGTGATGACATCTACATGTTTGGGGAGGACACTTAAGACTATTGCACAGAAATCTTGTATCAGTTTTTTGGATCTTACTGATAGTGACAGACCTTGAGCAAGTGTCTTTACAAAATGATTTCTTTCCCCTTTTGAATTGCAGCTAATTGTTTGCAAATGTGGGGATCATATATCTGATATTGTGGTCAAGGAAAATGTCCAGTATGTGCTAAAAGTAACTGGATGTTTTGAAAAGTAATGTAAGAACCTCAAATGGCTCACAAGTTTGGACCAGGCTGAAAATGTCTTAAACCATCTACATTAGTCCCATTCTTTTAAAGTCTCTTTTTTTACCTCACTCTCTGATCCACTTTTCCACAACTCTAACTTCTTTATCCTCATTTTAGGAAAAAATAGATCCTTTTTCCTTTCCATGGACACAGTCAGATCCCAAATATTATTGGGACTGGGGGAAGGGGAGGAAGTCTCAGAAGTAATTTTCTCTTCTGTGCTGCAGCCAACCAAATATTGCTTATTGCAGGCTTCCCTTGTGTCTGAGATATCTCAGAACACAATGCTAAAACAAATCTACAATTTGTGGGAGTTTAAGGTAACAGATGACCGAGCAGGGATTGCTAAAAGTCCTCTAATCCCCAGTGACAACATTAAAAAAAAAAGACAGAGGTTCAGAAATGCCAGCCATCTGCCTCAACAGCTAAGGGAACTTAATGAGATCAGTGGTGAAAGGGGACAGTTCAAATAGCGAAGGAGGGAAACATTTGTTTAGGGAGGCTCAATAGGTGTCTCTGGCACCTATTGGCAGTTGAGGGGGAGTAATATTGAGCAGTATTTCTCAGCTCCCAGGATTCACCTGGAGCGGGGCCACATGATGCCTCTTTTGGCTCTGCTCCAGCATCTGCACCCTACCCACTCAAATTAGGAACAGGAACCCAATCTGAACGATGTTGCATGTCTAGCTAATCTCCCATTTGGGGGATCAGAAGGGTTTTTTTTCTTTCGTGAGCTAACTGGCAGAGAACTAAGGAGTTCTTCACCTTTCTTGCAGCACCTTCAAGTCTCTGTGGATTAAGCTGGGATGTGCTTGGTACCTACCTGAAAAGATAGTTCATCACAACTTGGGAGTCAGCTTCCAGTGTAAAAATGAGATGAGATGATTGCCTTGTTTTTGTGGGCTGAGGTCCCTACCGTTCTATACCTTGTATGTGACTCACAGGTTGTATGTGTGTGGTGGTGATAGGACCCAGAACCAGGAGAGTCCTAGGGGGCTGAGGACAGCCTATCAAGTTATGGGTTTTATGGTAGAAGCCCTATAACCCCCACTCTTTAAATACCTGCTATAGAGAAACATGGGTGATGGGCAGGGATTGTTTCTCTTCTGGGTTTAAGTTTAATAAAACTTGTAGCCTGCCACTTAAAATCCACCCCATGTGTCTGTCCTCATTTCATCACTGTGTCCACATCAAAGGGGGTTCTTGAACTGCAGGGGACATTATACTGATTTGTGACAAAAAGGAAGAGGGACTTACAAGTCAGTAACCACTTTAGGGGAGATGAACTTTTACAACCTAAGCAGTGATTGACATAAAATAGCTTTGAGATTTGGGCCTGTTCTAAACTTTCCCTCAAGCTATTAGTACTGAAATTAGATTTATACTTTTAGAATGTGTTGGTCTCTTTTACTTAGCTGTGCTATTAAGTAATGTCAATATATGATGTAATTTTATTTTAACTATACAATGCTGCCTTAGCACTGAATTCTGTTTCTTTTATTCCAGGCTATACAAAACCCTCAGTTTGGCACCATGGACCTGAGGTTTCTGTTTAAAGGGTTCACTACTGCCTCAGATATTTGCGAGTACAGTATCTACTGTATGTTACTGGAAAAAGCTGGTGCTCAAAGAAAACTGTTGTCACCGTATTAGACACCAGTAGTTTACCATCAAATTGTCCAAGCTGATGATTTGAAGTGGCAATTTTTAATTTGAACTTTTTGAGCCGGATTCTGATGTCACTGATACCAGTTTGACTCCACTGACACCAACTCCAGAATTATACTGGTACAAATGAGATCAGAATCAAGTCTCTTCACACCTGATGTAAGGTGGTATAACAACTGAAGTCTGCCCTGTAATTCTGAATACCTCTCATGTGCATGTGAAAGACAGCATAGGATTGGCCAGGCATAATGAATAATATTGTACTTTCACAGATGCCAATGTCAGTATAAGAGTAATACGATTAAAGTCGGTGGAATTCCACTAATGTACAAATAGTGTGAAAGGGATATCAGACCTAGTGTGAGCAATGTTGGGACAAGCCTTCCTGTTCTACTCTTCAAATGCATGTCAGTCATTACTTCCTAGCTAATCAATTCCTGAACCCCTCTTGAGATAAGATAGACAGTCACACTAAACAAGACACTCATTCTCACTTTTGAGCTAAGGCCTCAACCCAGTTTCCACTGAAGTCAATGCTAAGGATTATGCCTACTTCAGTGGAAGCTGAAGTGAGTCCTAAATAAGATTCTGAATTCAGGATTCTCGATGTCAAAGGCTAGTGTGCTAAACTCTGAAACTTAGTCCTGATTTAGAAACAGAAAAATATCAGCACTACTTTTAGGGTGGCGAACAGACCAGGAGAGCATAGTGCTCAGTGGTGATCACTCTATTATGCAGCAAATTTTACTTTTAATACTGTCTAGGAGTTGCTGAGGTCATGCCCTTACTATATATGATAACTAACAAAGCATTCATTATTTTCAGAGTGCCAGCATCTTTAATTATAATGATTTGTCTCTACCCACAAGAGAGGTTAACTTAGGCACTAAAAACAACTCTCAACCAGCAAGAAACCTCCAGAACAGAATCCATTTGATACACTGGCCCTCATAAATGCCAAATTTAATAGCTTCATAGATTTTTTTAAGGCCAGAAGGGATCAATTATGATCTGGTTTGTCCTCCTCCATAACACAGGACATAGAATTTCACCCAGTAAGTTCTGCATCAAGACCATAATTTCTGATTGAACCATTGTATCTTTTAGAAAGCCACTCAGCCTTGAGTTAGAAGCTCCTAGTGATTGAATATCTACTACAGCCCTAAGTAAGTTATTCCAGTGGTTAATTACCATCGCTGATAAAAATCTGCACTTTATTTCTAGTCTGAATTTTTCTGATGTCAGCTTTCATTCCTTTGGACAGGCCCAATACATTTTTTTTTTTGCTCACCTATTCCTGTAACAAAAATAATTTTAAAAGTGACTAGTGATTTTAGGTGCCTCCACTTTTGGGTGCCCACTTTTAAGGGCCCTGGTTTTCAGAAAGCCTGTGTGCTCACCTGTGCCCTTTTAAGGTATCTCAAGTTCAGCACCCAAAAACATCCACCAAAAATCATCACTTTTGAAAATTGTGGCCATGTCCCTTTTATATGTGAATGTGCACACATGCATTCTAGTAGCTTCTCACATATGTCTGGTCTATCCAAACCAACAGGTGGCCTGTGGAAAGCTAAAATATATTCTGAGACAAGTTACCCTGACTTTTGCAACAGACTAAAACATCTGCAGGCTGCAGCAGTTTCATTCCACATTCAAAACTGGAGGGAGTCTAATGAATTAAATATGAAAATGAGTCATCTAATCAGCACAGCAGCCCCTGTGTTATTTACTCAGTCTTAATTTCAGTTTACTTCATGCTTGTTTTTAACTTACTGTAGATTTTTGGTCTGGCAACACAGAACTGCACCATATACGATCTCTAGGTTTTATGGCGGTGTGTGTAGAGTACAGGTATAAATAGCAGTGTGGACAGTGAGGCATCATGGGTGAGTAGAGAAAGCAGAGCGCCCTACAGGCTTTAAGCACCAGGGTGTGCAGGCGACACAGCTGTCTACATGCCCAAGCACTGCCTCCCAAGTCTACCTTGCTATTTACAAGAAGTGCAGTGTCTTGCTGCCTCCTTGCTGACAGAGCTTTCACACCTCTGCCTGAAATGAGAGGTAGTAGGGAAAGGCTCCAGGCCAGGCTTTCCCTGCTACTTCTCCACTCACTGAGCCTTTCACTGTGGAGTATAGCGACTTGTGCAGTGCCTGTGCTTTACATGCTGCTGTAGGTGGACCCATAGTCACGGAAGTTGTCAGAGGGCAAGCTGGAGGGCTTGTCAGTTGGGTTGTGGTTAGTTGGTATTTTCAGCACCTGGGGAGGAGTAGAAGGCACCTTGGGACTGTGGGATACACACAGTAGGTGGGTTCTTCGGCTAATACAATCAGCAGGGAAACAGTTAATGTGCATTGTCCTCTTTAGGTGTCAGAGTTCATAACCAGAGCTTTTTTCAGGCATTGCTTCCAATTTTGCAGCTGCAGGAGCCTCCATCTGATCAATGTCCCTTGCTGAACAGCCTGGAGTACAAGCTGGTTTGTGGGGCAGAAGGTACGTGTTTTAAACACAGCATTGACTTTCAATGGGGCTTAGGCTTCTAAACCAACAACAGGAGCTTTTGAAAATCCCACCCAGAGAATGCTATGGAACTTGAGTCCCTAGGGAGTTAGGATGTCTCTTCTGCTGCTGCAGCCATAGCTGAGGCATATCACAGCTTCCCCCTTGTCGGGGTTGACAGGAAACCTCCAGCTGCTGTTCCGCTAACTGCTCCCACAAACATACCCAGCAGTCTGGACATGTTACCTATTTCCTCTCACCCCACATTGTATGTCTCTTTAGCTGCCCCCCTCCTCTCTGTGGGTCATGCAACAAAAGTTTGGACCAAGTCCTACACAAGTTCTCAGGCCTCGTATCCAGGCAGCCCAGTTGAAAGACTTCAGAAAGCCTCTATGTGCTTCCTGAAAATGCCTTTCTGAAGTGGCTGAGGGCAGTACACATCTCTTGAGACAAGCCAACTATCTCGGAAGACCACACTGCACCACTGACATTCATCACACTTTTGAAGGGTTTGCTTCCCAAAGAAGAGGTCTGGTTCCATACTTCCATATTTAAGGAGAAAAGCACAGATTCTGCAGCAAATTCTGTGGCCAAGAAATCACTTAATGCAGAGGCCCCTGATCACAGCAAAGCCTAGAGAGTGGCATTATTCATTAAAATATAGTACAAGAGTTGCACACAGCTTTGTGAGTCTCTCAGCTGCCTGGTAAATTAAGCAGTACTGAAAGTGTTAGGGTATGTCTACACTACCCCCCTAGTTCGAACTAGGGGGGGTAATGTAGTCATACGGAGTTGCAAATGAAGCCCGGGATTTGAATTTCCTGGGCTTCATTTGCATAAAGCTGGCCGGCGCCATTTTTAAATGCCGGCTAGGTCGGACCCCGTGCCACACGGCTACACGCGGCACGGGGTCCGACCTAGCCGGCATTTAAAAATGGCGCCGGCCGGCTTTATGCAAATGAAGCCCGGGAAATTCAAATCCCGGGCTTCATTTGCAACTCCGTATGACTACATTACCCCCCCTAGTTCAAACTAGGGGGGTAGTGTAGACATACCTCTAGATACTTACAGCAGCTAGTTTAATCTTTAGTGGATCCAGGCCAATAGTGCTTTAATACAATGGGGCAGATCCTCGGCCGGTGTAAATAATCATAGTGCCACTAACACCATTGGACCTATGATCATTTACACCAGCTGAGGATCTGCCCTCAGATTTTTTTCACCTTCACACAACACAGGGGTCAGGTTTACACCAAGGGAGAAAGTGATGTACCTTAGCTTGACTTACCATGGCGTCCCCACTGTGGGAGGTCTACGGGAGAAACTCCCCTGTCTTGCCTTACTCCTTGAGAGTCCTTACTGAGGTCAATAGGGGTGCCATCAGCAGTTGATTTATCAGGTCCTTACTAGACCCACTAAATGGAACCCTGGAAGCGCGATCTCCAGAGCATGGACCTTTGTGTAAGTACAGACAAGACCTTAAACAAATATATTAAGAACGCCACCACAAACCCCTGCTATAGAATTCTAGACTTGGACAATCAGTCTCCCCTGCTTGTAGGTCTTTTTTTTACCTTTCCACTGCCTCACCCTTCATCTCCACACTCCAAGAGGTGAAACCAAATACCAGCAATTGTGACTCTGCAGTTTTTATGTCATATTGTAACTGGGTTTCCACATCCTCCTCGCGCTGTTGTAAAAGCACTCGAAGAGGAAGAAGTGCAAAGAATGAAATATAGGAATGCAGGAAAAGAGGAACCAGCAGAAACTTAGCAGCCTAACCGAAATGTGAAGAATTATGGAGAAGTGACAGAAAGGGAAGCACAGACCAGGAATTGCACTTGGTGGCTTAGCAAAAAAACAAAACAAAACAAAAAAAACACCAAAACAACAAAAACAACAAAAAATAAGCACTGGATTGGCTTTTCTTACTCTAAATCAACCTCTTAAATTAAGATTCTTGTTTGTCTTTCTCTGGCTTTACTTTTTTCATTGTAAGCAGTTAACAAAATGTGAAACTTCTGCACAGATGCAGTTACACAAATTATAGATATTGATGGAAAGATGCATTTTAAAAATCTTCAACTGGGGGAAGAACAATTCAAGGAGGGCATACCAAGAAGGAATAGAAAAAAACTCAAAAGAAACTCTCAGAATGTCTAGATTATTTTTTTCTAAGGGTAAGAAGGGTTGATTAGATAATGGGTTTGTTTGCCAGAGGTGGCCATTAAAGAGATGGTAGCAAAGGAGTTTAGGAGTTAAAACACTGAAGAGATGGGCTAAATGGGCACTCATGCACTTGTGCCAGTGGATAGAATGGACAACTTAAGTAGTCATTCCAATGCGAAAATGTATTATTCTGTTCCAATACTTCAGAATGAAATTTAGTGACAACAGAGTTTTAAAATGCATATGAAGTGTTTTCTCTTCTCCATTTGCAGGCAGAAGAGTCACAGAATAAAATATAAACTTCCTTTACAACCAGCTCCACTTGCCCATGCTCGATTTTACTCCCTCTAGTTCCCACTGACTTGAATAGGAGTCTGTCTGACTCAGGGTGGAGTAGAACTTCAGGACCTGACTAAAGCCAACTAACTTTCCCATAGGAATACAGTGGTGAAACACTACCTGTAAATGAAGACAGGATGTGGCTTGACAAAAGTATACTAAAAACATATGAGGGCATATTTAGATGCTCTTTACTGGATAAAAAGCCACTTTGCTGGGGCACGCTCTCTCAAAGCCATCAGTGACCAGCTCTCTCTGAGGGGGTGAGGAGAAATGGACAAAACAGATGTATGGGGGAGTGAGAGTTGTATACTGCAGAAATGTGTGAGAACAGGTTGGCATGAAGGGATAAAGTGGAGGTGGCACAGGATCTCTGCTTTCTTGGATCTGATAGCCAAGAGCTCCTGTACAGGGAATGTCAAGAAGCAATGACTGGATTTCAGTCCTATGACTTGCTTGTGTCTTGGGGGAACCCAGTTAGGTCCAGGTATAAAGCTCATTCTGCACTTGTACAGGCATAGGAATGAATATCACCCAATGGATATTAGGTAAGGGAGGGACTTGGAATTGTATTTTATTTCACCTGTTTATTTATCTACTTTGTTCTGTCAGCCTATTCCTTTAGCTTTTAAGATCAGTTGGAGATCTGACCTGTTTCTGCAATGCTGTCTGCCCTTATCTTTATCAGCAACAAGAGAAACATCAAAACAATAAACAGAGATGATAGCCATATGAATCATTACTTATAGACTGGCATACAGGCTCTTTAGTCATTATATCTCTTAGTAGAGATGGCAGATGTGACAATGCCAAATAAAAAAGTAAGTAATGCTTTGTGAGAGTGGGAGTGAGTTTTACAGGTTTCTGGCAGCTCATTGTCACTTAGGGTATGTCTACACTGCACGCTTATTTTGAAATAAGCTATTCCAGAAGAAATTCTCCAAAATAGCTTATTTCAAAATAGTATAAAATAACACCAGGCCTGATCATAGGGCAAAGCAAGCAAGGCAGTTGCCTTGGGCCCCGCGCCTTCAGAGCCCCATGCTGCCCAGCGCCCACCTGCCCAGCTACTCACTCACTGCCCTGGCTGGGAGTCACCTGGCCACGTGGTGCAGCCAACCACAACATGCTGCTTTGGGCCCCGCAAACTCTTTGGCCGGCCCTGAATAATACTACAGGGAAGCCTCAAAATTAGTCTTCCCTAATGAGGACATGCTACCACGATTTAGAGCCCCACGAGGCACTGGGGAGTAATTAGTTTGAATGGCCCTGGAAGGAGCTGTTTTGAAATAGGAGCAGTGGAGTGTCCATACTACTGCTATTCCGAAATAGCTGTTCTGGAATAGGCATTATTCCTCGTGGAATGAGATTTACAGAAGTCGGAATAAGCCACCCATTATTTCAAATTTATTTCAAAATAACAGAATTGCTGTGTAGACACATGTTATTTTGAAATAATGGCCATTATTCCGAAATAACACTGCTGTGCGGATGCACTCTTAGACATTACAAAAAGGGGTTGGTATAGCTTTGGCCTGGAAGCATAGGGCCTGAGTCTGCTATCAGTTTCTCCAGTTCTACATCAGTTTTGACTTCAGTGGCATTACTCCTGGTTTGCATCAATGTATATGAAAGAAAGACAAAGCAAGCCTATATCTGTTTTAAACACAATCTTTGGGGGGGGGGGAGAAATAGTGCTATATTATGTAACTAAACTATCAATATTCTCCACAGTGAAAGGTTAGCAAGCACAGGATATTTTTGCTCTCCTGCGAGGACAGTCCTAACACCACTTATCTTTAGAATGGTAGAGCTGTTAAATTTAATTTAGAAAATGGAATTTGGGACTCTGCCGGGAAAGGCCAAGAGGTTCCTGATGACACATGAAGGAATCAGTGGCTCTGTGCCCTATCACTGTGGGTTATTTGGTCAAGGAAAAACATTGCAGGGGAATTTTCACACTGAAGCAAACCCAGAAAAGGAGAACACTATTGCTTCAATCAAAATGGGCGT
The DNA here is from genome assembly GCF_049634645.1 of Pelodiscus sinensis. Classification (NCBI taxonomy): domain Eukaryota; kingdom Metazoa; phylum Chordata; order Testudines; family Trionychidae; genus Pelodiscus; species Pelodiscus sinensis. The sequence continues at coordinate 156,783,366 of NC_134712.1, forward strand.
TCAGGAAGCAGGGGCTGTCTTCACTTCTTTTTGTGTTGTTATCACTACTTACCTTTCAACGAAGAGCTTTTTTCTCATAGCCCACAGTCTCTTTCTTGATTCTGCAATGAACTTTGCTATGTGCTAAGCTTTGACTTCAGGGAGGAAGGAGTCTAGGTAATAGGGCAATACACTTGGACTCAGACTCAGGACATCTATGTTTAGTTCTTAGCTCAGCCACAGACTTCCTGTGTGATCATGGGAAAGTCACTTAACCTATCATGTGTCTCACTTCCCCATCTCTAAAAAATGGGGAATATTGTTCCTCCTGTGAAACTCAGTGGGTTCTGGGTTCCAAAATCACTTAAATATTTTTGAATATTTGGGCGTAAGTGCTTAACTCCCATTGAAATCAACAGATAAATGCTTAAATAGCTTTGAGGATCTTGGCCATATGCACTTTTGAAAAGTTCAGTTATAATCTTTTGAGGGCTAGACAGCATCTTACACTACAAAGCAGCACAAAGGCAAAATCACACACTTTTTACTCCCATTTGCACATGCACAGTCCTCCTACATTGCTTATCTGTGTGCCAGGGAATAAAGTGAGTAGTGCCATTCACCACAAAGCACCAGTGGACCTTTACTCTAGGAGGAGGTGTAATCCATTAAAGACAATAACCAGTTTACTTCTCCCTTGGAGCACTGGGGGAAGTAGGGAAGGAAATACAACTTTTTGATTTGTAATTTCTTCTCAATGCTTCTCCAGCACTGCCTTCTGCACAGGGAAACATGTAAAGTCTAAACTTTAACCCACGGTTTACATAAATGAAACAAAACTGAAGTGTTGTGAGAAAAATTTGCAGAGTGCACTCCGTCTCCAAAATGTATTTTTACTGTCTTTGTGCTTTGCAGTAGCCATGGCAGATCTTCTTAGCAGTCAGAGAGAGAAAAAAAAAGAGAGAGACAGGTTCAAACGGTACCTTTATTGTAAGAAATGACTAACCACTGAAGTGCATGTTGTCTCCAGGTTGGCTCTTAAAGTTTTCTCATACTGAAACATGCACGTTTAAAATTCAGTTATGAGATGTGAAATCTCACTCAAAAAACGAATGGCCAATTTGTTTTCATTGTGTAAGCAACTTTCATACCCTCCCTTAGCTCTCAAAAGCACAGTAGCAAACTTAGGCCTAGACCTAAGCATGCTCTGCCAACTTCCACCAATTTGGGTCTATATCAAAAACTTCACAACTCAGAACTATCTGTGCATAATGGGCCTGTTTCATCTTTGCACTGTGCCTCCTTTATGAGTGTCTCCATTGATTACCCAGGCATAACATTAGAATACGGCAGTGGCAAATCAGGCACAAGAGCTGTTAACATTCCTCTTCTCCTCCATAAGTTAGAGTGTGTTAGGGCTAGGGTTGCCAAGTGTCCGGTATTGACCTGGACAGTCCAGTATTTTCCCCTCCTGACGGGTAAAAAAAATTCAGAAAATACCGGACACCTAAGATGTCCGGTATTTTCTGATTTTTTTCCCCAGCCAAGAGGCGAAAATGCCGGGCACCTGGCAACTCTGCGAACACTCAGCACCCGGCCTCCCCTCCCCCACCCCCAACCCCATGCTTACCTGGTTCCGCAAGGCTGCCGGCACAAAATGGCTGCCAGCAAAAAGACCAAGGGGAAGCAATGACTCTCCTGGGTCTTAGTGCTCAACCACTCCTCTGTTCCTATCCCTGCACTCACTCTTAAAAGGGACATGCCGTTTTAATGCTGGTTTATTTTTTGCTTAATAGGTCTTGGAGTCCTTTTTTTTTTTTTTGCTCAACAACTTTGGTCTCCCCCCCCCCCCCTTTTTTTTTCTTCAACAGAATTTTTTCCTGGTTTTTTTTTTTTTTTTGGAGGGGGGGGGGTGTTCAGTATTTTTGTTTCAACCATCTGGCAACCCTAGTTAGGGCCAGAAAAGACTGTTGTGATAATGTAGTCTGAGCTCTTGTAAAACACAGGCCATCGAACTTCCCCCAAATAATCCACATATAATGAAATTTGATATTTGTGCTATATTTTTATATCAAGGATATTCTCACTCTCTGAATTTTTAGGCCATGTAGTTTTAAACAAAACTAAATTATTGTAATATCTAATGCCAAACCAGTGCTGCTGCAAACTGGAATGGAGAGTCAAGGTTCTTTTATTGCCTCTGTTGGAGAAACAGACTTGATCTCTCAATCCTGCAGGGCTTGAGTCTAAAGCCTGATCTAATAGTTGGACCACTGACTGGTGAAATGTGCATTCAGTTCCTGGGCTCTATTGTTATTGCAGTCACTCAAACCTCTCTATCCCAGGGCTGTGACCCACCGATGTGGGGAGGGGAGAGGGATGGGGACAGTTGCCCTGGGGCCGGGTGATTCTAAATGACCCAGGCCTTCCAGCTGCCACTGCTGCTACTTCAGGATCTGGGTGACCAGAGACCTTGGCCCATTAAATTGCTGCCTGAGCACTTGACGGTGCCTCTGAGGGCTGGTGAGGGGCAGGGGGAGGGAGGCAGGGAGCCATGACACAGTGCACTGGAGGCAGCATGGATGGATGGCTGTCCCAGCCCCACCCCTTCCAGGACCATGGAGTCACGCCCCACACCATGCTTGGGTGCCTAAATATTTTTGGGGATTTGTGCCTCTGTTTTCCCACCTGTAAAACTGAGATAATGTTACCTACGTCTGACACAGGTGTCATGAGGCCTAATCAAATTAAGCTTGTAAAACATCAATTAGATTGTAAGATCTTTTGGGGAAGGACAGTCTTTGTGTGGTGTGCATGCACAGGGCCTAATACAATGAAGCCCTGATCCACCACAGGGGCTCCTATATGTCACTGTAATAGAAATAAATAAAACAATTTTAGGCAAAAGGTATTATCAACATCTTAATCTATCCCAACAATTGTTTGGGGCTGAGATATTAAAGTGATCAAGGGGAGTAATTTTATCCAGCTAATGAGCATATTGGATATGCAACTATGCAACACAAAAACAAGTACTGTAATTGTGGCAAGCATAAAGGGAGTGACCAAAATTTGGCCATTTACCTTTTGCAAGTGTTCATGATGTGTTAAGATGATCAGCAAAGGCATTTCCTGCTCTCCTAGCTTTTATGGAATCTTCAAAAATGTCTAGTAGACAAAGATGTGGTCAAACTTCCTGTCAGCCCTTAGTTGCATGCTTCATCTAGTATATGGGAGACATTAACTTGCCTTAGTCTTTTTTATGACTATTTAAAGCATCGGTTTAGTGTATTTTAAGGGAAATTACACAAAATATGAAACATCATGTATCAATTTCAGGAAATGTAAGATTTTTTACATCAGCTGTCAATTTAACTACCTTCAGTTTGGACCTTGATCAAATTTATTCCTACAATAATACAGATTATTGGTGTAACTGACAATAGAATGCTTTCTTATACATCTAAAATATTGAGGTCATGATTCTGCAAACACAAACCAGGTGAGTAAAATGCAGTGGAGCAGCACCATTAGAAGTCAAGATCTGAGAACTGATAGAATATGATCCTGTACAATTCTTACATCATGTGAGACTCACTTTTGCTGCTCCAAAAGGACAGCTTGCATTTCATTGTTTTTCTCCTTGAACAGTGTTTCTAAATCCATACTGTGTAAGAGAAGCTATTTGTTTGGAAAGTCGGAAACTTTCCAGTACCATACAGGTAAAGTAAACTCTTAGGGTACGTCTACACTAGCCCCCTAGTCCAAACTATGGAGGCTAATGGGGATGACCGAAATTGCGGGATTTAAATATCCCGCGCTTCATTAGCATGTTCCCGGGCGGTCGCCATTTTGGAAACTGACTAACGCAGAGTAACTGCCTGCGTCTACATGTGGCAGAGAAGCGCGATTCTGAGATAAACCCCTTAGTTTGAATTAACAGTTAAACCTCATGGAATGGGGAAAGCCTCACCTAGGCTATGTCTACACTATAGTGTTGTTTCTTTAAAGGTGCGCAAATTGTGCTCCGCAATTTGCGTTGCTTTTTCTGATAGTGTTTTCGGAAGAGGCTTTTCTGCAATTTGGCCTACACTGGGCCAAATTTTGGAACAGCCGCCTCTTTCGGATTAGCCCTTCTTCCTCATGAAATGAGATTTACAGGGCTTCTAGAAGAGTATGTCTGCTCTTCCGCAAAAAATGTCAGAAGAGCAGACGCGTTTCCTGGATGCGGTGGAGTTTTTCCGGGATACCTCTGGTATCCGGGAAAAACTCCATAGTCAAGACATAGGCCTAGTCAAGTTCCCTGTGCTAAAGCATAACGAGATAAACCTAGATTATTCCTGACAGGTGTTTTTCGAACCTGTTTTTAAACACCTTCAATGATAGGGATTCCACAATCCTCCTCACAAGCCTTTCCCAGAGCTTAACTATCCTTGTAGTTAGAAAATCGAATATATTTCCTAATATCTAACCTTCGCTGCAAATTAAAGTCATTATTTTTGTCCAATCATCAGTGAATATGGAGAACAATTGATCACTTTGCTCTTTAAAACAGCATTTAACATACTTAATTCCCATTTCGTAGTGCATTTAATTTTTTCTGCCTAAGTATAGTATTTTGCAGTTCCCCTTACTGAATTTCATCTTGTTGATTTCACACCAATTCTCCTACTTATCAGGGTCATTTTGAATTCTAATCCTGTCTTTCAACTTGCTTGCAATACCTCCCAGTTTAGTGTCAGCTGCAAATTTTATAAGAATAGTCTCCATTCCACTACCCTCATAATTAATGAAGATATTGACTAGGCCTAGGACCCAAGATTTCCCCCTGTGGCACCCCACTTGATAAATCTCCAAATCTGACACCAAATTCTTTGAATATTGTGTTTCAACTAGTTGTGCACCCACCTTACAGTACTTTAAATCACATTTCCATAGTCAGTTTATGAGAATATCGTGTGGGCTTGTGTCAAAAACCTTACTAAGTTTAAGATATAGCATGTCTCTCTATCCCCCCCCCCCTCCTATCCACTATGCCAGTAAACCTTTTAAAAAAGGGAATTAAGTTCATTTAGTATGATTTATTTTTGACAAATCCACACTAGTCATTATTTATCTTCTTATTATCCTCTAGGTTTTACTTTTTAATAATTTATTCCAATATCTTTCCTGATATCAAAGTTAAGCTGATAGGTCTGGCTTTCCGCAGATCCTCTTTGTTCCCCCTTTTAAAGGCATGTATTACATCTGCCCTTTTTCAGTTCCCAGCGGCCTCGTGATTATCTTAGAGAATTATCCATTCTCTAATCACTAATGGTTCCCAACTCACTTTAGCTAGTTCCTTATATATCTTAGGGAGAATTTCATAAGTCCCTGCCCACTTGAAAACATTTAACTTATCTAAATATTCTTTTCCTATTGAGCCTTGCATCCTTTCCCCTTGCTGTTAAAATTAATTGTGCTAAAATATGATTACAACAAACTGTTTGTAGAGAAGAATAAATCAAAATAGGCATTAAAACACCTCCAACTTCTTCATGTCATCAGTTATTAGCTCTCCTTTCCTTCTAAGAAATGAACCTACACTGTTGTTCATCTTTCTCTTACTCCCAATGTATTTGCTTTTCTTATTCTTTTTATGTCCCTAGCTAGTTGTAACTCATTTTTGTGGCTTACCCTTTCTGACTTTGACTTCAAATGCTAGTGCTAGTCTTTTGTAGTCATCCTTAGCAATATGTACATGTTTCCACTTTTTACTGGACTCCTTTTGGATTTTTAGATCATTAAAAAGCTCCTGATGGAGTCATACTGCTCCTTTACTATTCTTCCTCATGGCATAAGAGAGTTGTAATGAGGATTTGAAGGAGAGGAGTAAAGTGGCTTTATGAATGTTTATGCTCAGTTGCGCCAAAGAGTGAGGGACAGCACTGGAGAAAGCACAAAAGTTGGTAGTTTTAAAATCTGACAAGTGGGCAATAGATGTTGGCATCACAGGCCAGTTGAAGACAGAAGTTGACCTTTCTGAATAAGAGATGATAGATACAGTGGGGCCATGAAAGGCCTTGAAAGTGAAGACAAGCAGCTTATGTTTGATTAAAAAAAAAGGTGTGATACGGGTAAAATGACAAGCTAGGAGAATGATCTTTACAGTACCATTCTGAACTGATATGAGCAGGGCAAGACTGCATTTGTCAAGGCCAGAGAAAAGGATGTTGCAGTAATCAAGTGGGTTTAGCTGAACAGGAACAAAGTATTCTTGTTCCGGAATATACGTTTCCATACATGGAGTTATTTAGGAACAATGCTGTGTGTAGACAACCTCAAAGCCAGAAACAACCCACTTGGATTCTCAGAGTCCAAAGTAAGTGTTTGGGGGCTGGCCATTACAAAATATCTTTTTAATTGGAAATTAAGCAAATTTGATCTGGTAGTCAAAAACAAAAATATGAAACATCTATCTTTATTCAGACACTTTATCTTGTGCTAGAACTGCATTTTAAGGCCGTATTTTCACATGCGCCTTTGCGATTAGATGCCTGACTCCCATTCACTTTCAGTGGCATTTGGCATCTAATTCCTTTAGGCTCCTGTGAAAGTCCCAGTCATTATTATTTTTATAGTATCGCAGAAGGACCTGGAGTCCATTGTGCTAGACACTATATAAGCAACACAAAAATTCTTAGCCTGAAGAGCTTGCCATCTGAGGGTATGTCTACACTGCAGAGTCCACATTAACTACACTTACATCCACACAGCAATTGTGTTCTTTTGAAAAAAAATTGAAAGAACATAGGGGTTTTTCCAACATTGGTAAACCTCTTTCTACGAGGAAGAAGCCTTTTTCCAAAAGAGTCCTTTTGGAAAGTGTAAGTGGACAGGGAAGAGGGAGTTCTTTTGAAAGAAGAGGAAAGAGGAAAAAGCACAGGTGCCCTGGTGGCCATTCCGTCATAGTAATTACAGCTTACATGTGAGATAGCATCCAATCAGTGCGGACGCTATCTTTCGAAAAACCACGTCGCTTTTGCTGTGTAGATGCTCTCTTTTGGAAGAAGTTTTTTCAGAAGATCTCTTCCAGAAAAGCTTCTTCCGAAAGAAGCCTACAGTCTAGACATAGCCTAAATGAACAAAAGATGGGTCACTCATTTCTTCAAAATTGTACCATAATTGCAAACCAAGTTCCCAGCATCTAAAGGTAAAATGTGGTTCTCGCATGGTTCCAGAGGGCAGAGAGAAGAAAACGTTAAAGGTTTCATTTTCTCTGGCTCATCTTTTACATCAAACAAATGTGCAGTGCCTGTTAGTGCTGCAGGAGCACAGCCCGCTGTGGCAAATCTTCCCAGCAGGTCTTGTGAAATTGCTTCTGCTGATGCAAATGTGCTATTTGCTAGAGACGCCCATAAGCTATCTGATGAACTCCCATCGTATGCCTGAATGTGAAAAACATAACCCACAGCCCAGAATGTGTGGATCACTGTGTTCTCAGGAAATACGCAAGTAACATAAGTACTTGCACTCTGTCTCACTGGCGCGGGGGAGGGGGCGGGGGTGGGGGCGGGGGGAGATCACACAGCAAACACCGGGCCTCACACAGGAAGGCTGGGGTCTGCTTTCTGCTCACACTAGCCCAGGCTTTGTGAAATGCTGCATTTTGCACTAACCTGTAGATCCCCTGCACATGTTGGAGGTGGTTCCTTAAATATCACACTCATTTCCTGGGACTGCAGGATAGAAATGTTAACTACTTCTATTTGGAGTTATTCTTTATATTAATTGCTCCTCCACATTTAATTGTTCAATCTATTATTGAAACATCTCTTAGGTTATCAAGCTGGAAGGCATGTATCAGCTTTCAGTGTATATGAAGAAAGAGGTACAAGATATTGTATTTGTATTTTATATGATTGTGGAAATGCTACTGTTTTAGGGACAAGAAGCCTCAAAGGGTACAAGTGTGCATTGCTAAATTTGCTATCACATGATAAAAAAAAGTAAAAATTAGATCTAAAAGAAATATGTTAAGAGCTGAATATTATGAACTAACCTTTTAAAGTTTCATTAACAGCTCTTCTGTCTCTACTTGATCAACACCCAGTGTAACTGCTTTAAGAAATAAAGCACATACATCAGTCAGTGACTTAGCATCTGAGGTTCTGTGCACCTAATGGATAATCCTGCTCTCACTGAAAAAAACCTGCCTTCACTTCAGTTGGGTCCAATACTAATAGCATAGGCGAGTAGCATTGCGTCAGACAGAGGACTGCAACTTGCCCTTCCACCCATAAACCCTATCTGTGAAAAGGGAACAGGGAGTCCAGGAAACCAAGTACAGCGTCCACCTAAAACTACTATTTGGGGCCTTAGAGATTGCAAGGGCTAAACCTATGGAGTCACAGTATCCATGGTCAACTCTGTTCCCACTCCTTTGGATCCTAAGGGATACTTGCTGTTCTGCAAGCTTCTACCTTCAACAGCTAAACTCCCTTGGCATTCATGCTGCTGTTGGATGCCCTCTATCCTCTACTGTGCAGTAGATGCTGCTGAGAGGACTGTGATGGCCTGGATGTCCCCTCACTTACTCTAGCATGGCTTCACTGACTTCAACAGAGTCACTCACTCCTGATATACACCACTGTGAGTGGGAGGAGAATTTGGCCCTAAGAGCTGATGCCTCCTCTAATGACTGTCTCAAACCCATGCAGCAGAGTACGGTGCTCAGCGGCAGGAAGAAACAGGGACCTGTGGGGTTCTAAAGAAAGGGTGGGGAGGGAGGCAAGGGTGTGCAGCATGCTTTGTTGATTTTGTTCCTTTCTTTAAAAGAAAGACTTTTCTGGTCCATTTTACTTTCATATTCCCTTCCTCTTCTCACAGCACAGCGCTCATGGGCACACTGCTTTCACACAAACTGTAAGAGATGCAGTGAATATAAAACTAAAAAGTAAGTGTATTCTCCCCAGCTCCTGCCCACTTCCCACAAGAATTTACAATGCTACCTTTGTCAGGTTAGAAGGGACACTGTTAAATTAGCAGCAACTAATCTTTTCCTCTTTGGTGTTTGAAACCATCTGTTTTGATATTTGTATTTCTTTTGCAAAATGCACACCTCAGTGCCCTTGGTTCTTTAAAAAATTGCGAGAAGCTCTGCCTTCAAGAGGAACTCTACACCAATAAATCTGTGGATGAGTGATATGATTTTAAAATGTGTGTAATGTATGATTTTGTGTTGGCATTGGGTGTATTTACATATATTTACACAAAACACCAAATAATGTTACTAAACATAAGTGTGTGTGTACTTACACTGGAAACACTGTCATTTCAAGCTTCCAGGTGGGCAACATAAAAAATTAAATTAAAAAAATAAATTAAGACAAGGATTTCTAAATTAAAAATCTCTCAGCAATGGCTTGGAGGGAGGCACATTAATGTGTAATCACAGAACTAACAAAATAAGACATTTCCTGCACTGTATTGCAGGGAGCAAAAAATTCAAGTTAACCACAATAATCCCATTATAGGACTCCAATTTTACTAGGATCTACTTGCAATGCTATGGTAAGATTAAGCAAATGTGTCCATAACACCAGTAATACCTCTTTACCATTATTTATTCCTTGCTTTCTGCATGTGATGGGCTTCACAGTCATTGTGCACTCTAGCTAGTGTATTAAGATTTGTTGTATTTACTTCCTGTGTGTTCAAACAGGCACCAACAAGACAAAACAGGGAAGTCCAATTCCCACTTCATTTTCTAGAACAGTATGGTCCTAGACCTGCTGTATAAAAAAGTTCCAGCAATCCCTTTAGTTCAATAACTCTTTTCTAACTCCAACCAAGTCATATTTCATTGATAAAATTGTTCAGTCTGAGAGAAAGGTTCAATACAGCTACAAAAAGGAAAGTGTGAGTGTCCTTGTGATACCATAGTACAAACTAATGAGGGGGGAAGTCTGCAGTATTAGTCAAAATTCCCATGCTAGTCAATGCTTATGTTGGCTTCCAATGGAAACCTGAGCTGTGCACCTACAGTAACCAACATATGGTAGAATCATGAGCAAAGGAGAGAGTACGTGGGGAGGGAGGGCAAAAGGTTCTATGATGAAGCAGAGTGATTGGCATTTGGCTGGTTCAGGCAAGGCTGGCTAAGGTGGGGACATGGCCAATACAATACATTCCCCAGAGAGCCTGTACCATCAAGGCTCCTATGAAACACAGCTGCAAATCAAAGTTGTTCTCCACAGCTAAATGCCTACTCTCTCCCAATGGTAAATCATCTCAGGAAGCAGGAGCAGCAGTTTAAAGAATCCAACCCAATAACCTCACAGGCAGAAGAGTAGGATTCAACTTGTCAGTTGACTTCTAGCGGAGGCCTCTTAACATGCACAGGAAGAAAGACACACATATCGGTCTTCTCTGAAAAGACTGTCATGTAGGCAGACAAAATTTGTTCACAGGCTGTTCAACCATGAATTTTGCTGTGTTGCTCAAAGTATCTTACCCAGACATGAAGAAGAGCTCTCAGTGACTCAAATGATTGTTTCTCTCATCAACAGAAGTTGGTCCAATAAAAGTTGTTACCTCACCCACCTTGTTTTTGCAAAAAAGAGAGGAAGAGAGAGAGACTGTCCACTATGAATGGATGAGGCTTAGCAATGTTCCTTTGCCAACAATGCTCATTTCAGTGCAAATGAAGACTTTCCTTTTTAACATCAACTACTGATACCATTGCAAGCACTAAAATGTATCTATACCAAGCAATTACATGCCCGTTACCCTGCTCACACCATGTTGAGATGCAAATGTATCTTGAAAGACAAAGGACCAATCTTTTGCTCCCCAAAATTGCATCAGGATTCAAAATTAAGACACAGAACCACTGGCTTTCAAAAAAGACAACAAAAAGAAGCAAACACTTCACATCCATCCAAGTGGGGATGTTTGCTATCACAGCCTGTTGCAAACACTATGATGAAATACGGTCAATTAATATTTCCTCTTATATAAATTACAACACATGCTAAAAATGCTAAAAACCTCTCCAAATTCACTTAAAACATTCCTTTAAATTCACTAGAAATTTCTGTTAGATTATTCCCTCAAATTCTAATTGTCCAGAAGGGCTAAAAGCTTGTACAGTTATTCTCTGATCATTTGCGGGACACAGTTTCTGTTAAAACTCCTCTCCCCCCCCCCCCCAAAAAGGAAGGCTTATCTCCTTCATATAATAGTTCAGAGCAAACAAGGTTACTGAAAACTCTGTAAGAGCAACTTCCTCAAAAATAATATATTTTCCAGGGCAGAAAATTTGGCTTACAATTTTAAGTTCTACTTACATGTTTTAGTGAGTACACAAGTTTCTTCTGTTTTTAAAACTCTCTGCTAATTCACTTTAGAGAGTGGAAGAAAAATTCTGCCTAACTGGTCTAAGGGGCAGGAGAGGAACAAAGGTGACAGTCAGCAACTACAAATAAATCTGTTCAGTAGGAAATTAATGGCAAGTTAGCAGTCTGGTTTATAGACAGAATTGTCTACACATCCAGGGTAACATTATCAAAAGCTCCTAAGGTCAAGATCCTCAAAGGTATTTAGGTACTTAACTCCCAGTGACTTCGATGGGGGTTAAATGCCTAAATATTTTTGAGAATCTGGGCCTAATTGTCTCAGGCACCTACCTCCCATTTTCAGAAAAAGACAGTTTGGAATCTAAATCTCATTGCTTTCAATAGGAGTTAGGCCACTAGGTACTTCAGAATATCCCACTAGGCATGTTTAGGCACCTAAATATCTTTAAAATTTCAAAATTTCACCCTAAGTCACTTTTGAAAATGTTATCTCTATCCTAAAGATGTAAACAAAACAAGGAAATAAAAGCAAACTGTAAAAAAAAAAAAAAAAAAAAAAAAAAAAAAAAAAAAGCACTATCCCTAATATTTGGTTCTCTCACATGTGCATCTTTTACAGCATACAAGTTTTTCATTATAGGTAAGGGCGGAAGGGGCAGGGATTTTCTAATGTCGTGTACAGCCTGTGCAGCTTTTCCTGCTTCTTCCTCTGTCTTACTCACTTGGGAGCATATACAATTGAGATCTAAGCTGGACTTTCTACAAGTCATTTCCTTAGGACATGACTTTGGTGAAGAGGTTCCTTCTAGCTCACAAGTCAACTGCCTGTTCTCCTCACCCTATCTCCATAAATAAAAGCCTCATGAGTTTGCAATGAAAAGTGATCCCGAACAAAAGGTGTGCTGCTAGGAATTCAACCTTCTGCATTTGGTGCGCAATTTTTCTACAGGGATCCATCTTGATTAGGATTGGAGGGGACTTCAGTTAATAGAATTGGAAAGATACAGGGACACATCTCTTTCCCACTGACCACAGTGGGGTTTTGTCATGGACTTTAAGGGATCAAGGATTTAGAAAAGGAAACTGGAATAAATAAACTTTTCTTTTCCCCCTTCCTGATCAGAAATGTAAAGCCTGCCCAAATTAGGGAAATTTGCCCTGGTGCAGCTACACTGACATGATGTATTGGTGCAACTTATTGTAGTACTGGTGCAAGTGCAAGCTCCATTTTGCTCTGGATACGCACATCGATATTAGGGGTTTGAATCAGTGCAAGCACACCAGTGCTAAAGCCCCTAATTAGAAACAAGGTCAAATATTCAAAGGTATTCAGGCCCCTAATGATGCAGACACACGCCTAGTGGGATTCTCAAAAGCAATGGTACTTCCATTCCTAGGCACTTTTGAAAATCCCACTCGGTGCCTATCTGAACTTTCAGAGGCCTGATTATCTTTGAAAATCTGTCCCTAAGTCACGCAGTCCAACCTTAGTCAAAGTGATACATGTGCAACAGTAAGATAATATGCCACGAGAAATAGGAGAGTGAGCAGCTTACTCCAAAGCTCAGGCAACAGTTGCTCTTTGCATTACAGCTCAGACCAATCATTTTCTCGCCTTGCGACAACCCTACTTACTGTTTGCTCAGGTTTAGTCAGAACTTGTACAGGCTAGAGAGAGCAAGGCTGAGCCAAATGGTAAACAACAAATAATAAATATAAAAGTGGGTGGACCCAAGACCCATCCAAGCTTTCTATACACAGTCAATCCCTTAAAATAACCTGAGGTTTAACTATCTACTGTCACAAAGATCCTCGCCAGTCTAAAATCTGCTCCCCCACATCCAGCAAAAGCTCTACATGTTTGAGCTCTGCTGCAGCCATGGCTGAGATCCTGCTAGATAATTTTAACTCCCCAGCTAGAATGGGGCTTATCAGAGCAGAAGAGATGTGCTTCGCAGATTAAAAAAAAACAACTTCCTTTAACCGTAGATTAGATCAGCAGGCGCAGTATCCGTACTTACAAGCCACATAGCTGTTTATTTCCAGTTTAGCCAAAGCTCACTGCTCTCTTGCTTTCCACTGTGAAGAAGTAACACTCAGTTTGTTTCTTCCCTTGCAGAGTAATGAAATTTGCCAGTGGGCATTTGTACTGTGCTCAGCAATGCTTCAACACCCTTAAAATGGCATTAGTTCTACTAATTACACCACTTTCATAAAAAAAAAATACCTCCACCACCCAGAATGGTTCTTGTGTTCTGAGTAAATAAGTCATTCCTCTACTTAAAGGATTATCCTATTTAAGATAAATTACAGTCTCAAGGAGGTCCTTGAAGACAAGAGGGCCACTTGTTTATAATTAGAGAACAGACTTTGACACAGGTTCTATGGTAGGTTCCAGATTTACTGTCCACAGGGTCCTGTGTTATGGTAGGAATATGGCAAAACCGTATGTTAAATGTCCTAACATTTGCCATTATAGACAATTCCTGCAATTTTGCAAAGTTGTCACTCCTCCATTATTTGCAGCAGGATTTGAAATTTGGCAGGGTTCGGGGAAGTATTTTTCACTGGCTTCATGGAAATCTGTACCTATGAGTCTGCATTATAAGCTACTGAAAATACCCATCACCTGTCTGTATTGCACATGCACAGCAGCACAGCAAAATCCTTCAGAATTTCATCAGTTTTCCACAACCATCACATCAGTACATGGACTGCTGGAGTGAAGCAAATACATATGTAGTACACTGATTCATTCTATCCAATGGGAAAATACCATTTTGCAAGCCTAGTGCATAACTATACATCACACAAACACCCCCCCCCGCCACTTCCGTGGTAATAATATTTGTGTAATTTATCATGCACCTTTAACAGTCTTTTTTGTACTTTGCCCACTAACCCAGCTCCACCCTATTTTCTCTAATATACAAAAACTCTGAGCTGTTTCATTCAGACATATTTTAAAAATAAGAACCAACTCTACAAAAATATTTCCAACTTTCTTCCCAAATGTGAAATGTTTCAAACATTTATACTGTCAAGGTACCCACTCAAGGCAATATTCAGATGTGCATCAGTGACCTTTTAAAGTCTAGTGTCTCTTGCCTCTTCAGGGGAAGAAACGGAAGCTTTATCCTTGATGAGAGGGGAGATTCCCAGCTTCCCTATTTTAAAAAGTTTCTAAAACATACTGGTTTCCCACTCTGTCAGAAACCACTTCAGCTGGATTCATGATACTGCAGAAATTTGGCACTGGTGTGGAGATTTAACAGAGAACTTCCCAAAACATTTCTGAAGTTGCTTTTATTTTACATCTTTGGTGCCCTGAAAATATACGAGGCTTTACCAGCACTAATTTGGGATGATCACACAGTTCCCTCAGTGCTTTGTCACTCATGTGAGCAATGCGGCCATCCCAAACTGATGGAAGTGAACCCGTTACACCATACTGCAGCTTTGTATTCATTCTCTTTCTCTCTGAGCTATTACACACAACAAAAGTATTTTATTATACATACACAGCACACACCCTTATGGGACACCAAAGTCTAGCTGGATGAGACATATTGGGTGACCGTAAAGAGTTTAGTTCTGTTGCTTTCCTAAATGCTTTATAGCTTTGGGCCCACAGTTCCACTGTCAAAATAGCAATTAACTGGACAGAGTGATATGAACTTATCTTAACCAATTGGCCTGTGCACTTACCCTTTGGTTTTCCTGCCTTGCCTCCCTCTTTTCGTAGCATCCTTCCCTCACTTTTTTCTTTGCCTGCACTCACCTATTTGTGGGTTGCCACAGAACTATTTTAAAGTTGAGCTGCAGTAGAAAGCACCTTCAGACACCTATGTACCTTGGTATCCTTTTTGCCAGGTGCTGAAGTGTTCTAGAACAAACAAAACACCATGGCATCCTGGAGTAAAAATCCTGGTATTGACCAGTTCTAATAAGGCAGTGATACAAGTGTCTGAATTGTCAAGGTGGCTGGAAAAAAAGGATACCAGAGATGTGTCCCAGCAGTGCCAGGTGCTGAGGTTCAGTATCTAAGCAGGCTCCTACTGCAAATTGTGCATTGTTGTGCAAGAAGATATACAAATGAGGTGCAGTGACGAATATTGCCGTGCCTCATTTGCATACCTAATGAGCCATCATTTTTGCGGAAGGGACTTTTGTGCAAGAAGGAGCTGTCTGCACTGCTCCTTCTTGCGCAAAATACCCCTCTTGCACAGGACCTGTTCTTCCTGAAAATAAGCGGCAGAATGGCTCCTGTGCAAGAGAGGTTTTTTACACAAGAAGGATATTCATCGCCGCGCCTCATTTGCATATCTTCTTGCACAACAATGAACAGTGTAGACGTAGCCTAGGTGTCTGGCAGGGAGATAATGTACAAACTCATATTAGAGGGATAGATATTACTCTACCCTTCCCATCCACATCCCCCCTTTTTGTTTTTTTTAAAAGGATTGAGAAAACTGACTGGAGTTTTTAGTTTATAGTAAAATCCATCATGCTTTGGGTTAAAAGAGTGATCCCCCAGTGACCTCTAAAACCTATTACTTTGGGCATTTTATTTCACAGTCTGTCAGCATTTCAACATGCGGGGGAGGCGTTTTCTCCCACTTTCTTTGGCAAGTAAAAAGGGGTCTTGTGGTCTATGAATTCCAAACCCATAGCAATCACCTGCTACTGGGATAGAGGCCATTTTTATCTTTTGTTTACAAAGCCACTGGTTCTCTTCATTGCCCCCATTTGATTCTGAAATGAATGTTTAATGCCGCTGCTGTGAGTAAGCAACATGAATACCCACCTTTAACAGGCAGCAGATCAGAAAATTAGTGAATTTTGGGCCCACAGTTTCTTTCTGGAGCCTCATCTGAGTTTGGAATATACCTTCCATTGTAGCCATCAGTGACCAGTCATTGATGTAGCTGCACCTATGTAAACTAACATAGGCAAAGGAAGATTTATTTTGCACCGGTGGAAAGGAAGGTAAGTTACACCAATGCAAACGGGGGCTTGACTAGTGGTCTGCACATCAATGGCTGACTACAGATGGCTCAAATTAGGGCAGAGAAGCTCTAAAACCGTAACTGCCTATCAAATGCAAGTTCAATGGTGACAGTGCACAGCAGCTGCTCTAAATTCTTATTACAAACCCAGAATGAGGGCAAGTGGGGACCAAATGTCGCAGGTCAGCTTTTTAATTAACAGTTAAACAGGGGAAGCTGGACTATGCATCTATACAAGGTTACAAAACACTTATCTCCAAAGGGCAGGATTTTCAAAAGGGCCCAAGGCTCAGACCCTCAAACTCTCATTGAAGTGAGACACCTGAGTGGGCATTATGTGACTTAGCACAAGTTAGTGGCTTTCTATGGAACTTGTGCTCCTACATCATCTTGGCGTTTTTAAATCTCACCTTTGGTTTCTAGGAGTAAAGATCCTGAAACTCAAGAGTAGATGGTTATTGGTGAGAAAGAAAGAAAGAAAGAAAGAAAGAAAGAAAGAAAGAAAGAAAGAAAGAAAGAAAGTTAGTTAGTTAGTTAGTTAGTTAGTTAGTTAGTTAGTTAGTTAGTTAGTTACAGGTGCCAGATCAACACAAGAAGGAAATCTAGGGTGGAGAAGAAAGGCAGGAAGGAGATTTGGTAGACAGGGCAGCAGAAATAGAAGTGGAGGGAGGAAGCTATTCAATATCACAGTGATCCAGAAGTTATAACATAAAGAAGCTGGCAAGCTAATGAAGGAAATAAAATGACATCTTTGAGAGTCCCCAGACTCTCTTTATTAGTGCTTTGCTCTGCTGGTTTAGGGTATTCTCAGAGGCCAGTGATCTGTTTACTTCTGCATAGAGTATTTTCAAAGCTGCCCTACCATTTTCACAATGGCCAAAAGTGAAAGAGATTTTAGTTGTCTCCATTTTTGAGTGTTCATCTTGAGATACTTTAAAAGAGGCCTGAAGTTTTTTATGAACTGCTGAGCACTAACACTTTAAAATCTGGGTCCCTTCAAGCTGATTCAAGTTGGGCATACAAAAACTGACAGACACATACCCCCATCACTCCTCACTAAAGAAAAGCTTAGCTGGTGAATTTTGTTCTGCTGCTTACGGCTATCAAGGAACCAACCATACCTTCACTTCTGTTTGAGTTGGTGACATATAAACAAGAATGTTTTGTGTATAGGCAAAAGTACCTGCACAGTGTTCACCAAAGAAAAGAAGCGCTTATGTGGGGCATTTCCCAGGCATGTAGGCTCATGTTTACTGATCTATTGTTCTTTTTCCCCATTCTTGACACTATCTGCTACTATTCACACATATGCCCAGAACAGTCTAGTAAGCATTGGCCAATCAATGCAGCAAGCACTTCCTGTCAAGGGAAGAGAGTTCAGTATATTCCTTTTTTAGCAGGTCTGCAGCATAAGGTTCCACTCTCAGATTAGCACAGGAGCGCTTGGGAGAGGAGATTTTCATAAGCACAAAGGGAGTAAGGTGCCTATCGTTCTGTCTAAAGCTTGATCTTTTGAACTTTAACATGCTAAATGGACAAATAAAGATAACTAACTTTCTGAGTATGGGATTACATGTTTCAACTACAAATCTGACTAAGCAAATAGTCCATTTGGAACATGTCAACCTTAGAGGTATGTCATCCCTTTAAAGTTCCTCATCTAATGTTCCTAGTTCATGGGGGACACAAGTGGAAGGGATGGTGCCCCAGGTAGAGGGGTATGACTGAGGGCAATCAGCCCTTAGTTCCACCTGGAGTGTAGCACTGGGTCCCCCCACCAGCTCTCACAGCCACAAGGAGCACCTGGCACGGAGCACCAGCAGCAATTCAAAGGGGCCAGGGGATTCCAGCTGCTGCCGTGGTCACAGTAGCAGCAGCGATGGCTGGGAGCTCCTGGCCCTTTGAAACACCAGGCCCTGGGGCAACTGCCCATTTTGCTCCCGCTGAGCCTCAGCAGGCTTGAGGAGCCACCTTATAAAACCAAAGTGCCTGTGGAGGCCATATTTCACTGACTATGAAAATGGATGCTGCATGCCAAGCCTTGCTAATGGGAAATGAAAGTCATGTACTTAACTCTGACAAAGATGGAATGATAAACAAAATGCCTCTCTCTGCAGCTGGAGGGACCCTGAAACATGCACTGATAAGTGTTATGAAAGCAGAACTAGAGTCCCCCTTATTATGAATGCCATCTTAAAAAAAAAGGCAGCACTAAGATTGTATGGAATATGGGGTAGTTATTATGAAACAGAGGTCTTTTAAATGAGAAACTATAATTTTCAAAGAAAATCTATGGTTAGTTCCAGGAGAAAAGATTGGAAAGGATAAAAGCAAATCCATCTCTGGAGTCTAGAGAAACAACGTAAGGGTTGGATTCAGTGCCTATCACGAATAGCGCACAGACAGCAGAGTATTGCAAATTGTCTTTGTTGTTATATAGGGCAATGAGACTTTTCCTTGCAAGAATGTAACCCCTGATACCCAACAGTCATAGATGAAACATGCAACTAACTGTACAAAGATATGCTGTAGTTAAGATGATGAACTGTTTTTCTATTGGGACTCTATGAGGACAAGAGATATATTTGATTGTTTAGGGAACCCCAAGAACAATGCTTGGGTTTAAAAAAAAAACCTTCCCTGTAGCTATGTGCTGCTTTTCAATCTTACCACAGGCATGCGGAGAAGCCTATAAGACAGTTGCACCACCCCCAAAAGGTAGGTGTCAGCATGGCCCATTTTGCATCCTCCATGTGCGGTTGCAGACATTCTATGTCATAAAATATTAGCTAGTTTAGTTATCTATATATGCCAGTTATTTGATTAGGAGGTTTTGAATCAAAATTTGAATGAGTTGCAATAGCAGGTTATCATGGGGGAGTGATAGGTCCAGTTTATTGATCATGTGAACAAAGATATAAAGGCCAACATTTTCAAAAATAGGTACCTAAAGTTAAACTCCTCAGTTAATAAGTGACTTGATTTTCAAAGTTGCTGAGCATAGGGCTGCCAACCTTTTCAATCATGGAGACTAGTGAAAGCAATCCTGGAGATTTGGTTAGGATATTTTAAGAAAAAGACATGATGTCATGTTGGGAAAAAAATTCTCCAGGAAT
Organism: Pelodiscus sinensis; assembly: GCF_049634645.1. NCBI lineage: Eukaryota > Metazoa > Chordata > Testudines > Trionychidae > Pelodiscus > Pelodiscus sinensis. The sequence continues at coordinate 156,802,809 of NC_134712.1, forward strand.
AGCTTCAGTTAGAGTAGGAAAACCTAGCTGAGCACTTGTATTTTAGGTGCCTAATTATGGCTTTAGAAGCCTAAGTTTATGCTCCAACTTTTGAGAATATTTGCTTAATCACCAAACAAAATGAAAAATATTGCATCAGTATTGGGTTGGTGGTTCTGCTCATTGCTCTGCCACTGCCTGCTGGGTCAGCTTCAATAAACCATTTTACCTTTGTGTGAATCCTTTTCCCCTCCCACCCGGTCTTCTTTATTTAGATTCTAAATTCTTCTTGGCAGGGACTCTCTCAAAATTCAGTCTATATAGCCTCTAGTACAATGGAGCCATGATCTCTATTGGGGTATTCTATAAGTGTTACCATAAAATAAACCCATCTTCAGGCACCTCGGTAAAAATCAAGGGGGTTTTACTAACCCCCAGGGGCTGGCTGAGAGGCAAGGAGGGTAATTTAATATTTGTTGACTTTTGCTACCCAAAGAAACATTTCAGCTTTTCCTGGTATAAATCCCAAGTCTGGAGACAGAGGAAATATTGATTTCATGGCTCTGTAAATTCCTCCTCTGTTTGTCACCCTATTGGAGACAAGCATTAGCACAGGCATCTGCGAGTATTTTACTCTATCAGGCTGTGTCTACACTGCACCCCTTTTCCAGAAAAGGGATGCAGATTAGACACTTTGGAATAGGCAAATCCGCGGGGGATTTAAATATCTCCCGCGGCATTTGCATTAACATGGCTGCCGCTTTTTTCCGGCCTGGGGATAAGCCGGAGAAAAGCGCCAGTCTAGACGTGATTCTCCGGAAAATAAACCGGAGAATTCCTCTTAGTAGGAATAAGAGATCCTCCGGAAAAGGGTTTATTTTCCGGAGAATCACGTCTAGACTGGCGCTTTTCTCCGGCTTATCCCCAGGCCGGAAAAAAGCGGCAGCCATGTTAATGCAAATGCCGCGGCGGATATTTAAATCCCCCGCGGATTTGCCTATTCCAAAGTGTCTAATCTGCATCCCTTTTCCGGAAAAGGGGTGCAGTGTAGACACAGCCTCACGGTAAACATAGGCATATACCTGGAACAGGCAGCAGCAGGCCCAATCCTATACCCTGGGCTGTGAGTTAATGATTCTGGGCTTGCCTACACATGGCATTAGTGCAAATCAGACACACGTAAATTCTGTGTGCACTGGCGAGTTGCACACTAACTGTGGACTCTACTAGCAGGCACTAAAGACTTCATTCATGCATGTTAACATTGCTCCATTTCAAACAGTGCTACATTAATAATGAACACTGGGGGACTTGCAGTGCACACCAGTAGGCTCCACACAGACTAGTTAGTGTGCAACATGCTACTGCTCACTAGGATTCGCTTTCTTTTTATGTGGACTAAAGCAACATGTAGACCAGCCCTTAGTACCAGCACTTTGCAAAGCAGTCTGATTTATGATTAATGGTGAGTTTATGGATTTGGCCATTTTGCAGATTACACAGGAAAAAGAAACTCAAGTGATTGTCAGTGTATTCTCAATAGACACAACAAGTCTTACTGCCAAGCAGTCTGTAAAAAGGTTGGACATAAATAGCCAACAAATGTGAAAGTTATGAGCAAACTGTATTATGTAATGTGAAGAGTTTGAAGAAATCCACAGAGCACAGAGTTAAGGTGCTCATGGCCAACCTAATGTTCAGAGCAGAAAAATGAGTGTTCCTTCCACATGTTAACAAAATTGGAGTATGTTTTATTTTGCCCTGGAACCACATGCTGCATAATCTACTACTGATCGCTACAGCGCAACAGTTTCCTGTGCAGAATGAGAAGGGTGTCAGCTCCTCCAGGGCGAGGCACGCCACCAGTCATGCTTAGAGAAATGAGACAAAGTGGCAGGATGTTTCTAATTCCTTTTTTCAGATGGCATTCCCCTGTGTGATGGCTGGGGGAAAAGCAGGGAACAACCTCATTGAATTACCATCTGCTGAAGGGGATGAAGAGACTCAAGACTTCCTAGTATACCAGTCAACTATACAATGATTTGTTTCAATATTATACTGAACTAATATTTCTAAACACAGCAGATCAACCATCTTACCCAAAGCTCTATCATTCTTCTGTTGTCCTCCTGTACTGGTTGAAAGGTCTTCTGGTACAGGCATGGGCTCATCTGCATCATCTGGGACATCACTTATTGGAGGACTTTCCTTTCCTAAATCACAAAAGAATGTTTCTTAGATTAATAATATTGGTGGGAATAGATAAAAAACTTTATAAGGACCTTAGCCTGCTCTCCTCCTGCATGAAAAACTCCTCCTGCAGTGGGAGTTATATGCATGGAAGAAGTGTATATTAGGGAACACCCTTGCTAGATTTATTTTAGCTATACTAAGCTTGTTAGCTTCATTTCTGGTACTCATGACATGTACTGCTAAACTCAAAAGATCCAGTCTAGAAAACAATCAATTACAGATTATAAAGGTAACTATTTGATGCTGTTTACCAAAAACTTTCCTTTTTTCTATGGGTGCTACATGAAGGTAAGTAGATTTTTGCTCTGGTGCCACACCTACTAACATCAAAGCTATACTGTCAAATGCTCTAACCCAGCAAAGGGCAGCCTAGGCTTGTGAGTGGGTTCAATAAGTGGCCCTCTTTCATCTCAGTGGGCTGCAACATTCTCGTAACCAAGATGGTCTCTCGGTATAGGGTAATTTTGCTAAGTGCACATGTGTACCTACAATTTGCAGGGTGTGTCAACTGAACTGTAGCAGTGCTTTGATTGGCCGCAGAGGGAGCACATGCCTCACACTATCAACGTTGTGTGCAATCAGTACGCACTTCATGCCACGGGCACTGGCTTTACATGCTTTTCATTTTAGTAATACTAGTAGGAAAAAAACTACCTGGATGGAAACCAGCAAAATCTGGCAACCCTGCATGTGGGCAACAGTAAACAAAAAGCCTGGTGGGCCACACATAGAACCATGATGGGCCACATGCAGCCTGTGGGCGGCAGGCTGCATTCCACCATTCTAAAAGCTCTCCTTGCAAATGACTAGGGGCTATGGCTTGGCTTCACTCTTGGCCAGAGCTTTTACTGGCTGGCTCAAAATACCGCCTCAAGCCTTAAAAATGGCTTCACCCTATAACATACTTAATTCCCTCAGTTCCCAGTGACTTTTCTCATTCATTCCAGTGCACTGCACCAGGATCAAGTATCACCCAACAGGATACTACCGTATTTTCCGGCGTATAGGGCGACTGGGCGTATAAGACGACCCCCTATCTTTTTAATTAAAAGATAGGGTTTCATCTTATACCCCAGCGCCCTTCCGCCTCCTTTGCTCCCGGTGTCCCTGGTCTGCTGGAGATGGTCCCCAGCAGACCAGAGGCACCGGGAGCAAAGCCGCCAGGAGCGCCTGGGCTCCCCCCCGCCAGAGCCCCTCCGCGGCTTTGAAAGCCTCGGGGGAAGCCGGCGGGGGGGCATCCCAGGCGCGCATGGGCTGCCCGCCCGCCGGAGCCCCTCCGCGGCTTTGAAAGCCTCGGGGGAAGCCGGCGGGGGGGCATCCCAGGCGCGCATGGGCTGCCCGCCCGCCGGAGCCCCTCCGCGGCTTTGAAAGCCTCGGGGGAAGCCGGCGGGGGGGCATCCCAGGCGCGCATGGGCTGCCCCCCCTCCGGAGCCCCTCCGCGGCGGCGCGGAGGGGCTGCGGAGGGGGGGCAGCCCATGCGCGCCTGGGATGCCCCCCCGCCGGCTTCCCCCGAGGCTTTCAAAGCCGCGGAGGGGCTCCGGAGGGGGGGCAGCCCATGCGCGCCTGGGATGCCCCCCCGCCGGCTTCCCCCGAGGCTTTCAAAGCCGCGGAGGGGCTCCGGCGGGCGGGCAGCCCATGCGCGCCTGGGATGCCCCCCCGCCGGCTTCCCCCGAGGCTTTCAAAGCCGCGGAGGGGCTCCGGCGGGCGGGCAGCCCATGCGCGCCTGGGATGCCCCCCCGCCGGCTTCCCCCGAGGCTTTCAAAGCCGCGGAGGGGCTCCGGCGGGCGGGCAGCCCATGCGCGCCTGGGATGCCCCCCCGCCGGCTTCCCCCGAGGCTTTCAAAGCCGCGGAGGGGCTCCGGCGGGCGGGCAGCCCATGCGCGCCTGGGATGCCCCCCCGCCGGCTTCCCCCGAGGCTTTCAAAGCCGCGGAGGGGCTCCGGCGGGGGGGCAGCCCATGCGCGCCTGGGATGCCCCCCCGCCGGCTTCCCCCGAGGCTTTCAAAGCCGCGGAGGGGCTCCGGCGGGCGGGCAGCCCATGCGCGCCTGGGATGCCCCCCCGCCGGCTTCCCCCGAGGCTTTCAAAGCCGCGGAGGGGCTCCGGCGGGGGGGCAGCCCATGCGCGCCTGGGATGCCCCCCCGCCGGCTTCCCCCGAGGCTTTCAAAGCCGCGGAGGGGCTCCGGCGGGCGGGCAGCCCATGCGCGCCTGGGATGCCCCCCCGCCGGCTTCCCCCGAGGCTTTCAAAGCCGCGGAGGGGCTCCGGCGGGCGGGCAGCCCATGCGCGCCTGGGATGCCCCGCCGCCGGCTTCCCCCGAGGCTTTCAAAGCCGCGGAGGGGCTCCGGCGGCGGGGCATCCGGCGTACAAGACGACCCCCGATTTTTGGGGGATGTTTTTTAACTTCAGAGGTCGTCTTGTACGCCGGAATATACGGTACTTTGTGTTTTGGGATCTCCTGTTGACAAAGTGAAAGCCATCCAATAGCCTGAATGCAAGCTTTTTGTAGTATAAGCAAATCAAGTTCCATAGCCATTTTTTAAATAAAAAAAAAATAACATTTCAGTTCCAAATGCAATGCATTTAAAAATTTATATTTCTACCCCTAATTACTACACTATCAGATGGTGAGTTTCCTCTGTTAGTTTTCATTCATTTTAGATACTAGAATTGACTGTCCCCTTGTGACAGACATACACGTGGCCTCCTCCCTCCCTACTGCTCCCAGAGGCAGGGAGGTTCAAGCCGTGTGGCCTCTTCCCTCTCCCCTGCTCCGGGAGTACTGGTGCGCACACATTCTTCCCTTCCCCCTAGTGGGGGGAAAGAGGGGCGTGTGAGCTCGGCATGCTGCTCCTCCTCCTTCCCTCCCTGTGGTGGGAGCAGGGCCTCAGTGGAGGGAGTGGGGCTGTAGATGGGTCCTGCCTTCCCCTAGAAACTTCTCAAGTCTTCACAAATGTTCTGTGTGACAGACAGCGTGATGGACACTTCTCCTTTTATAATAGTATAAATAACAGTATCTGGTAGTCTAGCATGCATAATCTTGCCAAAGTCCTTCTTATAATGGTTTTAAACACTATTGGACAAATCCAGGCCTGGTTCAACTCTGCTGTAGCCAATTGAGTTATCTGGGAGATTAATTTAGACCACCATTATTAAAAGACAATTCTCTGATGAAACAAAGAACAAGAAAGACAATGGGCTGGATTCTGATCTCTCTTATGCTAGTGTAACGCTGGTAACTTTACCAGCTTTAATTGCTTAAGGCCTTTTATGAAGATCATCTACAAGTATTTAAAGGTGGTGAGGAAAGGATTTTGTGGCTACATAATTAGGTGTAAGGGAATAAAAGTGAGAATGAGAAAAAAAGTTGATAATTTCTTGATGAATTTATCAGATTATGCAACAGTCTCTCAATGGAAGCAGCTGGAGCAGCATCCAATGAATCATTTAAAGCTACAGTGGATAAAAAACTTCAAGATAAACCATACGGACTAATCCTCGCATTGGCAGAGGGACAGACTATCTAAGATAAAATGTCTTCCACATCTCTAATTTCTGTCATGGTATTTACAGAAAGAGACAAATAATAGTGACTGGATGTGGCCGCCCAAGTGAAGATGGGTTAGATGAGGGAAAAGAAGCATGGGCTCAAAGCAAAAAAGAACAAAAGCAGGAAGTAAGCTAATTAAAATGTTGTTTCAATTATTATTTGCTCAGCCCTTTTGTTCAGTTAGCCCTGTGATTTCCTTCACTGCTTTACAGGATTTAAGGAACTTAAGAACTGCCAACCACTCTTCCACTGCAAGTCACAACTTGCCAAGCTGAGCTGCATCTTATGGAGTGAAGGCAGAGAGTGAGGCAATGTGGCTTACACATTTGAGCTATTTCAAATAAGAATAATAAAACAAAGAAATTTAGCTTATGGGCAAGGGTCATTCCAATGAGAACCATCTCCCCCAGTCTTAGATTTTCCTTCACAAAACAGCTTAAAAATAAATAAATTAAAAGCCACTTGCAAGTCCAAGGCCCTATTGTACTCTCAGGTGCATGAGCTTAAGCCCACATATACCAGGTTACTATATATTTGGGAGAAGAGTTACCATAAAAAGCATCAGGCTTGTGTTTCTAAACACCAGTTTAAATAGATAGCTGGCATTGCAGGTCACCACATTCTATTATAATAGAAAGCATAAAACTTTATTCCTCTCCCCCACTCCCAATTTAGGCACCTACTTCTCACATCTTTAGAAGACTCTTTCTGGGATTCCAAAAAAATTTAAATGGGCAAGCATGCTGGTAGTTCACAGCATTTAACCAGGTTTGTAAGATGGATATGGGTACTGGCGTGTTTCGTTTTATTAAAAGATTAGACACTCAATTGGTGTAAATCAGTGGTCTGTAGTGGAGCTGTTTACACAAATAGCACACTGCTTTGCTTGAGAGATTGGAGTGAAGGAAATTCCACTTTGCTAATTTTAATAACTCTTGCCACAGAAGCCTGGCTTTTTTCCTACTGCACATGACAGAGCAATCCTTGTATATGAAAAGACTAGGTAAAAATACTAGTTTAATAATTACTGTGTTTTTAGAGCTTTTTCTCTTGAATTCTAGAGCATGATATTCTTATTTCATGCCTTAACTACATCTAAATTGTCACACTCTGATAAAATCACTACTGCATGGTAATCTTACAGATATGCAATCTCACAAACATTTCTTGCAGATGAATTTAAAAATGGAAAGGGGGAAAAGAAACAGTTCTCCATTTAATTTCTATCAGGCATGTCCAGAATAACAACAGATGTAAGGGATTCAATTGTAGTACAAGTAGTGGGCACTGGGGCTATTAAAACGTCACAAACATCCAAATCCCACACGTTTTCTCTACTCCTATATGTAGCTTTGCTCAAAGTGTGTGAAACACACACACGCTTCAGTCTAGCATTTGGGTGTGAATTTTTTTAAAAAGTCTTAAAACACACCTTTATTTATAAAAATGTTACAAGACTTTTGGAAATGTTGAGGTCTATTCCTGGCTTTGCCACTGAGTCATTGGATGGCCTTGGATAAGTTACTTAGGCCAAAAATTTTAAACTTGGGTATCTAAAATTAGGTATCCAAATCCAAATGTAGCTCTGCAGATAGGATCTCAAATGCCTAGCCCTAAATACCTGTGCAAATACTGCAAATTGTTTATTTTGCAGAATCAGGCCCACAACATCTGTACTTGTTTTTCCATCTGTATCATAGGAATGATAGCACTGACCTACCAAACAGGAGTTTCTGGACACTTGCAGAACCAATCCAAGTAGCATGTGGATGTTTTTTCATCTCAATGAAGGCAATAAACACAGAGCACCTCCACAGAATGTTTTGACATCTCAGATGTTCAGGCCAGAAAGGTGCTTTAGAAGCCCAAAGTATTATTAAAAAGACAGTGAATGTTTTCTTTTAGAAATACTGGTCTTTATTTTTCTAGAAATCAATATCAGTTAAAGGTTTCTGAAGATTTACAGTTATTTGAATGGTAACTATATTGTTACTTACACAAAAATGCAAGACAAAAGAAAAAAGTTTGTCTTACATATTAACATAAGAACGGCCATAATGGGTCAGACCAAAGGTCCATCTAGCCCAGCATCCTGTCTGCCAACAGTGGTCAATGTTGATGCCCCAGAGGGAGTGAACACAACAGGTAATCATCACGTGATCCCTCTCCTGTCATCCATTTCCAGACAAACAGGTTAAGGACACCATTCCTATCTATCCTGACTCATAGCCATTGATGGAGCTAACCTTCATGACTTTATCTAGCTGTTTTTTTAACCCTGTTAAAAAGTCCTAGTCTTCACAACATCCTCTGGCAAGGAGTTCTACAAGTTGACTGTATGCTGCATGAAGAAAAACATACTTTTGTTTGTTTTAAACCTGCTACCTATTAATTTCATTTGGTGCCCCCTAGTTCTTATATTACAGGAACAAGTAAATAACTTTTCCTTATTCATTTTTTCCATACCAGTCATGATTTTATAGACCTCTATGATATCCCTCCTTAGTCTCCTCTTTTCTTAGGCTATGTCTAGACTGCAGGCCTCTTTCGAAAGAGAGCGTCTAGACTGCACGGAGAAATTTCGAAAAAGCAGCTTGCTTTTTCGAAAGAAAGCATCCAGTGAGTCTGGATGCTCTCTTTTGAAGAAGCCCTATTTACATTGAAGAACGCCTTCTTTCGAAAGAGGAACTTTCGAAAGAAGGCATTCTTCCTCGTGAAATGAGGTTTACCACCATCGAAAGAAAAGCCGCGTTCTTTCGAATTAATTTCGAAAGAACGCTGCTTGAGTCTGGACGCAGGGGAAGTTTTTTCGAAAAAAGGCTACTTTTTTCGAAAAAAACCCTGAGTCTGGACACAGCCTAAGATGAAAAGTCCAAGTCTTCATATGAGACCTGTTCCAAGCCCCTAATCATTTTTGTAGCCCTTCTCTGAACTTTTTCCAATGCCAATATTTTTTTTTAGATGAGATGACCACATCTGGATGCAGTATTCAAGATGTGGGCAGAAATGGTTTTATATAGAGGAAATAAGATATTCTCTATCCTTTTTTAATGATTCCTGACATTCTGTTTGCTTTTTTTGACTGCTGCTGTACACTGAGTGGATGTTTTCAGAGAATTATCCACAATGACTCCAAGATCTCTCTTCCTGAGTAGTTGTAGCTAAATTAGTCCCCATCATATTGTATGTATAGGTGGGATTATTTTTTCCAATGTGCATTACTTTACATTTATTAGCATTATATTTCATTTGCCATGTCGTTTCCCAATCACTTAGTTTGGTGAGATCTTTTTGATGCTCTTCACAGTCTACTTTGGTCTTAACTATCTTGAGCAGGTTAGTATCATCTGCAAATTTTGCCACCTCCCTGTTTACCCCTTTCTCCAGATCATTTATAAATAAGTTGATTAGGATAATTCCCAGGACAGATGCTTGGGGGACACCACTAGTTATCTCTCCCCATTCTGAAAAACATACCATTTATTCCTACCCTTTGTTTCCTGTCTTTTAACCAATTATCAATCCATAAAAGGACCTTCCCTCTTATCCCATGACAACTTATTTTACTTAAGAGCCTTTGGTGAGAGAACTTGTCAAAAGCTTTCTGGAAATCTAAGTACACTATATCCACTGGACCCTCCTTGTCCACATGTTTGTTGACCCCCTCAAAGAACTCTAAGGGTATGTCTACACTACCCTCCTAGTTCGAACTAGGAGGGTAATGTAGGCATACCACACTTGCAAATGAAGCCCGGGATTTGAATTTCCCGGGCTTCATTTGCATAAGCGGGGCGCCGCCATTTTTAAAACCCCGCTCGTTCGAACCCCGTGCAGCGCGGCTACACGGGGCACGAACTAGGTAGTTCGAACTAGGCTTCCTAGTTCGAACTACCGTTACTCCTCATTCCACGAGGAGTAACGGTAGTTTGAACTAGGAAGCTTAGTTTGAACTACCTAGTTCGTGCCCCGTGTAGCCGCGCTGCACGGGGTTCAAACGAGCGGGGTTTTAAAAATGGCAGCGCCCAGCTTATGCAAATGAAGCCCGGGAAATTCAAATCCCGGGCTTCATTTGCAAGTGCGGTATGCCTACATTACCCCGCTAGTTCGAACTAGCGGGGTAGTGTAGACATACCCTAATAGATTAGTAAGGCATGATTTCCCTTTACAGAAATCATGTTGACGTTCCCCCAACAAATCATGTTCATTTATGGGTCTGACAATCTTATTCTTTAGTTTCAACTCATTTGCCCAGTACTGACATTAGACTGTAATTGCCAGGATGACCACAAGAGCCCTTTTTAAATATTGGCGTCACAGTAGCTCTCTTCCAGGCATTAGGTACAGAAGTTGATTTAAAGCAGCGGTCCCCAACCTTTTGGGGCTGCCGGGTGCCCGGGAGCGGGGCTGCTCACACGCCGGGCACCCAGGGGCAGGGCCACACATGCGCCCAGGGGCAAGGCTATGCACGTTCCTGGGGGTGGGGTCACCCATACGCTGCGTGCCTGGAGCTGGCGCCACCCATGCGCCGCACTCCCGGGGCTGGCGCCACAACTGTGCTGCACGCCCAGAGGTGGGTCCGCCCATAGGCCACGCGCCCGGGGCTGGAACAGACCATGTCCCGTGCTCCCAGGGGCGGGGCCGCCACCGCCCATGCGCTGCGTGCCCAGAGGCAGAGTCTGTGCCTCATGCCCTGGTGCTGGCAGTGCCCATGCACCATGCGCCTGGTGTCAGGGCCACCCATGTGCTGCGCGCCCGGGTCGGCGCCGCCCGTATGCTGCAAGCCCAAGGCCGGCACGGCCCTCGCGCCGCTCATCCAGGGGCGGGGCAGCCCATGTGCTGCGCACCCGGGGCCGGCACAGACCTCACGCCGCGCACCCGGGGGTGGGGCCGCCTAAACGCCACATGCCCGGGGCCGGCACCAACCATGTGCTGCGTACCCGGGGCCGGTGCTGCTCATGTGCCATGGGGCTGGCACCGCCCATGCACCGCATGCCCGAGGGCGGGGCCGGCCCCTATCACTTGGCAGGCGCACAGAAATGGCCCAGTGGACCCGCGGCCACCGCATTGGGGACCACTAATTTAAAGGATAGGTTGCATGACCAATAGTTCCACAATTTCATATTCATGTCCTTTAAGAACTCTTGGGTGAATGTAATCTGGTCCCGGTGACTTGTTACTGTTAAGTTTATCAATTTGTTCCAAAACCTCCTCTTATGACACCTCAATCTGGGACAATTCCTCAGATTTGTCACTTAAAAAGAATGGCTCAGGTTTGGGAATCTCCCTAACATCCTCAGTCATGAAGACTGAAGCTAAGAATTAATTTAGTTTCTCTGCAATGACTTTATCATCTTTGAGTGCTCCGTTAGCATCTTGATCGTCAAAAGGCCCCACTGGTTGTTTAACAAGCTTCCAGATTCTGATGTACTTAAAAAACATTTTGCTTTTAATTTTTCTTTTCCATATGCCACTTTTAAAAACTGGTATAAAGTCACTTACATTGATGGAGTTATTCCCAATTTACACTGTTTTAATAAGAGAACCAGACCCAGGAACTGGAGCTACATGTAGCAATGCCTGTTTACACTAGCTTTGAATCTAGCCTATAGTATCAAAAGCAAAACCTTTTCCCCTGTTTTCTCAACAAATGGCAAAAATGGAGAACTACAGAGGTTCCTTAGAGAGATCTTTGTGTGATAGTGGTGATAACATTCACACTGGCTTTCATTCTCCCTCAACTGTTAGACCCAAACTAGACCTGAAAAAACAGCAGGATTTACACTGCTGGTTAAGTGAGATATTATCTGTGTTTTCTGATTCTCTTGCCTGAGTGCCGGATACAGTACGGTTAAATGTACGTCAGCTCTCTCTTCATTTCAGAACTGCAACTGCTTGTCTCATGAAATATCACTTTCAGGAGAAAAAAAGGTGCACTCTGAGCTTACTATAGTTTTGGTTCCTTTAGGAGCTAACCGTCACCGAATTCCAAGAAGTGGGCACATTTGTGTTTTAAACAGAAAGGGCCTGACTCTGATCTCACTTATGCCCATTTTATATTCTGTGGGCCTGATTCTGTAGGCCTGAGTCACTGACACGCCTTGTGCCAATTACCACTATGCAAAGTAAATAGCTTCCAAATGCAACCATTCTGATTTGAATGGGACTTTATACCTACTTTTCACAGCATAAATACTGACACCAGTCAAAAATCAGTGGCACAGCAGGCCACCTGGCTGTGGCTCAGCTTTGATAGTTCAGGAGCAGTAGGTACACTTCAGGAAAAGAGAACCAAGGCAATTTACAGCTGCATTTATGATCCCCTCAATTCCGGGACTGTACAACAGCCAAGCTTGTCCCCAACATATATTACAGCACCCTTGCCCTGCAATTATGTACCTGGAGGCATATGGAACCTGAATAGGGCATGATTCCCTTCAGCTCATGCCCACTGGCCAGCAGAACTTGCCAACCCTATGGGAAGGAAATAAGTAGCACCCATTCAAGGGATATAGCAGCATCCAACTGCTTTAGTGAGCTCAGGAGAACATTCCATACCGCAAGCTACTCTGCGTGGCATTAAAACTAGGCCATGCTGCTATATGCAGCAAATATATACTAATACCACAAGGAAAAATAAGGTATCGAAATGATTTATGGAATCAATGGTTGATCTATGGATGATGTCAACACCATCATCAGAATACTTGCCCCTTTCACTTCAAATGAGCTGTCTTACCTAGACCAACTAATTTGAACCCTGCAAGATCGACAGAGGTAGCTTCGATCTTTCTCTTTAATGTAGACGTACCCTTAGAAATTTTACTGGAGTTTCTTTCAAATCTTCCCATCAAGGAATAAGGAAGAGAATGTGGCCTCCTAACCCATAAGCAAAAGTGGTCCATTCCATGGAGAACAAGCCCATCACACTGCTCCTCCTCACAGCAGGAGTTTGCCTCGGAGTGATGCTGCCTCTGACCAGCCATTGCAAGAAGGGGTGAATGTAGAGTTCAAGTTAATGCAATTTTAAGCACCAAGACATTGAGTGTGGCTCTCCACTGGGATATATGCTGCCACGGAGGTGGAGAATGACACAACTGTTTCCAGCACCCCTGGGGCCCAGTAGAACCCAATCCCTATGAGGCACCCATAAACGCAATTCTGCAGCACACAGAATCGTTGAATTTGAATCACAACACAACTAAAAGCTCTAGTCTAAACAGATCT